>NW_024080795.1:1890923-2228524 GCF_003009895.1 Hyaena hyaena
TTTGCTCATTTGTTTTATTTCTTAAATTCCACACATGAGTGAGATCCTATGGTATTTGTCTTTCTCTGATTGACTTATTTCACTCAGTGTTATACTCTCTAGCTGTATCCATGTTGTTGCAAATGGCAAGATTTCATTTGTTTTTATGGCTAAGGGGTGCCTGGGTGGCTCAGTCGGTTAAGCATCTGACTTTGGCTCAGATCATGATCTCACAGTTTGTGAGTTCGAGTCCCACATTGGGCTCTCTGTTGTCTGTGTGGAGCCTGCTTCAGATCCTCTGTCTCCCTCTCTCTGCCCCTCCCCAACTTGTGCTTGTGCTCACTCTCTCTCTCTCTCTTAAAAATAACTTAAAAAATTATGGTTGAATAATATTTCATTGTATATATACCATCTCTTCTTTTTTTTTTTTAAACATAATTTATTGTCAAGTTAGCTAACATACAGTGTATACAGTGTGCTTTTGACTTCGGGAGTAGATTCCCATGATTCATCACTTACATACAACACCCAGTGCTCATCCCAGCAAGTGCCCTCCTCAGTGCCCATCACCCATTTTCTCCACTCCCCCACCTCCATCAACCCTCAGTTTGTTCTCTGTATTTACGAGTCTCTTATGGTTTGCCTCCCTCTCTGTTTGAAACTATTTTTCCTCCTTCCCTTACCCTATGGTCTTCTGTTAAGTTTCTCAAATTCCACATGTGAATGAAAACATATGTAATCTGTCTGTCTCTGATTGACTTATTTCACCCATAATACTCTCCAGTTCTATCCATGTTGCTGCAAATGGCAGGATTTCATTCTTTCTCATTGTCAAGTAGTATTCCATTGTGTATATAAACCACATATTTTTAGTCCATTCATCAGCTGATGAACATTTGGGCTCTTTCCATAATTTGACTGTTGTTAAAAGTACTGCTATAAACATTGGAGTACATGTGCCCCTATGAATCAGCACGCCCATATCCTTTGGATACATTTCTAGTAGTGCTATTGCTGGGTCATAGGGTAATTTTATTTTTAATTTTTTGAGGAACCGCCACACTGTTTTCCAGAGAGGTCGCACCAGTTTACATTCCCACCAACAGTGAAAGAAGGTTCCCCTTTTTCTACATCCTCACCAACATGTGTTGTTTTTTGTAGTATTGATTTTAGCCCTTCTCGTAGGTGTGAGGTGGTATCTCATTGTAGTTTTGATTTGAGTTTCTCAGATGATAAGTGGCCTTTCACCCATTTAATGTAAGAAATGGTCCTTTATTTAAAAGGAACTTTATATATCTTTATCAGTGAGGTTTTTGGGGAGGGGGGATGACAAGAATTATCAGTCAAGTCACTTTGACAAGGAGAAGAGCTCAATTTCATAATCAGACCTTAATTTCTTAAGGGAGATTGACACCAAAAACGATGCTACTGTTCCCTACTTGCAGAGACACTGAGCGCTCTGGGATGGGGAGTTTAGAAAGGGCACCTCATTGATGCAGTTCTCCAGAGGGGTGGAGTGAGAATAAGTGTCCTGTCCTTTAGGCTGTCGCACCAACACTGTAAACCCTACGGCCAGCCTAATGACCACTCAGTTCTCACTGAATGGAAGAACAGCTCAGGCCCTTGCTCCAACTTGTGTATTACAGGCCAGTTACATGCCCTGTTACCCCTCATATTCCTCACTGATCAGAGCACACACTCATCCTTATGCAGCGCCATAGATGTAGCTCATTACACTGATTCATGACAGCAGACATCTAAAGCCCCGTTTGCCCTAGCCCCCCTGGAAAGCTCTGCATGCTAGTCTTGCAGTCTGGTCTTCAGCTTGCTCTCTGTCCCCCTTTCCTGCCTTACACGGACTTCCCCAGATGCCTGCAAGTAAGGCCACCTTTCCATTCTTCCTTTATCCCTTTTTAAAAGTTTATTTATTTATTTACTTTGAGAGAGAGAGAGAGAGAGAGAGAGAGGGAGTGTGTGAGTGGGGAGAGGGGCTGCGAGAGAGAGGAAAGAAAGAATCCCAAGTAGGCTCTGCGCTATCAGCTTGAAGCTTGACGTGGAGTTTGATCCCACGAACCTAGAGACCATGACCTGTGCCAAAATCAAGAGTTAGATGCCCAACCAACTGAGACACCCAGGGGCCCCATTTTTTTATCCTTTGGGCTAAGAAATCCATGGGGGATCATTCTCCTCTGGCTGCCCCCCCACCCCCCACATACCCTAGCTCTAGGCTAGACCCATGGCAGTGCTCAACTTTCTTGATATTAGGGAAAGGGTGGTCATCTGGGTTTGGGCCTTGTCCATTCTTTCATCTGCCTGTTTTGTACAAATGCAATGGCAAGGAAGCCAAGACCTTTGGATTGGTGGAGTTGGCCTCTCTCAAATGTTTTCCTAAATGCCTAGTACTAAGAGATATAGCTTGCTTACCTTCAATAAACCTGAGGCTAGGGAGCCTCAAGGTACCTTCTAGGACAGCCAGCGTCCACGGTGCCTTCTAAGAGAAGAGAAGAGCCGTCCCCTGCTGGGGTGAACCACCCATAGAATGGAAGGCTTCACATTCTTACACCACTGCAGAATGAAAGGCTTCACAGCTCACAATTACCATTTGGCCAAACCCTCTCCTCACCCCTACCCTTGCGAAGTGGAAAGAAGTAAGGTGGCGTGACATTCACTTTGACAAAGCTTTTTTCCTTTTCTCTACTTCTCAAAAAAAAAAAAAAAGCCTAAAGAAATAAAAACAGTTGCTAAGCTACTGGGTGGGCTCTGTCAGTGTGTTTTGTTGCCATCCCAGCATTAAGGACTTGTGTTATCACATATTCAGCAGCTTAAACCAAAGAAGTGAGGAAGCGGCGGGTGGGGGGGGGTGGAGGTGGTTGGCGCGGTGGTTGGAGAGGGCTCCTTTCTAAGTTTCCTTGTCAGGTCAAGTGCTTGACTCTGGGAATGCAGGTGACCTGGAGCATGTCAACTACAATTCTGTCCCCAGGTGGGAAAATAGGAGGGAGGGTTTCTTCCCAATTCTCAAACTGGTCCCAAAGAGAATGCTTTCGGGGCCTTGTCTTTCTTTCACATTTGTTTCAGAAAGGTCAGCTCCCAAGAGGATGTGGGTCAAGCTCTGAGTCCTCTGAACATTGTGTTTTGAACACATTACATGCAGTTGATGCTACTGTTGGGACATGGATCCCAGCTGGCCCTCGTGAGTCCCTAGTTCAGTGTTCCAGCAAGCCTGCACACCACGCTTACTATACTTTTCACCAGACTGTTGTACTTTTTTGTGTTTTGTTTTTTGGTGGCAGCATTGTGTTTTCAAAGCTGCGTGAATTCCAGGGGGTGCCTGGGTGGCTCAGTCAGTTAAGCGTCTGACTTCAGCTCAGGTTATGATCTCAGAACTCATGAATTCGAGCCCCGCATCAGGCTCTGTGGTGACAGCTCGGAGCCTGGAGCCTGCTTTGGATTCTGTGTCTCCCTGTCTTTCTACCCCTTCCCCATTCATGCTCTGTCTTCCTCTCTTAAAAGTAAATATTCATTAAAAAAAAGTTTTTTTGTAAAGCTGGGTGAATTCCAAGTGAATCAAGTCATCATTTAATACTATTCAGTGAACCTCAAAGTTCAGCATATATAGAACTTGTTAGTGTGTACACATGGCACACTCGCAGCTGGTCCTGAAGAATGCTTCCCCGCTCTTAGTCCAAAAGGCACAAACACCGACAGTGGTGGAAAGAGAGGCAATTTCCCAACACCTCTTTGCATCGTTGTCTAAATCGTTCCTCGTGGCCTAATACTCCCTTTGCACATTGCTTCTCAGTGTGGGGACAATGGCAGCATTACTGACTTTGGGTTTGTTTTCATCAACTAGCTTATTCTGTGTAAAGTTGGGTTTAGGAAAAAAAATCTTATAAAAATTAATGCAGACTGGGACACTCTGTGTAGAGGATACATTGAAAATACATCTTAAATAAAAACCCGGGAAATTGTCCCTTCTGTCTTTCACCTGTCAGAATAAGCAATAGAATTCTATAGCCCATTCAGTAGCATATTTAATTAAGCAACCTATCTGCTGAATGCGCTGGGGGTTGGCTGACAGTGCTTTTCAGTGCTGATTTGGATGACAAAAGATGTGGTGAGACATTCAAGGGTCTGGTGGTATGGAAAGAAACTCCCAATTGGTCACACCTACCTATTTCTCTTGGCATGTTGCATTAGCTCTGCTAATACAGAAAATAGACTGTCTTTGATTTATTGAGAAAGTCACTGGACACCAGCCTCTTCCATGGTGAGCCCTGACTGAGTTTTGCACACGTTCCCATTATAGATGAATAGAGATTTAGTTGTAAGTGGGAAACTTTAGCTTGTAATTTTCAAAAGAATAGACATTCAGGTGCTCATTTTCATCCTGATGCAGAACCATTCTTGACCATCATTCTTTGTTTTCGTGGGAATGATTGCCTATCCCTAATGGATATTATTAGTATTAGAGACAATTAACGAGCATTTACTAGGCACATGCCAAGGCACTGCGTGTGTATTATCTCTCCCAGCGACCCCCTGGGGTAGATACTGTTGATATTCTGTTTTGCAGAGGAGGAAATTGTAGCTGAGAAAACTTTAGTCACTTGCCTTTAGTCACACAACTAGTGAGTGCTAGAATCGGGCCTGGAGCCCAGAGCTCCCCTACTCTATACCCCATGTTCTTAACCACTACTCTGCTTTGTCTCTTGAGAAAGCCAAAAAGGTTTGTAATCCCAATACAACTCGTAATACCGGGGGTAGGGGTCACAAGAATATTGAGATTACTTTTAGGGGGTTTCTCCCACGAAATCAGACGTTCTTCACCTAAGTCTCTGGGACCTTGGGGAATCCATAAGGCCCTTAAAATTAGATCATATGTATAGGTGTTTAGGTATTTTGGGGCAATGGGCCAGTGTTCAGTAGCTTCTTAAAGAAGATCATGACATAAAGATGTTTAATAACTTCCATATATACCTAAAGTACATGCACCACTTGCTGTGTGCCAGATAGGGCTTTATATACACGAATATAAGCAAACTCATTTCCTTCTCACCATAGCCATATGAGGTAAGAATGATTATCATGCTCATTTTACAGAGAGAGAAACTGAGATTAAGGTCACTTGCTAAGGGTTACAAAGCTAGGAAGTTGCAGCACAGATCTGATTTCAAGTCAAGCACTGTGGCTCCTGAATCTTGGCTTTTAGCCATCTTTAACTTCACGTTCTTTTTATTCATTTGCATCCCCGCTGGCACCGTGCCTGACACTTAGGGGAGTTTATTGGTATTCGCTGACTTGAGTTGATTGTGTGTACTGCTGACTCCATGTAGGTTTTGTCTTCAGAATCATGCTCAAAGGCCTGAGGCCTGTGGCAGGGACTCCACAAGTCTTGACTAGATGAATGAAGAGAACCTACATGGACAAAAGATCACATCAGTTTTTCGAGATGGGTGGCTTGGCAAAGCTTAGGCTCTTTACTTGCAGTCGGGCCTCCTTGGATGGCTGTTGCCCTGATCCCAAGCCCATTCTTCCTCTAGTAGGCTGACTAGAGGGTTCAAAAGTGGTTGTAAGCTACCTCCCAAGTATGGGCTAGGTGGCTTTGCAGGTCTATGAATCTATGTGGTATTCTGTGTCCTGCTTACTAGGCACAGTCTCTCCTCTTATTCACCACTGAGCAAGCAGAAGCCATCCAAACCCTGCTGGCGTGACTTAAATCTGGGTCCCTATCTGGCATGTCAGATCTACTGAGGGGAGGATGGATGATGACACAAATCCTGTTCAACTGCCCTAATACAAGTTTGACTGAGCTGAGTTTCTAGAATAAAGCTCTCTTAAATATGAGAACAATTGGCTGTGATTGTGGAGAGTGCGCACTGAGCTGGTGGGCTGGTGAGTTACAAGGTGGAGCAGCTCGAGTTTTTAATCACCTTGATTACATGTTCCAAGTTTTAACTTTGTGGCCTCCACTGTTCCCCTAATTTGTCCTGCTGTGATCTTATTTTACTTTTCATTTTATTCTCTGATCACTACCGATTAAAGCCCCGAGTCCTTGCTGCTTCTGTTGCCTGCCTCCCAGCCTGATGGACCTCTTTGTACTAAGGAACAGATCCCAGCTGGCCGCTGGACTTCCCACGGCCTGGAAGCTTCATTACTCTTTGTTGGCAGCGAACTCCAAAGTTACTGACTTTGGAGTTAGGTTTTCTCAACTACAGAGGCTTAACATTTGGTTTCCAAGTTGAAGTATTTTTCCTCTGAAGTTAATCAGATACATGAGCTAATTATAAGCCAGCAAATATTTTAAGAAAACTTCTGTCCAGTAGAGACTCTTACACAAACTGCAGACTATTTTCCAGTAACTAATAGGCTTAATTTCTTCCCTTTGAGGTGGAAAACAGTGTTGACAAGGCCTCCCTACTCATTTGGTTCAAATAACTAATTTTGTACCTGGAGTACTAATTACAGGAGTGACACCATCTTTTCCTGGAAGGTCTTTCACTTGAAGAACTCCAGGCAGCCAATAACCTTTGAATCTTGGGGGCTAGGTTAGTCTATTCATGGGCAGTAGAACAGTGAACACTGTTATTAGAAATATAGCTAAACTTCTGTAATTGAGCCCCTGTTAATACAAAAGATAATAGTTGTGTGCAGAACAAATTTGATAAGTCTATGACAAGAAGTCAGGAAGCTGGCCAGGGGGTTATTTAACCTGCCAACTAGAACACACTTGCAGAAGGTGCAAAGAACTGGTAAGTGCCTACACCTCTTTCCATCAGTAGGCTTCGAATCTGAAGGTTGAAAGCCATATAGTATGACTCTTCAATACTCAAAAAACATTTGTTGAGCAACGCTATATGCTGGACTATAGGAATACAGTTCTGGTTCTTTTTTTTTTTTTGGTAGCAGCTTTATTGAGATGTAGTAAAAATAACATAATTCACCCACTTAAGATGTACAATTCAGTGGTCTTTGGTATATTTGCAGAGTTTGGCAGCCATCTTATGGTCAGTTTTAGAACATTTTCATCGCCCCAGAAAGAAGTCTTGTATCCTTTATCCATGACTCTCCAATGTCCTCATCTCCCTCAGTGCTAGGCAACCACTGTGGCGTATACAAATTCAACTAAAATACAGGACCTGCCTTTGAGGGGTTCACAAGCTATTGAAAGAGACATCAGGCAGGTAAATGATAGCTATCAGACTATCATGGAATGTTGATGCTGAGAGGGACCAAGCAGATCATTGGATATAATCTTCTCATTTGACATATGGGGAGACTGAGGCTCAGAGAGAAGTGATTTACCCCAAGACCTACAACTAACAGAGCCAAGATTAAGATCCATATATTCTGCCATCTTAGCATGTCACAACGTTAATCACAATATACAATTTTGGAGCATTGTGGTACTTTAAGAGCATGGATTCTAGAGCCAGACTACCTGGCTGTGACTCTCGGCTCTATTTTTTATAGGTTGTGTAACCTCAGGCAATTTATTTAATTTCTCTGAGCCTCCGCTTCCTCTTTCATTGAATTGAAATAATAATTGTACCTACCTTCTGGGTCTATTGTGAAGATTAGATGAGTTAATGCATGTAAAACACTTAGCATGGTGTTTACAACAGAACAGGCACTATACAAGTGGCTGTTATTGTTTTATTACTTAGTTACTGAATATGAAAACACATATTTCATTAGACTCTAAAATGTGATTTACGTATTTGTTCTTTGGGTTTTAAATCCTGACTGTCCTCATACATAATTTCTATTAATTTTGTTCCAACGTTAAAGTAACAGTTTGTTCTAAGTGTTTTTGTGTGTTGAGGTCTAGGGATAAAAATATGTTTAAGAAACAGTGTGTGCACTTAAGAAGTTCACAGTCAGGTGAATAGATACGGCAGGTGAACAGATAAGTAGCCATAAGTCAAGGCAGGCAACAGGAACCACCCCAAATGAAGTACACGTGAAGAGCAGAGGATATTGGAAAGACTTTATATGAAGGCAGTGGCATTTGATTTGGGTTTTGAAATCAGGCTGGAAGGGATGACAGAAGTCATTCCAGGCTAGGGTGATAGCAGAAGGAGAGGAAAGAAAGTATTTGCTATGGCTTGGGAAAGGCTGAATGTTGTATGTGTCCAGAACATAGTTCAGGAGACTTCCTAGGAGGTAAGCCTGCAAATACAGATTGGGAATGTACTTGGTAGGAAATGGGGGAAGAAAATTGATATTTATGTGCACTTACTATATACCAGGCTTTGTAAAATGCTGTGTCCTGAATATGTATAAGGTAATTCATTTGATTCTCACAATCATCCTGAGGAAGCAGGTGTAAAGAAGAGGAGTAAACTGATCAGTGTCACCCCTAGCAAGTGGCAGAGTCTAGATTCAAACTGAGATTGCTCTCTGACAGTGATGCCCAGACTTTTTCCACATACCACACCAACCTTTGGACTTGCATATCAGTTGGGCATTATGGGAGATGGGAGCTTTGAAAGTTTTTGAACATGGAGGAAACACGTTTTCATTGTAGTTTATTTATTTACTCGACTTATTCATTTATGTATTTGCTTTCTTTGGCAATAATGTAGAGGATTACTTAGAAGGAAGAGAGATCAGAGGCCAAACGTAATCAATTGTGAAGCTTTTGCAGTAGGTAAAAGTAAGGAGAACATGGACTAGGGACATCGTCATGGAGAGGAGGAGACAGATGTGAGAGGCTGGCTCACCAAGACATATTGCCAATCTCATGTGGTCAGGGCAAGGGTGAAGGAGAGTCAATAATGAAGCCATGGTTTTCCATCCTGTATGATATGGTGGACTGCACTGCTGCTCTTCAATACGATAGGAAGCCTGGGCAGAGGCATGGATTTAGAGAAGGAAGGAAAGTAAGTTCAGTTTTGTTACAGTTCAGCTTTCTCAGAGTCTTCCCAGTGTAAATGTCCAGTAAGCAGGTAGATGTATGTGTCTGAAGCATGAGGGAGAAGAAGAACAGAACCCTGGGAAATAGCTACATGTGTATTCTGGGCAGAAGGAATGCAGCAAACAACCAAAGCCAAGAGGAAGCAGTTGAGGAGGACCAAGAGTGAGTGAGAGAGATCACCAGAATCACGGGAGAAGTGGATTTCGATAAGGAAGAGGTGGTTGGCATTGTCAAGTGCTACAGAATGGCCAAGTCAGATAGACTGAGAAATGTGCCTTCCATTTAGCAATTGAAGAGGTTATTGAGGAATAGAAAGCAGGCCAAGTAGACTATTTGGGGCGGAAATCATGTGACAGTGGTTTGAAAACTGAATGTGAAGTGATTATCTGGAGACATTGTATGTAGAGTGATGGCAGAATCTTGAGGACAAAACAGATCCTAGGAAACTATCTTGAGGATGGGGGAGTTTGAGCACATATTTTGAGGGCAATGAGTCAGTAAAGAGGCAGCTAATAAATGGGGAGAGACTGGAGGATAATTGATAAAGATCTTGGAGGAAGCAGGAGAGAATGGAAGCCAGTCCACAGATAGAAGGTTAAATGTGGACTCGGGCCCCTCCTCTGAGATGGGATTAAGAGGAAACAATGCACAGAGCAGAGATAAAGCAGAGCTTCTTTTCAGCAGAGTGTGAGGAGGCATTCATGCTTAGTTACCTCTTTAATTTAGAATTATCTTCTAGTCTAAGAAACCTTGCTCCTTTGGTACCATATACTATCCTATGGAAACAACAACAAACAACTCTATTAAAAATGGGCAAAGGGCTTGAATAGATTCTTCTCCCAGAAAAGATATACAGACCACCAATAAGCACATGAAAAGATGCTCAGCATCATTAATTATTAGGGAAATGCAAATCAAAAGCACATTTCACACCCATTAGGATGGCAAAGAACCCCACCTCCCAAACAAAAAACAAGCCCCCCAAAACTTGAAAATAACAAGTGTTGGTAAGGATGTGGAGAAATTAGAACCCTTGTGCACTGCTGGTGGGAAACTTGGCTGCATGGTCCTGCTCATCTGGGCCAGATTTGGCTGATCATAGCTGGACTCAGTTGCAGTCAGCTAGTGGGACAGCTAAAGGCTGGCTTTTCTAGTATAGCTTTAGCTGGGATGATTTGTGACCTCTCGTTCTTGAGAACATAAGCCCAGCTTGTTTTTATGAGTGTGACTAGTCTAAGCAAGCAAGTCAATCATGTAAGAGAGCAAGTCTCTGCTTGCTTCCCATTTGTGAATATCCCATTGGCCAAAGCAAGTCACATGACTTAGTTCACATGCAGAGTGAGAAAAGTCTACAAAGTTACAGGACAAAGGGCAAGGCTGTAGAGAGGCCATTAATTGTGGACACTAATGCAGTTAATCTATTACAGAATGTTTAAGTAAAGCCTGGGAACTTGCATATTTCACAAGCATCCCAGAGTGATTCTTATGTGGGTGATCCATGGACAACATTTTCACAAATCTTAGTCTAGTGTCTCTTTACACCAGGATTGGAACTGCAATCATTAAGACGTTCAGAAAATGGGGTTGCAAGTTGGGGAGCAAATACCCCTTTCAACTTAGCTCCAGCTTATGATTCAGGCTGCTTGGTTTCTTGAAGGCAGGGTCTTAACTAAAGCTCTGTGTTTCAGACAATCTCATATAATCATTTACTTTTTACAAAGAACAATGCAGCTGGGTTAAAGCTGATAAGGTATTATTTTTCAATGGAGGTCAGGAAGACATTGTTCGTTTGTTTTGTGCTGCTCGTTATAATATGTATTTCTGTCCCAGAGAAGCTCATATAATGGAAATGAAGCATCAAGGTGGTTTATGGGACATGTGATAGGATCATAACATTGAGACTGTTGCTTGGACGAGACCTTAGAATAGTAATCCAAGGGGCGCCTGGGTGGCTTAGTCGGTTAAGCGTCCGACTTTCGCTTAGGTCATGATCTCGCAGTTCGTGGGTTCGAGCCCCATGTCGGGCTCTGTGCTGACTGCCAGCTCAGAGCCTGGAGCCTGTTTCAGCCTGTGACTCCCTCTCTCTGGCCCTCCCCTGCTCGCGCTGTCTCTCTCTCTCCTAGAAATAAAACATTAAAAAAAAAAAGAAAGAAAAAAAGAATAGTAATCCAAGCAAGGAGAACATGAATAAGAAAGAAAGGAAACTATAAGAAGAAACTCCATTTATTTAGCCAGTTGTGTGATGTTTTTGTTCCTCAGACCCTTAGTCAAAATGTGGATTTAGAGATATACTTTAAGATGGCTGCCCCCACGTAGGTCATGTGCAAGGTCGGTAAGGTGGGAGCCACCATATGTTTGGCTTCCTTCCGCCAATCGCAGTGCCTACCACATAGGGCTGAAAACATATTTGTTGAAGGAACGTCTGAGATCCACTCTGAGAGATTTTGATTGAGTGTTCCCTACAGTGTGGTCCCTGAGACATCAGAATCAGAATCACCTATAGAGTTTGTTTAAAATCGGATGCCTGTGGGTGCCTGGGTGGCTCGGTCGCTTGAGTGTCCGACTTCGGCTCAGGTCATGATCTCACGGTTCGTGGGTTCGAGCCCCGCGTCGGGCTCTGTGCTGACAGCCAGCTCAGAGCCTGGAGCCTGTTTCAGATTCTGTGTCTCCCTCTCTCTCTGACCCTCCCCTGCTCACGCTGTCTCTCTCTCTCTCTCTCTCAGAAATAAAACATTAAAAATAAATAAATAAGTAAATAAGTAGGTAAATAAATAAATAAAAATTAGAAAAAAATCAGATGCCTGGGTCCCACCTTCCATTTCCTGCATTTGATACATGAGAAACCCTACTTCACACTTTTGTGAAATCCATGAGTAGATGTAACTGCCACTAATGCAGGTGGTGTGTGATTCTCATCCTCTCCCCTCACCCCTGCTGAGACCCTTGCTACCGGGAAGACTATGGTCCAGCATGCTGATTTGAGGACCACCTCCGGGCCAGCTCTGTTCATATGGAATTGGGAGCAGTCATTTAGCGTCTCTTAGCTATTTAGCTTCAGTTTCCTCATGTTTGTTTTTATGGGCTTTTCCCCTGAGCAGCCATATTTAAATCAACACTATATTGTCAGTTTTCTTATTCTAGGGGATAGGAGTTGGCTCTTAACCTTCAAAGCAATCATGGGTCCTGGAGTTCTGAGCTGCAAAGTATCATTTGCTTCCAGAAGGCTTTCTGGCCTCTGTGTCTTTGACAATGTAGGCTTCCTAGCGCAGGGATTTAGGAGAAAGTGGAGCAGTGAGCCCTGGGGAGTAGAGTGACTGAGTAATGCCTTCCTAGGCACATGGGGCCCATTACAGGCAACACTTATATCACAGGCACATTTAAAAATATCAAAACCAATTGGGCACTTTTTTTTCCCCTGTCTGGAAGAAAGGCATGTTTATTTAAGTGTGGAGAGTGACATTTGGAAATGTGAAAAGAAGTTTTCAGGGAGCAATTTGGGCTTTGTGTGGAACATCTCCCTTTTTGTATATTTCTCTTACTTTTGTTCATCCTGTGTCTTATTCAGATACTGATTTCAATTCACCTGCCTGATCTTCTGAGACAAGGATTTAGGGAAAGCCATTCTCCACCACAAGGGTAAGATTTCCAGAAAGGCTGCGGGGAGTCTTCTGTACTAAAAGTGAGAATGCACCAAGCCAGCCAAGCTTGAAGTGTCTTGTAGGCTAGGGAGTCTCAACTGCGGTTGCATAAGAGGATTCAGGAACCTTCCCTCTGGGAGCAAATGGCCAGACACTTATGCTGAGTTTCTTCTAGCCTTCTAGAGGGAGAGCAAGCAAAGGCACTCCCTGCCATGACATTACCTTCCCATGAGCCTTTTAGCGCCAGTGCTGTTTTGCTCTGATGCCCAGAACGCTTCGTCTTGAGTCACTTAAATAGCGTCCTTTTGCGCTGCCTGGATTTCAGCCAAAATCATGCTTCATGACTTTTCTATTCCCAGTGTGCTTGCTCCTCACAGCAAAGAATCTATCAGCTGTTTCTTGAATCATTTCGTGTCTTTTAAGGTGTTAACATTTTCAATTTTGCCGCATTCAGCAATTTTCCCTGCTCTGACATGAGCTCAATAAAGAGCTACAGAAACGGTCTAAAGAGAGAAGCGAGTCTCTGGAAGCATAAGCTCTGCCACTGTCCACTCCTGCTCCCCCATCCCGTACCTGCTGGAACGCGTCTCCACTCCACTGTACCCATCCGGCACCTTTTCTCGTTAGGCTGCCTTGATTATTTTATCTCCGTCAGCTGTGAAAAGACTCGAGCATTCTAAATGCTCGTTGAACACTGGTGGAAAATCAAATTTCAGCTCCTTAGACTTTAATTGAATCATGGCTGCCTCAGGCCCACTAGTTCATGTACTTGACAGCGTTTTCATTTGCAGCCATTGCGTTTACCTCTTCCTGGGACAGGAGTTCATAGTCTTGGGGGAAGTTTGCTTAGTGTGGAGCAGGCGGTCCCGTTCTATAGAACATGTGGCGGTAGTAAGGAGCATGGGCTGTGGAGTCAGTCAGATGCGGTTCCAATCTGCGCTCTACTCCTTAGTAGCTGCATAGCCTTGGGGAAGTCCTATCGCCTTTCCTGTGTCTGTGTCCCCAGTTGTAAAATGGGGACGACAGTAGTCCCAACCTCGTAGGTTAGTCATGAGGATTTAATAAGAGACTCTATTTAAATAGTTGTGCATAATCCTTGGACTCAGATATCATCATAATTATTATTTCCTTGACTTTTTCAATTATGAATAGTACAGGATGTTAGTACATATTAGCCTTCGAGGACAGGGTGCAGCAAACCCTGGCCCAAAGGCCAAATCCCGCTTGCCTGTGAGCTAAGAATGATTTTCACATTTTTAATGACTGAAAAAAAAAATTAAAAACGAGTGCTGTTTGTGACACAGGGAAATTATATGAAATTCATATGTCAGTGCCCATAAATCACATGTTATTGGAACACAACCATGATCATTCAGTTGCATGTTGTCTATGGCTGCTTTTGCTCTACAACAGCAGAATTCGGCACTTGCAACAGTGATCATATGGCCTAGAAAGCTTACATTCTCACTACTTGCGAATCTCTGCTCTAGGACATTTAGCTGGCTGTCTGAAACATCAGAGGGACGGATGGTTTGGGAATGATTTGCAGACTGTCACCACTAACATTCCCAAACTCTGTGTGTTTGTGTTTACAGAGTGATTTACAAGGGAAGAAATTATATAGGTTTATGTAGGACAAATGAGATGAGACATTTGTGGAATTTTATTTTATTTTTGTTATTTTTTTTTTTTAATTTGAGAGAGAGAGAGGAAGAGAGAGATTGGTGGGGCGGGGGTGGGGGGAGAGAATCCCAACCAGGCTCCTCACTCAGTACAGAACCCGACGCAGGACTCAATACAATGACCCTGGGATCATGACCTGAGCCGAAATCAAGAGTTGGACGCTTGACCAACTGAGCCACCCAGGTGCAGCATTGTGGCATTTTAAACTAAGGGTTCACTTTGTGTCACTGAGGGATCAGGGAGAATTTTAAAGTAGTGGCACTGTTGGTTAGATGCATTTACATGTTCTCTTGTTTTTCTTTCTTCCATCAGAACCTCCTCTGCAAGGAGGCGAAAATGGATGACTAGTTTCTCTTTGTAAAATGGATTGAATTGCTCTTATTAGGTGTACCGTAATTCTCAGGCAAAGTCTCATCTTAGCAAATATCACCTTAACACCCTGTTCTCTCCAAAAAGGTAATTCTATAGAGAAATGGAAAATCTTACAATATCGAAAGTGGAAGGAGCCTTTGAGATCTACAGGGATGATATTCATATGAATATCACTCTGCTGATGTAGATACAATATCCTGTTTGAAGGCAAAATATTATATAACGAACAAGCCCTAGCCCATTCAGTCTGTTCAACCAAGATGGCCTTTAATGGGTGTTTGTGTATTGGAACTAGATTTGAATATCTGTAAGATATTAAATTTCATATGCTTTATGAAATGTGCAATTATGGAGACACATAAACATCATGCCCAGTTTTGAATTATGGGAGTGTGGATAGAAATGTTTCTAGTTCAGGGGCTAGGTTCTGGTACTTGGGTCCGTCCTTTGCCTGGCCTGTGGCCTTAATGAAATGCTTTTTCAGTAGGTATGAAGTATACATGGGGCAGGGGAAGGGGTGGGCAACATCTGGAAGCCCGGTCTCTCAGGGGAAAGATGTGTGTTTAGCTGAGCTATGCAGACCTACCAATATGGGGGTCTCTGTCGGGGAGGGATCCCAGGCTGTGAAGGGTGGGTGAGAGAATGGCCTGTCACAGGGAGAAGGAGGAAGGCAGGGAGGCAATGAGAGGAGGTATTGGACTAGCTCTTCCTGAGAAGATCTCAGAACCTCCTACTTCTCCCCACCTCTTGCTTCCTGCACTTTGGGCTTTGATATTTACAGGACTGGTGTTAAGGGAGATGTACTTCCTAACGTTCGATTTTCTCCTGATGTGCTCCATGCTTCTGTGTATAGCCAACAGGCCAAGCTGAAAGGTGGCCACTTGTGTATAGAACTGGCACTCCAAGTTCATCAGATACATAATCCATTAAGCAGTCTTAATTTACAGCCCGAGGTTTTATATCAGAATCTTTATAGCACGGGGCCAGACTCCTTTTGCCCTTTAGCCCTCCTTCCCATTTTGTTGCCCCTGCGAGGCACACTGAGCATCTGTGGACAGTCATAATCAGTAGTTATATTTATAGCAGAACTTCCTCTTTATACACTGTACTGGTGGACTTCCATTTTGATGAGGCTTGGATATGGGGTGGAAATCTGGCTTCTCAACAGGCTGCTTTACAAGGAATCCATCTCTGGTACAGCCACTGTGGAAAGCAGTATGGAGATTCCTCCAAAAATTAGAAATAGAAATACCATATGATCCAGTAATTCCTTGACTGGGTATTTACCCAAAGAAAACAAAAACATTAATGTGAAAAGAATTCATTGCAGCATTAGTTATAATAGCAATAGCCAAATATGGAATCAATCTAAATGCCCATTAGTAGACAAATGAGTAAGGAAAATGGGTAAGGGACTGTGTGTGTGTGTGTGTGTGTGTGTGTGTGTGTGTGAATATTTCTCAGCCAAAAAAAAAAAAAGAATGAAATCTGTCATTTGCGACAACATGGATGGGCCTAGAGGGTATAATGCTAAGTGAGATAAGTCGGGCAGAGAAAGACAATTACTATATGATTTCACTCATATACGTAACCTAAAAAACAGAACAAATGAATGAGTAGACAAACAAAAAGCAGAGTCATACCTATATCATAAAAAGCAGAATTTATACCTCTGTATAAATACAGAGAACAAAGTGATGGTTGCCAGAGGAGGGGGTGATGGGCAAAATGGGTGAAAGGTGGTGGAAGATACAGGCTTCCAATTATGGGATGAATCGGCCACAGGAATGAAAAGTACAGTATGGGGAATATAGCAGTGGTATTGTAATAGCGTTGTATGGGGACAGATGATAGCTACACCTGCGGTGAGCACAGCATAGTGTATTGAGATGTGGAATCACTGTGTTGTACACGTGAGACTAATGTAACATCGTATGCAAACTGTATTCAAATAAGAAGGTTTTTTTTGAACAAAATAATGAGGAATCAATTTGAATGCCCAGACTACCACTCCAGTAGAGCAACAGGGCTGATGACTCTGTCCTGTGAATGATTTAAGCGGAGAACAGCAGCAGACACAGCTAGAGACGTCAACACCATGTAGGATAATGGCTCACGGGCTTCGGCCTTTTCCCCAGGATGAGGCCAAGAAGTGCTCTTGGACTGCCAGCCACCGGTGCATGGGTTTCCTTTGGACCAGGTGGGTGGTGGTCAGTTTTCAGGGATGTGTGTGCCTGCTCGGTGCAGGGTTCTAAGCAGTGGGTGGTGGGAGCGGACATGGTCGACATGGGGCAGTCGTGATTCCGTCCCTGTGCTGGAATGTTGGTAACGCCTGCAGAACCGCCCAACCTCCTGAGCTCAGGGAAGAAGCCTGCTGAAGAAAACCATATATCAATAGTCCTTTGGCCATGTTTATTCACTGAAGTCACACTTTTATAACAGGCATAGGCTCAAAGGTGTAAATAAAGCCAATTATTTTAGTTTGCCATTGATTTTGATATATAAATTATCAATATAGTTTTGACTTAATAATAAAAACAACGGCCTGGAGTTTTATGCTCTGCCATGGCAGACGTATAGTTGGCCAGCAGGAACTCTCTGGCTCTTGCTACAGGGAAGCTTGTATTAAAGTCATACCTCTTGATTAAGAAGAGCTACCATTTTCTGAGGACTTCTTATATGTCAGGCATTGTCCAGTGTTTCCAAACGTTATCTCATTTAATACCACTGGTAGTTCCTATTGTTATACACATGTTATAGATGGGGAGAGTGGGGCTCAGGGCTTCACTTGTCCGAGACACCAACTGCTGATTCTGAGGAATTCTCGACATTCTAAGGCAAAGCTGCCTGACTTCCTATCCCATTTCTTCGCACCGTGTTTGTGAACCTCTGTGGGACACTTCTCTTGGAGGCGTTATCCTTTAGGCAATATCCTGCAGACCCGACAGAGGTGGAGACCCGGAGGTAGAGCAGGAAACCAGGACAGCAGATAAAAGGGAACAATTTCCTGGGAGACCAGGAAAACCTAAGAGAAAGTTGTAGCTTGTAAGGACCAGTGAAGGGAAAACCGAGGAGAGAAGTTGACAGCATAGCCAACCAAGCAGAGAGAGCCTTGGGCCTCGTAGGAGCTGGACAAGACGGCCGTACCTGGGCATGGCTAGCCATGGCCTCACCCAGCTTCTTTCTCATGGCTGGAGTCAAGCAGCTCTGGTACGCAAGGCTGCACAGCCATATTCCTGAGGAAGGACTGGGTGTGTGTGTGGGGGGGGGGAGGTAGATTAAGTTTACTGGTGCAGTTGTATCTCTAGGGAGCTCTCAAACGTGACATGTTGACTAGAGGGACAAGAGAGTGAGCCCCCTTCTCCCCTCCGATTGATCCTCCCCCCCGACCAGGCCCTTTTCAGTCCACTTCGGGTCATTGTCATTGCACAGTGGACCCGAAGCCCCTCTTCCTTAGGTCTCGGAGACTGGAAACATCACCGTGGCTCAGTTTAGTGTTTCTGTGCACAGAACACTGGGCGCAGAGGTGCAGGTGCATTCCCGGTGCCCCACTGTTCCCTTGGTCTGGGAGCACGGGAGTGAATTTTCACTTCTTATCACTGTCCTTGGAGATATTAGTTAAGCAACAAGTCTTTTTACAGAGGGAACAGCTGGCCTGCGCTGTTTTTCGGATCTCAAAGTTTATTTTAGAATGAAGGTTTGTTTTCCCAGGGAAGTGTTACTACTTTACAGCCTCCTCCTCATCTGTGCAGCTAATGAGAGGCAGGCAGCCTTGCTGCAGGAGCACAGGCTGGGAGGACAGAGACAAGATGCATCTGGTTTTCCCGTCAGATCAAAGGCAACTCCAAAGGGAGCGTGACACAAACTTCTTGAGCTGTGTGGCCATCACTCTGCTGCCTGGTCTTTAGGCAAAAGCAGTAAGCAGAGGACATAAATGACTGTCATTCTTTTCGTGTGTCTGGGGTTTTGTTCTTCCCCTCACTTGGTTAGTGTTCCATTAGCTGTATAGCATCACGATCATTTTTTGCTACCATGTATGGCTTTATTCATGGACATCTCCAGCCTTCCACACCCACCCCCATTAAAGAGTAGAGTTCTCTAATTATGTGTTATGCAGGTATTTTGTATTACAAACAATGTTTAATTGTATTCATTCAAAATAGGTTGCAATTAAAATCTATAAACCATTTAAGCCTCTATAAAAGCTCCGCCATCTACCTTACAGCTTAGCATTAATATGTACCCTGGAGAGGAAAAACATCTCCTTCTGTATTTCTCTGATGTACCATTTTGGTTATCAATAAAAACAAAAGACACATGTTTAATTGGATCCCTTAGGTATCGATTAAAAACAGAGTTGGATTCCTCACTTGCCGGGGTGGTTCTATGGAGCATTCCAGAACTATCCTTTGTTTCAGTCCTTTGAGGATGCACACGTTGAATGTTTTCCTTCCAACTACAGTGCTTAACAGCCTAACAAATGCTCTGCACTGGGGTGCGGCAGCACACGTTCCCTGGGAGAGTGGAGGTCTGCAGTGTGCAAGGAACACGAAAGAAGGCCACCTCAAGCTCTGTTCCCGTGTTGAGCAAAGAGTGGAAGAGAACAGAGGGCAGCCCCTTGGCTCCAAAATCCTGCTGACCTGGGGGTTCGCGCTGTTGGCATAATGCATCAGAGGACAATTCTAACAAGTCCTCTTCTCAAATCAAAAGTGTTAATATTCCTTTCCATTCTTTATCTCATAGTCAATATTCAATTTTCAAGGCAGTGAAACTAATCAGAGAATATAATGCGAATCCAGCACAACACAAGGGAGGTAGGAAGAGGAAGCTGCAGATGTGGCTGGCACGTCAGTAAGAGAACATTTGTGACCATGGGTGGTCTTTCCTGGGGTTCACTTCTATAGGAGGCATGAGCCAGGCTCCGGTGGCAGAGGCTGCCGAGTTTGTCCTTTAAAACACCAGATTCAGGAGGCAGGGACGATATTCAGAAAGCAACCAAGTTCTTGTAGACTTTCTCTCTGTGGCATTGGGGTGCTGCCGGTGAAGGGACAGACTGTGTAATCCATATGGAGCCATGTTGCAGACCATGGTATGATGGAATTCTCCAGCACCACGAGGTGGGCTGGGGCGTTGAGGCAGACATGTGGGGTGGCAGTCAGCAGAGGAGATGGAGCACCCTTCTGGCATCTTCTGGACTCTTGAGAATTGGTTCTCTCTCACACCCCACCTTACCTTCATCTTTACAGGTGCCATTTCATTTCAACCTTTGCCAGCAGGTAAGGAGATCAGGGTATCCTTTAAAGTCTTCACAAGAAAGCAGGGCAATCGTGTAGATAGATTTGTCAAGAACTTTTGAAAGAACACTAGGCCTCTCACACAGATTCTCTCATTTAATCATTTCCACTGTCCTGTATACATAGTGATATTATCCTCACCTCACAGAAAGGAGGCTCACAGAGAGGTTATCCAGGCATAGATACCAGTCCCAGAACCAGTCAGTGGCAGAAGCAGATTCACAGCTCAAAAGCAAAAGAGGGCACAATGTTTCACATGGAGATGGACCCTGAAGATATTTGGGGTGAAATAAAGTGGTCCAGAGACCTGTGTTTAAGGGCTTAATGGGACTGCACTATCCTACTCCACAGCACCTCACTTTTCTAATTAGTGTCTAATTAGAAATATTTCCAGTCAGATAAACATTTTCAGAAACATTTGTAATTATCCCTAATCCTAACCACTACTTTCTCTGAAGAGACTTTTAAGGCCTGTGAACTCACTGTTTGATAACAGTGCTGACCCTCATCTTTTTTTAAAAAGTAATCTCTATGCCCAACACGGGCCTCAGACTCATGACCCCAAGATCAAGAGTCACATGCTTTACTGACTGAGCCAGCCAGGCACCCCTTATCTTCATCTTAAAGATTCTTAAACTTCACCATGCACTGCAAAGAACCAAGGCAGTGCCTTACTTTTCTGATGGGCTACTAAAAAGAGTCAAAAGGTCCTTGGGCTCAAGTGCATAAATTACTCGTAATCCAGTGCCTGGATGGGTTTGCAAGAGCTGTGTAAAATGGAATGATGCTGCTCTAATGATTTATTTAACAAACATTTACTTACTCTGAGTCAGGCCCCTTGCTGGGGTGGTGAGGGCAGAAAGATGAAGGGATTCTTGACCTTGAGGAGATCACACACAGTCAGCTGGGTGAGAAACGAAGTAAACAGGTAATTATAACATCCTTGGATAAGTGCTACCGTAAAGATATGCAACCCTGTTCCCTGAGTGCTTTGGGAGTGTGGGTGCTTGGGACATTAGGACTGGACAGTGGCAGCCCTGTTAGAAGATCTGGAAGCCTATCCACCTTGGACTTGACATCAGCCTCAGGCCAAACGTTTGTCTTCCAAAGTGATTTTATTTTAACAGAATCAGTTTTTTTTTTATTATGCTAACTCAAACGATGTGTTCTGTAGAGATTTACTGAACTATTTTCCCTTTAAAATCCCTAACTTTGTTTTGACATGCTTTGTGGGATACTTTTATAAAGTAGGATGGATAGGACAATACTGGAAAACATCAGCGTGCTGCAAAGCCTGAATCGGGAACATCCAAACAGCGGCACCTTAAAAAATGCAAAGAAAAGCAAAATGCTAACAATCATGAACTACAGAGAAGCAGCAGGGCATGGGGGAATACTTACTTGCAAGTAGGTAGAAAGGGTCCCTGCTGGCTATTCTGCGCGGTGACTCTAGGAGTTTCCTGTTTCTCTCTGAACCTTGGTTTTCTGGTCAGGAAAATGGGTGGTGGATGAGAATCTCGATCTCAGTCTTTATGAAGACTTTTAGAATGTTTATTTATTTATTTCGAGAGAGGGAGAGAGACAGCATGAGATGGGGAGGAGCAGAGAGAGGGAGAGAGAGAATCCCAAGCAGACTCCGTGCTAGCGATGCAGAGCCCGATGCAGGGCTCGAACTCACAAACTGTGAAATGATGACCTGAGCTGGATCAAGAGTCGGACGCTTCCCTGACTGAGCCACCCAGGTGCCCTTTTGGTCTTAATCGCATCATTTCCTATCAAGTTGCTAAAGCCCTGGACTTCTATGATGATGCCACATGGCTGTGACGTTCCATACTGCATGCACTGGGCACCGCTTTTGCTTCCTGCCTTCTGTGTGCCTTGGCGGTGCCTTCCTGGGAGCATCTGGCCTTGTGAAGGAAGGGGCTGGACTGAAGGGAAAAGTAGCCCAGCCCTCCCCTCCCCTCCCTCTAAAGTAAAGACTCCTTTAAAGTGAATGGGGGCTATGGGTTGCCTGGGTGGCTCGGTCAGTTGAGCATCCGACTTTGGCTCAGGTCATGATCTCACAGTTCATGGGTTTGAGCCCTGCATTGGGCTCCATGTTGTCGGTACAGAGCCTGCTTGGGATTCTCACTCTCTCCTCTCTCCCACACTTGCACTTTCTCTCCCTCTCTCTCAAAATAAATAAATAAACCTAAAAAAAGTGAATGGGGCTTCCACTCTCCACTTTTCCCCCTTGTCCCTTCTGGCCTTTTTCCTTCCTGGGCCTTTTCCTCTACAAAGCCAACCAGAATACAGTATGAGGATCAGCCTTTCAGAGGATCAGTGAGCACTTGCCTCTTTTCCCCCATCCCCTCCCACTCCTGATGCATACACACGTGTGGTCCTAGGTGCACACGTGTGTGTACGCTCTACCACCATACTGAAGAGAAAGAAGAGACTTCTATTTTCACTCAAGAATCTCACAAATGACAGCTGTACTTTTACACAGTTAGATATTAAATGGAATTCCATTCTCCTTGTCAAGTTTCAGACAGCGGACGGAGCCCAGAATTCTAATGGTGATGGTGTTCTTGGCAAGCATCGGTTACAGGGCGGTAAGGTAATCAATCTGCAGTTAGGCAGTGTGAAGGCTTCAGCTTTCATCTGACTTGGAAAATAGAAGGGGCTTGGTATTACGGCTTCCATCCATATGACTTTGCTTTGAGGTTAACATACTTTTTTCCATCAATTACGTAGTTCTCTGCATCCACCAAGTACCATGGCAATCAAGGAGAGAGGACATGACAGATTAATTGAATCTTTGTGTCTTTTTAGCATTGGTAGACCACAGATTTCTTGGAATTGGAGTTACTTTTATTCCTTTGAATTCAGCTCCATACCTTCCTTCAGTCGGGATGCATTTACCTTACCAGAATCTACTCTTTAAGGACAAGCAGGTGGGCTACTCAGGGAATACTAAAGTTTTCTGACTCAAAGAACATAATGCAGTTTATTTCCAAACCCAACCCTCCCACCTCTGCCCTTTATGTTCCTTTCCTTTCTGTGATTTTGGCACTTTGGGGCTACAGGAAGCTCTTGTTCCTAATGTAGGCTGAAGAAGAATAAAGTGTGGCAGAGATTCACTCCCCACTGAAAATATGGAAGTAACTGACTCCAAAGAGTCCTAATGTCTCTTGACCCTTTCAGGAACCTGAATAAGCCTGTTGCCTTTGCTTTGTGGGCTTGACCCGCATCTGTGGCCTTATCACCATACGTGGAGCAAATGGTTGAAGGCAGTTGCCAGAGTCCAGTGCTCTGCTTGTCACAGGAAGCCTATTGACTTTAATTGTGACCATCTGGCTGGATGCCTCAGAAGAAGATGTATCAGTTAAGGCTTATTTCATGAATGGACCTTTGTTTATTTCAAAGCCACACTGCTGTTCAAACTTGGTTGTTGCATTTTATGCGTTGACCACTGGAAGTTCTTCAGAAGACACTCGCCATTAAATTTACCAACCTATGTGTGATTGCCGCTTTCAGCACAATCAGGACATAGGTTCCCCTTTTACTGAAAACATATGGTGGGTACTTTGAGCAAACCCCGGGTCAAGTCATGGTGCCATTAATGAGAACAGGAATTAAAAAGGGGGAGAGTCGCCTAGGTGGCTCAGTTGGTTGAACATCGGACTTTGGCTCAGGTCATGATCTCATGGTCCGTGGGTTCAAGCCCCATGTCAGGCTCTGTGCTGACAGCTTGGATCCTGGAACCTGCTTCAGATTCTATGTTTCCTTCTCTCTCTGCCACTCTGCTGGGCTCAATCTCTCTCTCTCTCTCTCTCTCTCTCTCTCTCTCTCTCTCTCCAAAAATAAATAAATATTTAAAAAAATTTAAAGGGGGGAAATGGTATCCAGGTGGCAGGAGAAATTCAGTAGGTGGGATGGGAAATATTTACCATTGACCTTTCATACCTTTCATAAGGAGAACAGAAACAAGTTAGATGTAATTTGCAGGTCCATTGGCAGTCAATATCTGCCTAGCAGATGGGAAACTTGGAGAGGATTCTCAGTACTGTACCTCATTCTTGACCCAAGTCTGCACCCCCTTCCCCAAATATGCTTAAGAAATATTATTAAACGTTGCGAGTTTATTAAAAACATTATCTGCCAGTGGTCAGTAGGTACTACATGCCAGGCACCATGTTAATGGCTTTACTTACATTATCTCACATCCTTCTCACAAAGATCCTCTGAGGTAGAAGATACCATCCCCCTGTTACAGATGAGAAAATCAAAACTCAGACATTTGAAGTCCATCAAGGTTGCATAGCTAGGATGTCCCAGAGCTGAGACTCAATTCTAGGTCTCTCCGACTTCAAGGCCCTTGCTCTGCAGTATTTGGAAGTTCAGCTAGAAAGGAAAGGCATTTGCTAATTAGACAAAGGATCACGGCTCCTGTGTAGCCAGCCGGATCTGCCTACATAGCCCTGGGAATGGAGGCCCATGGGTGTCTCTCCCAGGGAGGTTATCAATCAGTTCGCATTGCTTCAGCCCCCAGGAGCGGACTCAAGGACAGGGAAGGAGAACGGAAGGGATGGTTTTGACAGACCTGCGGAAAGGCATCATCAGCATCCCCTCCCTCCCAGCCTCAGAGGGGTGCAGGGACAAGATGGTCCCTGCAAGAAAGGGGAGGGGAAGAAACTGAAGACAGAGTTACTTTTCTTCCAGTTTCACTTTCTTTGCCTTTGTCCCCTGTGAAGTCTACCAGCTGCAGGTTTTTAGGGAATAGCAAATGGAGACTTGTGTCAGAGCCAGTGGAAAAGACCCTGTGCTAAGTGTCAAAAGATGGGACATCAAGGCCAGCTATCTATGAGGCATATAACTGTGGACAAGTCCTGTAATGGCAACTTTTGCATTTTTACAGTGAACAGAATTATCCTTTCCCATTTTGTGTTACTGAATCATCGTAAGGACTCAATGAAGAGATACGTGTCAACATATTTCAAAAGCCTAAAAGCTCCACATAAATATAAGGGATTATGAGAATTTTAAGAAAGGGTAGTCACATAACTGACATTGTCCTTTAAATGAGAGGCAGTGGATGCTGTCCTCCTCCCTTGATGGGCAAGCTTCCTTGTCTTTAAAGCACATTTCCAGAGGTGCTTGGGTAGCTCACTCGGTCGGGCATCTGACTCTTGATTTCAGCTCAAGCCATGATCTCCTGGTTCAGGAGTTCAAGCCCCACATTGAGCCCCATGTTAAGTTAACAGCAGGGCACCTGTTGGGACTCTCTCTCTGGCCTCCCCTCTCCCCTCCACCATGTGTGCATGTATGCGCTCTCTCTCTCTCTCTCTCTCCCTCCCTCCCTCTCTCAAAAATAAATAAACTTAAAAAAAAAAGCACATTTCCAGAACAGAAGGAAACCCAAGCGCCACATTTCTGATCTGAGAGCTAGTTTGAGATGTAAATGAACCCTGTCTCTCAAGACACAGCTTTGCATCTATTTTGCATTCAAATTTATTTATCTAGAGACAAAATCGTGCGTTCTTTACTTCTACTCACAGCATATGCAAGCAGATCAAATGAGGTGCTGATCCAGCAAAATGGCAAGTAGCCTTTTGCTTCCTTGAAATTGCTAATTTTACAAATGGCAGAGTGTTGAAACATGGCACGGAATATCTATTTTACTAGAATCTGGCAACACGGGCACATATGGTCTTGTCAAGAATGAATCAAACACAATTCCGGGATTATAATTAAGTAGTTGAAATTCCAAAAGGAAAAACTTAACATGAACAAAGTAGGATTTAGATTGCTTCTTGTTCGCTTTCTCTCAGGCTCCTTCCCTGGCACATTGTTGGCAACACAGCAGCTTGCTCTGAGAAGTGTTTAATTGTCAAACATCAAACATTTTCACCCTGACTCTAAAGGTGCTTGCTTTAACATCTACATTCCACGCTTTAGGGTATGGTACATCATAGAATGTAAAGACCAAGATAGAAGTCAAGCCAAATGTCCCTATATAAATATTTAGATGAAAGCCTTCTCCCATCAAATATAAACTTCTGATCAATTTCCTAACAGGCCAACAGAGATAAAAGAAAGAAGATAGGGACCAATATAGAAGAAATATCTCTCTCTCTCTCTGTCTGCCTCTCTGTCTCTGTCTCTCTCTCTCACATACACACACACACACACACACACACACACACACACACACATTTCAATCTCAAACTCTCTCTCTGAATACTCTTCCTGAAGGCATGGGCCATGTACTATTCTTGCCTGTAAGCCCAGCATCTAGCATAGGGCCTGGCATGTAAAAAGAGTTGATGTGGAAATTTACAAGCTGTTTCTGGAAAACATTCCCAGGGATTCTCCTGGAGTTGTTGTGGATGTGATTTGGGGTCCTAATTGAGAAGTCAGTATCTATACCTTAAAAGCAAATGTCAGCCCGAAGGTAGAAACAACCCAAATGTCCATCAGCTGATGAATGGATAGACAACATAAGGTACATCCATACAATGGCATCTTATTCAGCAGTAAACAAAGAATGAAATACTGATACATGCTACAACATGGATGAACCCCGAAGATGTGCTAAGAGAAAGAAGGCAGACATAAAAGGCCACATATTATATGATTCCATATAATACGAAATGCCTAGAATATATAAGTTCATAGGGACAGAAAGCAGAACAGTGATTGTCAGGTGATGGGAGAAGGAGGGAGATTGGGAGATGATTAGCTAAAGAATATACAGTTTCTTTTCGGGGTGTTGAAAATGTTCTGAAATTGATTGTGACAATGGTTGCAAACTAGGTGAATATACCAAAAATATTGAATTGCTCACCTCGAATGGGTGAATTGTATGGCATACGGCTGATATCATATCTCCATAAAGCTGTTCCAAAAACGTTTCTCTCAAATGATTTGACATGCATTCCCAATTCGGAAGCTTGGACTAGAGTAATCGATGCTAGTCCCAGTTTGGATTCTTAGCCCCGTTGCCAGATTGTAGGACCTCCAGGTTCCTCACAGCCCAGCTTGTTGCTGCCCCAGCTGAAGTTCTGTTACCCAGAACAAAGAACTCCATGGATGAGAATTGATGTCATGGTGGAAGAGGAGAAACACAAACTTTCAGTGTCAAGTGGTGTCTACACATAACCACTGCTCCCACTGAGGGAAGTGCTCTACTGTCAAGATTGTCACCCAATTATTCCCATCCTTCTGTCTTCCCAGGACCTTGCAAAGCCCAAATCAGGTTACCTCCTTGTGAGATCGAAATAGCCTGGGTATTTTCTTCCACAAGAGTGCAACGATTCTATCAACGAAAGCTTCAACAAAAAAATTGTTTATGACTCATATAGGAAATTGTAACCTCCATGAACAAAAGGGGGTAGATTTAACCCTTCTTTAAGCATGACACACTTGAAAATCGAGCTGTCCACTCCACTCATTAGCTCTTTTTCCTGCTTACATAAAGAAAGGAAAAGAAAAACTTGTTTATTCAATCCCCAAGCTACTTCCAGTTTCTGACTTTAAAAGGAACCGGTCCAAAGTGAGGAAATATTATTTGGACACTTGAAAAAGGAAATATTCTTCTTATAAACTGCACGGTGATTTCTAACCATCATTGATGAATGTAAGTACTTTGTATTAAAACCTTATCAATGAACACATATTTCTAGGAAGATTATATTGCAGTTGAAATTGTGAAGGGCGTGTTAGAGGCCCATGCTAGAAAGCAAGTATGTCCTTAATTCAAGTAAAAATATTTGTTCAGTAAAGATTGACTGTGGTATCAGGTATTTAAAATGATGGTGACAATCAAAGCTTTGGTCAAAATGACATTGGTCTTCTCATAATGTTTTTCCTGATCTCTTCCATTTTAGATCTCTGTGCCTTTCGCAGAACTTCCAATAGCACCATGTTGGGGCAAAGCATCCAGAGAGGTTCACAACCGCTCTGGTCTGTAGGAGCCACTATAAGGAAGGCTCGGGAAGAATATGCCATTTTTCAGTGGCAAACAAGTGGCAGTTACTAATTATGATGACTGTGTACTTTGGATCTGGACTTGCTACATCCTTAAATTTTTCTTAATATTTATATATATATTTTGAGAGAGAGAGAGAGAGAGAGAGAGAGTCAGAGCCCAACATGGGGCTTGAACTCACGAACTGCGAGATCATGACCTAAGCTGAAATCAAGAGTCTGACGCTAAACCGACTAAGCCCCCCACCCCCACCCCAGGTGCCTCAGCTGCTGTACCTCTTTTAATAGTAAGACACCAACTGCTTAAGAAATAAGGATATTTTAATTACTCCAGTAAACAGATGTGAAAAAGAACATTTTAAGAGGTGCAGTCTCTTTCAAAAATGGATCAAACCCTTGAGTTCAACACACTCTATATGTTTGTAAATAAACTTATGGCATGAATCCTTAAAACAACAACAACAAAAACAATTTTTCCTAATGTAGTTCCCTGAATATATTTCCAAATATAATTAGATAATGAGAAGTGATAGTCACCATTCCGTGTCTTTGGACTTGAACATATCCCTTTTTTGTTTTTTAATTTTAACGTTTATTTATGTGTGTGATGGGGGAGGAGCAGAGAGAGAGGGAGACAGAATCGGAAGCAGGCTCCCAGCTCTGAGCTGTCAGCACAGAGCCCAGTGCGGGGCTCGAACCCACGAAATGCAAGATCACGACCTGAGCCAAAGTCTGATGCCCAACCAACTGAGCCACCCTTGTGATCCTGGACCTGAACATATCTTAACATAACATTTTCTCTGAAGAGGATTTTAAAAATTATTTAATTAAAATGTTAAAAAAACATTATGAAGTTTATTCTCAGCCACTTGTTTAAAGGTCTCAGGTAACCAAAGAAGTGATATTTTTAGAGATATGTATCTATTTTCTTTTTTTTTAATTTATTGATTTATTTTGAGAGAAAGAGCCTGAGCAGAGGAGGGGCAGAGAACGAGAATCCCAAGTAGGCTCCACGCTGAGCATGGAGCCTGACTCAGGGCTTGATCCCATGACCCTGGGGTCATGACCTGAGCTGAAATCAAGAATCAGACATTTAACTGACTAAGCTGCCCAGGTGCCCTGACATATATTTATTTTCTTAATTCGTTTTTGGCTGCAAAGAATGATTCAGTAAACAGCATGAAAAAGAGCCAAATACTGACTCAAAGGATTGTTCAAAATGCCCTATAGTTGGTTTTATGACCAAAAAGAAAAGAATACCTTGGATGATTGGAAGGATGGATTGAAGAAATGAATGAATGAACGAACGAGCGAACAAACAGATGAATAAATACTACCCGTTCATTCAAAAATACTTCTGAATACATCATGTCAGTGGTGATAAGTGCTATGAAAGGAAAGAATTAAGTGCACGTTTAAGTTGGGGCTTGAGAGGGAGCAGGAGCTAGGGAGGAGCAAAGCTGGGAAGAAGGTCCAAGCCAAGGCAATATGTGACTCCAAGGAAGGAAAGTACCGGAAAGAAAGAAAGCAGAGAAAGTGAAGAAGAGAATGATAAGGATTAAAGGTGCAGCTGTGAGGAAGGCAGGACAGCAGGGAGGAAATCAGCAGGCTGGGGGCGGACGGGGGACAGCTGGCAACCCCTGAGAAAGTTTGAAGTCCTAAACCTTTGTAATCTGGAAAACGTGGTTAACTGGAGTGACTCATTCCCCAATTATGCCACAAATCCAGGATTTTACTGGAAAAGCAAGCAGACTGGCCCAGGACATTCTCAACTCATGCTGCTGTTTCTACTTCAACATCTGACAGAGGTTCTAGATGACAGAGAAGCAAAGCACAGTCACTGAGTTGGAAGGAGGCTTAAGAGTTATTTAGTACATCTTTCATTTTATAGCTAAAACTATGGTATTGATAGCTAAAACTTTACAAAGTAATGCCCATATACCCGTCACTGTTCTAAGTGTTTATATTAACTCACTTCATCCTCAGAACAAGGCCTATGCGGTTGAAGCCATTATAATTCCCATCTGACAGATGAGGGACAGATTGAGGCACAGAGAGGTTCAGCAACTTGCCTATGGTCACACAGCTCCCAAGTTGTACTATAGACTTTGGGTATCATCACTGGTCTGCACGTCTCACGATCATAGAGATGTTTGGGTGCAGGTCCAAGAATGGAGCCCAGGCCTCCTGGCCCCTGTGTGCTTTCCTTTCTTTTTGTGCTAATGGGAACTCTGTGGTGCATAAATGGGCCAAATAACATAACCCCACAGTAACTGCAAGTATGAAAACAAATTCTTCGCCCTCTCTGTCTGTTTTTGAGTGGTTCTACCTCTGGGAGTCAGTAAGCTCAACCTACCCCTGGAGCTGGGCCGCCCAGCATGTTGCCCTCCATCACGGCATTGCCATTTGAACAGCGAGTGTTTCGGAGCTGGTGGAAGGTATTTTTACCCTTCAGTTCAAGTCAGCACTCACATCAGAAGCCATCCCCCAAGTGTCCACCAATGTTAATGTGTCTCTTTGTAAGTGATTTAAAGGTAAATGGGCTTCATTATAGGGTGATGTGCTGAACAGGAGACCGAGGCATGAAAAACAATGCTACAGAGTAGATTTCAAGGGCGTTGAGTAAACCTGCTGTCAGGATTTCCAGAGAAGATTTGATTGGGAAGAAAAACACATCTTTGCTTCATCATTTCAAAGCAATTTCATGCTTCACTTCCCCATACTTCTGTCTTCTGAACACTTCCGAGGGCCACATTTGGGCCTCAGCCTCAGCCTGAAGTCTTGTGGGATGGAGTTGCCGTGCGAGGGCTCTCTGGGAGTTATGTAGAAAGCTACACGGTCACAACTTGATTTTGATAGAACCTTTAATCATCTTCTTCTGCCTCAATTAAATTGAAAAGACTCAAATGCGGCTTAAAATTGAAAAGTGTAACTGAATGAGAAGGTTTATATCAACTATTGAAAGGCTACAAGAGGGCTAACAAATAAATGTTTTAGCAGGTTACTATGACAACTGAGGCCTGCAGTCTGGAGTGGCTTAGCTGTGGACAAGTATGTTCACTTTTCTGAACTGAACCAGGGAGGAGGTGGAGTGGGGTGGAAAAGGGCAGATGCCGGAGAGCCTTCCCAAGGGGGTGTCCGGTGCCTGGTGGGTGGCTGAGTCTATTATGTACAGACTTCAAATGCCATGTGGTCATTGCTTTAGGACCTTGTTTGGAAGTCTGTGTGATTGCTTCTTTTTCCCCCCAGTTTTATTGAGATATAACTGACGTATAGCATTGTGTACATTTAAGTTCAATATGATGAGTTAATACACATACATGTTGTGAAATTATTCTTACAATAAAGCTAGTTAACATGTCTATCACTTTGCATAATTACAGTGTGTGTGTGCACGCATGTGTGGTGAGAACAATTAAGATCTACTCTCTTAGCAACTTTCCAGTGTACAGTACAATACAGTATTGCTAACTATAGCCACCTTGCGATGTATACATTAGAGCCCCAGAACTCATTCATCCTGTAACTGGAAGTTTGTACCCTTTGACCAACACCTCGCCATTTTCCCCACCCCCGGCCCCTGGCAACCATCATTCCACTCTCTGTTTCTATGAATTTTGCTTTTTTTTGATTCCACATATAAGTGAGATCATATGGTATTTGTGTTTCTCTGACTTATCTCAGTGAGCATAACGCCCTCAAGGTCTAAAAGTGTTGCAAATGACATGATTTTGTGGGATTGTTTCTTGCTGTGATGCCACCCCAAGCGAATGTCGTTTCCTTCAGTGATGTGGTTGGTGCCTGCTGAGGGAATGGAGAAAAGGCACTCTCGTTTCTCCAGCATGTACCGTGTCCTGTCTAGACTCTGTTTGGGTGCTTTACATACATCGGGGAAGTGTTCCCAGCTCTAGATGCTCATCTGAATCACCCTGGGAGCTTTTCAAAAATACTGAGGCTCAAGCTTCATCTTCTAAAATTCTGATTCATTTGGTCTGGGTGGGGGGGTGTCCGGGTATTTGTTATTTTAAAAGCTTCCCAGGTGATTTGAATGCATAGCTGACACGTAGAACCATTGACTTAAAGGGTCTCATTGAATTTGGGGGACATTTTCCTTTTCTGCTTCGCTTACCCTCTTGTAGTTTAGTAGTAGAGTTCTGTTCTTCATTGTGACAAGTGTTAGAAGTGTGTATGGTGGCCTCAGTGCAGAGAATACATGTGCCACATTTCGTCGGAACCCTTGATCAGTGGTTTGGATTGCCTCCATTTTGTGCCTCTGTTTCCAACTGATATTTCCAGTTTTCCCAAAGACCACTTTTGGTAACCCTGCCTTCTCTACACCTTAAGAGAAATTACTTGCCTTTGTAACTTCCCAGTGTGAAAACAGTCTGCAGAGAGGGGGCATTTAGGAGGCCCCAAGAAAAACCCTCGTCTTCCTTCCGTTCAAGGCTTCAAGGCTTTGTTCCCAGGATCCTCTGCAACCTCACAGGGCTGCTTCTGCTCTCCCTGGCCAGCCTTCCCGGAGGGGGTTTCTGAAGACAGAGATGGTGAGGCCTGAGGGAGGCTTTTCTGGAGAGCAGCAATTCCAGACCGAAATTCCCTGGCTCGCTGGCCCCCTGGGAATCCCCCCCCACCCCGCCCCCCGGGAGGCCCAGGTGCACAACTAGGTGAAAGCAAGCTACTGTGGAGGGATTGTGCTCTGCCAGGGACCCCGGGGCCAGGTTTGGGTGACTGGGGGAGGAGACGAAGGGAAAAGCGTCTCTGGCTGCTTCAGGTGGCGATGAATGACATTAGCAAACAAGGTCTGGGGCTTCGGAAGGAGAACGCGCATGTCTGTGCAGGTTTCAGTCTCCTGACAAAGAGAAAATTTCAAGAGAGGTTTACAGACATGCTTCCGCCCATCATACAACGTCCGTGTCAAGATTGTGAGTTTGCAAAGCGCTACCGGCATTATTTCATTATCTCTGATTTAGAAAGCGAGATGGGGGCGCCTGGGTGGCTTAGTCGGTTAAGCGTCCGACTTTCGCTTAGGTCATGATCTCGCGGTTCGTGGGTTCGAGCCCGCGTCGGGCTCTGTGCTGACTGCCAGCTCGGAGCCTGGAGCCTGTTTCAGAGTCTGTGACTCCCTCTCTCTCTGACCCTCCCCTGTTCACGCTGTCTCTCTCTCTCTCCTAGAAATAAAAAAAAAAAAAAAAAAAAAAAAACTATTTAGAAAGCGAGATGGAACCCTTTTGGTACACCTAATATGTGCCAAGCAGTGGGATACATGCATTCATCCATATGCTACTTTAGTAACTACGTTAATTCTCACAGAACCCCATGAGGTACCTATGATTATTGTCCTGTGCATTCAGAAACCGAGGCTCAGATCACTGACATGATTTACCTGAGGTCATGCAAACTGGACAAGAACCAGGTCAGTCTGATATGTACTTGAAGTTGGTCTCTTTTGGAGAAACACAAAATAACTCTTTTGCTTTCTTAAAGTCACCTGCCATGATCGTCCTTCCCCGTGTCTTCTTTTTATGATAAACACCTTCTGTTTCTTCAGATTATTTTTAATGAATGTTTCCTAGATTTGTCCTCTCCAGAGTCTTACCTTCCATTCTTCCTTGGTTCCCTGAAATCTGGCATCTTTCCCAACATCACCAATGGAACTATCTTCCCCTAGGTCATTAATGCCCAGATTTTCAAACCTGATTGTAATCAACCCATAACCAGCTTGTTTTCATAGCATTTAGCACTAATGCTGACTGCATTTTTCAATTGGGCAATCTTATTTGTTCCAATGGATGTACCATCTATATGTTGACAAGTCCCAATCTACCTATGCAGCTCTGACCTTTCTCTTGAACGTCAGACCCATCCATCCAACTGACTGCTGGACGTTTTTCATGTAAGATACCTGATAGGTATCTCAAATTCCACCCACTTGAAAAAGAAATCCACCACTAACCATCGCTCCACCCCAATTCTGCATTTTTCTCTGTATTCTTTATCATGCTTTAATAGTGATACTGCCTTCCATGTCCTCTACCAAGCCCGGAAGTTGGGCACATATTTTCCCTCATCCAGTCATCTAAATCAGTTCTTCAAGTTCTATGCATTCTATTTCATGTATATTTCTCAAAGCTGTCCTCTATTCTCTCCATGCCAATGACTCCTTCTTTACTTGAACATCTCTTAGAGTATTTCAAGAGCTTCATAATATATCTCTCCAATTCTACTTCACCGCACAAGTCTGTTTTGTGCTGTTGACAGAGAGATCTTTCAAGGCCCTATTCAAACTATTGAACCACTCTGTGAACCCGCATTTCCCAAAGTACACTCCATTGCACCCTGGTTTTACAGGATGCTCTGTGAAAAATGGGACTGTGTTCAAGTAGCTTTGGGAAAGGCTGTATACTATACTCTTCTCCTCTTGGAGGTTCATTGGACACTCCTCTTGAGTGTCCCTAGAAGTCGTCCAGTTAAAACCATGTTTAACTTTGTATATTTCAGCATCCCAAATGGAGTTCATCATGGAATCACCCTTCATCCTCACATTCACATTTTTCAGTATAGGTCCTGCCAACAACCATTTGTAGAACACCTTTGAAACCACAATCTGTATGTTCTGCTCCTTGGCCTGACTTATGCACCTCTTTTTCATCTTACCTTTGCTCACCTGTCCAACCACCCCTCCTGTTAAACTTTCAGTCTCTCATAATTATTGAGAATACCTTCCTCCTCACATACCTTTGTGTTTTTGTGCTTTTCTTTTCCCTGAAAAGCCACTCTCCTCCCCTCCCTGCCTCTACCTACCTTCGACTCATAACTGAAGACTCAGCTGTCTTCTGTGAAGTTTTCTCTGATTTCTCCCCAAGTGAGAATTAGTCACCTCTTTTTTACTTCTAATGTTTGTATACATCTTGAACGTTACATTTAGAACATATGAAATTATTTCATTCCTTTGTAGCTTTGAACGTTTCAAACCAATTGGAATATTTTCTATATCTATTCATTGGGTCTCCTGACCCAATAGGAAAACAATGCCATCCTTTCTCATTTTTGAAAAAACAGCATATATAAGAGACCTTATAACTAGGTATGGTCTGGAGCACATCTAAAGGCAGCCTACTTGCTAATGAATTCAGCTGCAAAGCATGCACCACGGTGTGCTGCTTCTCTTAGTGTAGTGATTGGCTTGATTATAGGCATAAGGTAGATAATAACACCATGGTGCAGAAATGAAACCCAAAGCCACCTGAGCCCATGCTCCCGAGAGAGTTCAGGCTACCTCCAGCTACTTAGCCTGGATCTCTCTCCAGCCATCTTGGGGCTGGAGGCCTGGGAGTAGCGGCCCACCCCATGAAGTCGAGTCCTCAACAAAGAAAGGAAAATATCCATTATGGACAGCTTCCTTTGTGCAGGTATTGTGCTGAGCTTTTGCAATTATTACTTTATTTCATCCTTACAACAATCCCATGAGATAGGAACTCTTTTTTTCTTCCATGTTGCAGATGAGGGCATGAAGTTTCAGCAAAGTGGAATGGCCTGTCAATGTTGGTTTAACAGCTCCAGGCCCTAATCCTGTATGAAGCACATCCTTGCTGTGTTACTTTGGGCAAATCACTTACTCTAGCCAAACCTCAATTTTCTTTCTCACTTGCGAGATAGGAAGAACACTCCTATCAATTCCGAGATAGGAAGACCATTGTGGAATGGTCTTAAATTTTCAGTAATAGGATATATGCATAGTGCCTGGCATATGGTGAGTATTCTACAAGCGATAGCTCTTGTGGGCTGACATCAGAGACATTGTTTACAGCCGAGATGAAGGGAAACCGGACAATTTTGTGTTAAAGGAGAGTTTGGGCCCAGAAATTATTTGAACTATGAAAAGGTCATGTTTCTCAGTGAACCAAAGGGGAATCCCTTCTCCAAATGGATGATGGTCACACTTCTCAAAGGGTGAAAAGAGGCTCCATTTTAAGGGCAGTGGGAGAGAAGGCAGTCAGGCACAAGAGCTCTTATTGGGAAAGGTCAGCTACAGCTGACAAATATGGAAGACCATCTGGGCAAGGGGTACAAGTGGGAGTAGGTGGTTAATGGAGCATAGCGCAACAGCAATGGGCTCTGGGTCAGAATTGTGACTCTGCCAACCTGTTAGCTGTATGACTTTGAGCTACTCACTACCTCTCTGAGCCTCAATTTTGTCATTCGTAGCCTGGTGATAGTAAGAGTACCTAGCTCATAAGGTTATTAGGTAGAGTAAAGGAATTTATCCATGCAGAATGGACCAGGTACATGGTAAAGGCTTAAGAAATAACAGTTATTGTCATCATTGTGTGTGCTGGATGTGGCGGGGGCAGGAGGAGATGGGGAGGGACCAGTGTGGATGATCAGAGAGCTTGCTAAAACAACCTCAAATGAATCTTCTCCAAATCGACTTCTGCAAATATTGCATTTGCCTCCATTAATTAAAAGAAGCTTTGCCTTCGTTTCTTTCACGTTTATTTTGTGGCTCAGATCTTAATGAGCTTTTTAAAACACTATAGAGGTTTTGGTCCAACTCAAAACTATCCTATAAGATATCAGTATCTGACAGTTCCACTGTATTCTTTCAGGAATTTTCCTTGAAATGATTGTAAGGTGATATTTGTATCAAGTGAAAATTATGATTTTTCACTAATTCTTAGACTAGATGGGGTTTAACTACTAAGATTCAGCCTGCACATTTAATCTACTTTAGAGCAGCTTCGTTTACTAGATGGTCCTTGTAGGTTTGGGGAAAGGATGTAAAGTATCATCCATGAGGTGTGAAGCAAGTTTCAAAGGATGGAGTCTCTTGTTTTCAGAATGGATTGAATTGTAGCAGAATCACAACCACTGCCCAGTTATCCACAGTGCTGATCTCAACCCAAACTCAGACAGGTTTTTCATCTTCCTCCTTTCCCTGCTGGCAGTTCCTGTGCTCTTTTACTTTGCCCTATGTTGCTGGGCCATGTGGTGGCTGCTGAGTTCCCCACCCACACAGCAATTCTCTCTGCAGTCATCTCTCCACTCCAGGATACTATCTTATCCCTATTTCTATGATTTTTTTGGAAAATGTTTTGATGTAGTTTATGAAAAAATAAGTAGTGTTGATGATCTCTACTTTACATGTTGAATTTACCCTCTCTTTTTGTAAAAGCAGAGATGACGGGGGTTATAGCCCTGATCCTGTCCATCCTCCATCTTGTTCCACAAACGACAAGGTCAGGTGCACCCTGTCACTCTGCTGCTCAAAAACCTAGTGGTGCCCATCCATCAGCCTGGCATTCACACCAACCAAGTCACCTCATCAGCCTAATCTTCCATGTATGGAGGATTTTATATATGTTTTTTGGAAGTGTGAAACATCCTGATAGCTGTCAAGTGTCAAGAATGTTCTGGAGAGCAAGAAAAGGTGAACTCTGCTTCCTTAAGACAAGTTTTTAAAAGATCAAGGACTTTAAATTTAGCTTTGTACACCACTCCCCCAGTCCTCCCAAGTTCATAAGAGGTAAACACATTTATTACTCAACCCAATATTTGATATCCATTTCTACAGCTAATGTATTATATTTGGGTGGACTTTATAATTCAGTGGAGTTGTATTTTGCATGTTGAATACATACATCATTGTATGCAGAGGCCATTGTTTATTTAAAGAACTTGGAGAACAATGTTCTATGTGAATTTATTGTAAAGACTGCCTTATGGTTTGGTTATGATCGCCTTTATGTCACATGCATAGTCATATCTGTGATATACTTAATGCTTAACCTCTGGTCAAGATTGCAGCATTGCTTCCATGGGAAAATGTAAGTCATGACAGTGACATGGCTTCTAGTGATGAATGCATCACACCAAAACTTGAGAACTGAAGGCTAGCCCAGTGCTTGCTATATAATAGGAATTTACTAGCTCTCTTTCAAATGGGTGAATTAATTGTCTAAAATCTGCTCAGGTACAGCTGAGTGAAAAATTGAAAGATTGAAACTCCTCTCTAGTTTATCATAATTGACAATTTTAGACAAGTCCCATTAACTACTTCTCTCCCCATTTCTTTATTAAGAGCCGTCCAACTCAGAAAAGGCTTAAGAAAGGATACTAAAAATTAGTCTAAAATAACATTCTTTAAAAGTGATATTTAAACTTCATTAGAAAAAAGTAGAATAAAACCAACGCATCACTTTAGATGAAAGTTTTTCCTCTTTACTCATCCAATAGACAGTGACATATAATCAACATGCATTTATCAAAGAATGCTGTTATAGAGACTCAGAATTGTGCTAGATGCTGAATGACAATGTTCCTGCCCAGAGAGCTTCCAATCCAGCTGAGTAGACCATACTTACATGTGTGTAAATTGGGGTTTCTCCACCTTGGCGCTATTGACATTCTGGGTGGGATAATTCTTTGTTGTGGGAGGTCGTCCTGTGGACATTGTAGGATGTCCATATTGTAGGATGGTTTGCAACATCCCTGGCCTCAAACTACCAGATGCCAGCAGCATCCCTCTCCAGTTATGATAACCAAAATGTTTTCAAAAATTGTCATTGCTCCGTTTGCCCTGGGATGCAAAATCACCTACCTTTGAAAACCATTGGTGTTAAGCCATTTGTCATGCAAAATAAGTATGTGACTATCAAATGAAGACATAAAAGAGAGGGAGTGAATGGGCTGGAGGGGTCACTTAAACTGGACCTTAGGAAAAGTTGGGTGGGGTTTTGATAAGCAGAGAGATCATTTCAGGTGAAGAGAATGGCACCAGCTGCGCACACACGGCATCGTGCTTGGTGGGTTGGGGGGAGAGCCTGGTGAATGCACTGCCTGACTTGGATGGAGGAGTAAGCGGATCGTGGAAGACTAGGCTGCTGAGGTGGGATGGTTGGTGTGAATGCTGGGCTGATGGGTGGGAGCCACGAGCTTTCTGAGCAGCAGAGTGACAGGATGCATCTGACTGGCTGAAGTTTGTGGGATGAGTTGGAGGGAGGACGGACAGGAGCAGGCCTGTAGCCCCACTCATCCCTACTTTTACAAAGAAAGAGGGCAGAGCAGGTTGAAATAGACAGAGAAGACTCCTAATGCATCAGTGGCATCTCTTAGTTGCATGTGCACTGGACCTCAGATCACTGACATCATAGGATGGGTTCTGCAGATTTGGTTTTTTTTTTTCTTCTTTGCCTGAGTTCTGCAGATCAGAAGATAGAGATGCTGCAGATTTGTCTTCGGAAGTAATTGTCTTGTTCTTCGCATTAATATACTTTGCTCAATCTTTTAGATTAGCTCCTGGGGCTAAAATCCATATTCTTCAGACAGTTGTCTTTTCAGCAATGTGTCTTCCAACAGTTCTCTTTCTAGCTATGATGTACCTGTCTTCTCTTTGAAAATTTTCTCAGTTTTGTCTACCCTGTCTTTCCTCCAACAATAGGAAAACACATTTTTTTTTTTATTCAGATCTATTGAGCATACCATTGCGGTCACACCATTGTAAGGCACACCTGAAAAAAGAACTTTGTCTTTCGTATTTTATTTTTGTCGAAAATGTCTCATATTCACGGTGATGAGATTAACAACTTTGTGGCACGTAGGGCATTCATAAAGCCCAACATGTGTCTCATATAATTTACTCATATGTGGAATTTGAAAAACTTAACATGATCATGCTGGAAGGGTAGGAAAAATAAGATAAAAACTGAGAGGGAGACAAATCATAAGAGACCCCTAAATACAGAGAACAAACTGAGGGTTGATGGAATGCGGAAATGGGGTATGGGTATTAATGAAGACCCTTGTTGGGATGAGCGCTGGATGTTGCATGTAAGTAATGAATCACTAGAATCTACTCGAAGTCAAGACTACACTGTATGTTAGCTAACTTGAGAATAAATAAAGTAAAATAAAAAAGAATAAAATAAAATAAAGCCCATCCTGTGTGCTTATACAGTTGAATAATTCAGGGGTGAGTTTGGCAGCCCATCTATATGTTATCAGCAGTGAAAAGTGAGTATATGAAAGTTTAGGGTATCAAGAAAATCACAAGATTCTTTAGGACCTGTGACCAATGAAAATAGGAGAGCCTCAGACTATAGCTGCTATCATTGAAGCTCGTGTGAGCTGACAGAGAAAAAGTCACTTGCTTTAGTAGCCAAAAGATGATAGAGATGATTTCTATCACAACTAACCTCAAAGTTATTAAAATGGACAAGTTAAAATAGAAGATGGCATGAGCACAGTGTGAAGCCTCGTGGTTTGGTACCATGAATCTGAGCTCAGCCAGCCTGTCATTTAAATAATGGAATGATGTGCCTTCAGTGGACAGTGCATCAGTGAAGGTCTCAGGGTCATTCAAGCTCTGTTTACTTAGGAAAGAAGACACTATATTCCACTTTCTTTTATTGCACCCCATAAAGAAATCTTAGTAATGTCACTTAGGAAAGGAAATCCCCAATGGCCCTTCCATATATCCGAGGTAGCAGAAGCTTGCAGAATCAGTGCTGGCCCTGAAACTGTTCTGTGCCTTCTGCTGTGCTCAGGGAGGTGGAGGAGAAGTGCCAGACAGGTGATCCTTGCCCTCATGGAACCCACCTCTGAGCTGGGGTCATTGAATAAGTCCTCTGTGGAGTAGACCAGGCCCAGTATGGACTGGAGAGCTATGGAAAGTTTCCTGGAGGAGGTCAAAATTCTGCTGGGCCTTCAGAAGTAACATGGAGAAAAAAGTGTGGGCATTTTGAGTCACATACAAAGAGAACTAGCATGGTGTCCATAGGGAATGTCTGGACGCGCTTTTTGGATGAGACAGGGAAGCAGTATATTGCGAAGGGGGATGGACAGAATGCCCCTGACTCCGAAGATAGGGCCTTGAAAGACTACTCACTGTGTAGTCCACAGTGCAGAAATGGACCATAAAGAAAATGGTACTTTGTGGGAGAAACTCCTTTTATGCAGGAGCAGTTCTAGAGAGATCTATAACTCATGTTTAAGTAAAACTGGTTGTGGTAATTCCTGTAGCTATGGCCCATGCTGATCAGTTCACTGAAGGTGCTTTAAACCAACCACAAGTTCAGCTGTCCAGGCCTTTTGTGACTCATTGTATGCCTTTCTCCAAACACATAGGTGTCCCTTGCACCAGTGGCTGGAATTTAGTTTCACAGCCGTTTTGAGCCACTGTCTGTAGGAGCTATTTTTCTTGAAGCAGGACTATTTGCACTTGGTGCTAAAAATAAATGTATGGGGTGGAGAACAGAAGAGAGAAAATAGCCCTGTTTTGTAAGTGAACAAGAGGGCTCAAGAGCTCTTCCCCTAACCCCCAAAACCTTTTCCTTGGAAGTTCCTCCAAACCTAAAGTCACACCCATCTGCCAGAATGTGTAAATCTAGGTCATTAGAGTGTCCCCTGCATCAGGGCAGGGATGTTGTTACACTCAGTTCCAAGAATAGGGTCTGGCACACATTAGACCTCAACATTTTCCCCCTTTGAATAATGTGCTGTTGAACTAATGAATTTTCGGCTTTTGACATGGATGTTATTTGAGTCATCATCTTTATTTTCAGCTTGTCCATTTAATATTGCTTTTTTTTAAATAACAGCTTTATTGAGATGTATTTCACATAACATATAGTTCATTCTTTGAAAGCATACAACCGAGTGGTTTTTAGTGTAGTCACGGAGTTGTGCCACAATCACCGCCAGTTCCAGAACATTTTAATACTCCCAAAAGAAACCTTGTACCCATTGGCAGGCACTCCCCATTTCCTCCTCCTCCAGCCCCTGGAAGCCACTAATCTGTTTTCTATCTCTTTAAGTTTGCCTATATTGAACATTGCATACAGCCAGAATCATACAATATGTGGTCTTTTATGTCTCGCTTTTTTTGTTCAGCTAAATGTTTTCAAGATTCATCCATGTTATAGTAAGTATCAGACCTTTATTTCTTTTTATGGCCGAATAATACTCCACTGTATGAATATACCACATTTTCTTTTTCCATTCATCCTTTGATGGATATTTGAGTTGTTTCCACTTTTTGGCTATTATGAATAGTGCTGCTATGGATGTTCATGCATAGGTCTTTGGGTGGACATGTGCTTTCATTTCTCTTGGGTGTGTACCTAGGAGTGGAGTTGCTGGGTCATGTGGTGATTTATGTTTAACTTTTTGAGGAACTTGTTAGATTGTTTTCCATAGTGCATGCACATGGAAAACATCTTATATTCCCACCAGCAATGCCCAAGGGTTCCAATTGCTCTACTTTTTTTGCTAGTACTTATTATTGCCTTTCTTTTTCAGTAGAGCCATCCTAATGGGTTAATTTAATGTTGACTTTTGAATTATAAATGCATGGTATAAATATACTTATGGGATACAAGTGTGAAAGGCTTAAACTGTTATTCCTTTGTATTGGAAATGCCCTTGCCAGGGCTATATTTTCTTCCTTGCATCTTTCTGAGGTGGTGGTGTTGAATTTCCTTATAGAGGAAATGAAAAAGAGAGATCAGGGATCTGCTGAACCAGATTTTAGCACTTTTCTGATTCAGAGTATGGTGGTCATAAGAAAATACACACTGGGCCTCAATATAGCATGGTAAATTCTAGAAATACGTCATTTCATAACGTCTGTGCAGAGATTGCTTCTGTGCCAATATGTTACATTTGAAACCACATTTTGTTATGTGCTCAACTTTTACACAGATCTTGAGAAAATGAAATTGAATTTTATGCCTCTTTAAATTGATTTGAGACCATGACCATGCCATTTCTTCATAATAATTACAAGAATGTATCCAATGTATGACTTTCATCTTATAGTAATTACAACCATTTACCATTTATAGAACACATAGTTTAGGACACCATAAGTCACATTTCATGCTAATCACTTTTCTGAAAATAAAGGGTTCTGTTGTACAAATCCAAGAACAATGATAGTGGAAAAGAAAATCAATTTATACATCACATCAAAGAGGAGATCAAAATGAAGATGTCAAATATATGCCAAAGGCTCTCATAAATTACAAATTGTGAACTCATCCCGTACTTTATTTTTAGGCAAACAAAATATCTTGAAGTCTCATTGTAAATGCTACTTCAAAGATAATTTGGTGACAGTATTTTCCCCAAGGCTTTGCCAGTTTTACATGCCAGAAGATTCCAGTGTGAGCCGGGTTCCATGGGGCCCAAGCCCAAGCAACCAACTAAGGCCTTAAGATCTGATCCTTCATTGAATGCAGGACAAGAAGCCCATTTTTGTGATCTGCTTCCCGGTTTTTTTTTTTTTTTTCTTTTGGGACAAACTGAAGAACTAAAAGTTGTCTTTCTTTCTAAAGTTATATGTAGAAGACAAAGAAGGAGTTTTAACAGCTGCTTCTTTTCATTCTATGGAAGAAACTTCTAATCTGAAAAAATAGATCCCGGTCCTCCAGAGGTTTCTTACATTTCTCACTCCTGATTTCCCTTCACACTAACCACGCTGGCTCCTCCTCCTTCTTTATAGGTAATATCTCTTCAGGAAGATATGTTTTCAGATATTAAAAATAATCCATTAAAAAAATTTTAAGCCCCCAAAGTAGAACGAAAATAAAAATCACCTGCAGTCTCATGACCCAGACAGCTCCATTTCGACTTACTTTCCTACTCTCTTTGTTTGCTTGTATCCATTCATTCATTCCTTGTTTCACTCAACAAATATTTCCTAAATACCTACTATCCACCATGTGCTATACACTATGCAGACACACGGTCCTAATTTTCTTTATAATTATTAGGTTTATACTTGTTGGTCTAATATCTGTCTCCCCCCCTAGATTTTAAACTCCAGGACCATCTTATTCACTAAACATCACACTGTGGCCACTTACCAGTCATTAGGTATACTAGGTAAATAATATTTGTAATAGATGCGTAATAGTTCTACCACAGTTTACTATTTCCTTATCATGGGTCACTGAAGACATTTTCAGATGTTTTGCTATTATAATGAACACACTTTGGAACATCATGTCAAAAGGTTTACATACTTTTATGGCTTTTGTTATCTTAGCCAAACTACCTTTCAGAAAATCTCTGCCAATTGAAGCGTCTACCGGCAGTGAGTATTTCTCAAATGCAGCTGAAGGGAATTACGAAATAACAGACTCAAGGAAATGAAAGACTTACCAGTCCATTCCTTTGCTTGCAAGGAGAGTCAGAATGACCACTACCACTAAGGGGGAAGCCAGTTAGCTTAGGATGATTGAACACCACTTAGGAGGGCTCTCCCGGTTTAGCAGCATTGTGATTTGGAGCCAAGAATAGAGAATGGTGTGGGTTGTTTATTTATGTAAGTTTATGAATTATCTTTACAGAGCTAAGAGTGAGCTGGAGAAATGGTGTTGACATAAACTCAGAGAGGCAGTCCAAAAATTTACTGATTTTCTATTATGCGTCAGAGCCTGTTAGGTGCTGGGAGTGAAAAAGAGATGAACTGAACACAGTTCTTCCCCTCAAGAGTTTAAAATCCAGTAGCAGGGGAAGGTGTGGGCACTGGAATTTGAATGACCTAGGTTTCAGTTCTCATTCTGCTACTTATATTAGCAGCTACCTTGGGGTGGTTATATAATATCTCCAAATTTTAGTTTCCTCATCTGCAAAACGGGGTTAATAACAGAGTCGTAGTAAGGAAATGAGATGATGCGTGTCAAGTGACTGGCCCATAGCACGGTAGCTCTCAGGACATAACTATCATTACTTCGTAGTGATTTTTCCTCTATTCCAAGGATTTTGTGGGGATTAAATGAAATAACAAATGCAAAACACTTAGTACTCCACCGACATCAAGGTAACGTTGATATTGACAACCCTTTTTTGGGGAAGATCAAGGAAACATATCATACATGAGCTACACCAGTCATAAAAGAGCAACGGGAAAGGCGAGTCTTGGCACATAGCACTGAAGATGGGTTTGGCTGTACATGTCCCGGGTCGCCGAGACTTAGGAGGGTCAGCTGCTCAGAGCCATTGCAAGTTCTGGTCCACTCACCTGTTGATAACCTCTCTCCTTTTTGCACTCGCTTGTTCAGGGCTCGCAGAGTGTGTTTTGTCTCTGTGAAGTTTTGAGGGTGTGCCCACCGCTTGCCTGGAATTGTCTACCAAGCCCAAAGCTTTTCAAGAGTGGAAGGTATTTGTCTCTTGTGCCATCACTAAAGAATAGCTTTTGTGGTTTGAAATTAGAGAGGACATTCACGAGCTCTAAGCGTCTGGCAGAAGAAGTCAGTGGCTGGGAAAGCTGCAGTAGATGTCTCCAGAACGCAATTGATGAGCATGCTTTTCCCCCTGAGCCACTTTCCTGTTACCAGGTGGAAGCTGGTCTATTTCGATGATGTGTGCTGACTTCTCCCCTCCTGAAGCCCACACATTCAGTGCCTCCAGGTTTAAAAAACAATGAGGACAAATTAACCGTTTTCTAAAGTGCTAAAGCTGCAGGCCTTTGTGAAATAAAACCTTTGCCGAATGGAAAATATTATTGTCTTCCTGCTTTCAAAAGTTACTTGTTTACCTGTTGCTCATAAAGCACAGGGTAATTCGTGGCAGGGAAAAGGTATTCTTTGTCTGATGGGTTTCATTTCAGCACCATAGACTTCCCCGAAGATTGCAAAGCTATTCTATTGCTACACGTTTATAGAGGTTACCCTGAGGAAGGAGAATTAGTGTCTGGTAATACCTTCCTGCTTGCCAATTTTACCTCACCGATTCAACCTTTGGAACTGATTTAATCAATGGATCAGCACATTATTCAAAGGGGGAATGCTATTATAGAAAAGCTTTCACAGGGCTTGATGATTCATACAGACACTATTCAGGACTTTTAATCACATCACATAAAAGAGCCACATTTGAATGTTGCTTATGCCTAGAATTTTGATGAAAAGTAAAATATTAAGGAGTGCTTAAAAGAAGCCCATGGCTTGGATTTATGTGTGCACACTTTTCTTCTGAGAAAGAAAACTTAGAATGCTCTAGAATAAAGGTCCAGAGAAACCAAATCACACCAACACACAAGCCTAATGAAACTGAGAGAAATTGAAGCCTGAGCATGGTAAGGAAGCAAAAGTGTTGGGCCTTGTTCTGGATGGTCAGTAAACGCTGGTGGAAGAAGTTCCAACTTTGGTGACAGAGTTTTGGGAATGCATAGCTCAATTTTCGGGCTAGTGGATGTTCCTGGTCGTCACTTTCTTCATCTGTTACATGGGGCTAGTAATACTTGCTTCCCAAGATGTTTGTGAGGATTGGGATAGTAAAGATTTGATTTGTTTCTATTTTTCTTATAGAACTGACCAGTACATGTTTTTTATGTTTTTACAATTATTTATGTCCTCAAGCTATAGTTTAGGCTACACAGGTATGGTGGGCATAATAAAGTATTGGCATCTCTTTTACCAACTAAGCCACACTCACCATGAGGGTCAACCCAGTGGAGCCAACTGTAGGCATGGATGCCTTGGGTCATTACTAAAGTCCTCTGGATAAAGAGGAAGATGTTTCATCTCCAGACTCCAGGAGAGTCTAGTTGGGTCTGCTAATTCAAGTGGAAGCACCACAACATTATGGTTTTAAGAAAAGGCTGTGTGTGGGGCGCCTGCGTGGCTCAGTCAGTTGGGCGTCCCGACTTCGGCTTGGGTCATGATCTCACGGTTCGTGGGTTCGAGCCCCACATCGGGCTTTGTGCTGACAGCTCAGAGCCTGGAGCCTGTTTCAGATTCTGTGTCCCTCTCTCGCTCTGCTCCTTCCTTGCTCATTCTCTGTCTCTCTCACTCTCTCAAGGATAAATAAACATTAAACAATTTAAAAAAAAAAAGAAAGAAAGAAAAGGATGTGTGTTCAGGCAGGAGTACTTTTGAAGCCAAGCTCTACTGCCATTAGGTGTGGAATCTTGGGTAAGTTCCTTAACCTCTCTGTGGTTCAGTGTCATTATAGAAAAAGTTGGAATAAAAGGGGAACAGTGAAGATTCAATGAGATTAAGTATGCAAAGCAGCACAGAGCACCACACCTGGCATGGAGGCTCAGTAGCGGGCAGTTGGGAGAAGTGGCTGATGCTACCACAGTGCCAGCATTGCTCCTTGAAGGTACAAGATCTGGGCCATCTTAAAGCCTGATGGAGCAACTGGCTCCATTGGCACTCTCTTTGAGGGAGGCCATGTTCTCAGTCCCCAGGTGTCTAGAACCTACTGATCTTGCATTGACTGCACTAGAAGTCCTTAGTAGTCAGTCCATTGAAGCCAGACAGATTTGAGTTCCAGTCCTGGCTCTGTCATTTTCCAGTTGTGGGACATTGGGCAAGTTACTTAAGTTTTGAGAGCCTCATTGTTGTCAGCTACAAAATGGTTAGTAAACAGTTATGTACTGCACCGTGGTACTGAGAAAATGAAATATGATAATCCATGTGAAAGTACTTTACCCCATCACTCGAACATGACAAGTGCCCTGTAAAGGTATTTTCTAAGGTATGGAAGTAGGACCTCATAACATGCAGCATCATGTTAAAATTGAGTATGTTTTCCTGGTATGAAATTTATGTGAAAATTGGTGACATGTACATGGAAACTACATCATCATAGGATGCTCTCTGGCTTAGAACTGCTCATTTTCCAGCCACCATGGACAAAGAGGAGTTCCTTATAGCCCATTAAGATCTATGTAATCATGATAGAATGAGCTAGACCCTTGCGACTCAAAGTGTGGCCCATTGCCCAACCACATGGACATCACGTGAGACCTTGGGAGAAATGCAGGGTCCAAGGCCCCACCCCAGTCTACTGAATCAGATAAGATCCTTAGGTGATTGGCTTCCCTAGGATGTCATTGCTATAGTGTTTATTGGCACACTGTCAATGTCACTATTATTTGATTGCTACTGTGCTCTAGCTTCTTGGGTTATGTATACTACGTACTATTCTTTTCCAAGAGGGTAGTGAGCCCTAGGAAAGCTGAATTTTGCTCTGGGTCAAATGGCCTACTTAGTGGCAGGGCCAGGATTAGACTGCTGAGGCCCCCGCATTCCATTTCCTGACAAAGTCTTCCAGAGCCACTGTCTCTGTAACCTGATCTGCTTCCCTTTCTAGTGGCTGCCATCCATTTATCACGCTTTTCTCCCCTCAAGTTCCAGATGGTCGGCCTTTTAGTGCTGCCTTTCTTAGACATGACATCAAGCATATCAGGGTAAAATCTAAATGACTTAGTAAATTAATGATGAAACCATTCATTTACCAATAATAGCGACTGCTGCTGCTGTTTTTGGTTCTTCTCCCCCAGTTCTCTTCATAGAAACAGGTGCTATATTGCAGCGGTTTGCAAACTTCATTTGCGTTTGTTTCACCTGGGGAATCGTGTTTAAAATACAGATTCCTGGGCCCTACATACAAGGATTCTGGTCCCTGGGTCTGGGCTGGGGCTCAGGATCTGTGCTTTTCACAAGTTCCCCAAGTCATTCAAAGAGCATGCAAAGCACACTTTTAAGAAACTTTAGAGTCAGGCTAACTCCAGGCTGTGCCATTGACTAGCTGGAAATCCTTGGGTCTTTGGTCTCCTTGACTTTAAAAAGAGAATAACAGGGGTGCCTGGGTGGCTCAGTCGTTTAAGTGTCCAACTCTTGAATTCTGCTTAGGTCGTGATCCCATGGCCTGTGGGATTGAGCCCCATGTCAGGCTCCATGCTAAGCCTGGAGCCTGCTTGGGACTCTCTCTCTCTCTCTCTCTCTCTCCCTCTCCCCTCCTCTCTCTCTCCCTCTCCCCTCCTCTCTCTCTCCCTCTCCCCTCCTCTCTCTCTCTCTCTCAAATAAATTAATAAACATTAAAAAAGAGAGAATAACAGTCCCTGCCAACCAATATGAGTTTGCTCTGATGGTTACATGAGATAATGATGGTTACATGAGATAATGTGAAATGCTCAGTGTAGTTCTGAACCCACATCACTTGAGGAATGTTAGCTAGTATGATTTTAACATTTAATTTTTTAATGTTTATTTTTGAGAGAGAGAGAGAGAGAGAGCAGGGGAAGGGCAGAGAGAAAGAGAGAGGGAGACACAGAATCTGAAGCAGGCTCCAGGCTCTGAGCTGTCAGCAGAGCTCAAAGAGCCTTACACAGAGCTCAGATTCACAAGCTGTGAGGTCATGACCTGAACTGGTAGGATGCTCAACCGACTGAGCCACCAGATGCCCCTAGCTATTATTATTTTAATTTTTTTTAATGTTTTTTTATTTATTTCTAGGAGAGAGAGAGAGACAGCGTGAGCAGGGGAGGGTCAGAGAGAGAGGGAGTCACAGACTGAAACAGGCAACAGGCTCTGAGCTGGCAGTCAGCACAGAGCCCGACAAAGGGCTCAAACCCAAGAACCGCGAGATCATGACCTAAGCGAAAGTCGGACGCTTAAACGACTAAGCCACCCAGGCGCCCTAGCTATTATTATTTTAAAACCTAGGATGTGGGTTGCTGCTTAATAAAGGATACCTAGTTGTAAAGGAATGATTTCCCCGCATCTCCAAAGAAATTTAATCACCCTTTAAAGCTTAGTGATGACACTCTATTGTGGTGTTTCTGATTTCCTCCCAACTAGAATCATTGTTCGTTGTGTATCTCTTCCATTCATGTCTCCCATAGAAGACATTGTGTGCTACAAAAAATTCTAGTAAGAAGTTTTCATCTCTCCCTTCCCAGCCTGCAAGCTCCTTTAGGACAGAAGAGCTGTGGTGGCTATTCAGTACCTGAATTCCTACTTTGTGCAGCCACAGCTCCTACATGGTGCTCAGTACTCAGTAGTTATCAAAAACACATTTTCTGTGTTGACTTGAAGTTCTTGAAGCGTGAGCATCTTGAACAGAAATAGACCAGACCAGAACCTCTTTCCTCTTCTAGGCCAGAGCAAGTCAGGGGTGGCGGAATAAAATTAGGAGATGTGGGGTCTTCCCTGGCTTGTTTCTTCTGCAATAGGATTGGAGGAAATACGCACAAGGAGTGGAGTTGACAGGACACCACTAAAACCACCCTTACAATTACTGTTGTTTTTTGGAAATCATAGACGGGAGACATTTCCTGAAATTGCACCTTTGGTTTTTGAAGGAAGGAAAAAGCCCTCACTTGGTGGGTAGAGGAGAGAGCTTGGGTTGTGGGGGCTTTCTGCATGGGCACTTGGCAGATAATTCAATGAAGGATGTTTTCCTTCAGGACACATGAAACAGGAGGTCAGTTGGATTTCCTGCTTTTCAGCTGGCTCTTTCAGGGTGTATAGACAACGTGTGCCTCCAGATCCTATACTGCACAGCGCAGGGATTTGGTATCTGAGAGACGGAGTTACAAATGCCACATCATAAACTCTTGGACTGCCATCACTGAAGAGATCTTAGCAATCATCTAGAAGAGGAAGCAGAGGGCACACAGCATGTTCTCTTACAGTGTTTATGAGGAAGTCAGTAGTGGTTTCACTGCCTTTAGTTGCTGGTTTCCTGCATGATGTCCTAGTCCAAAATGGTTAGTACTTCTTGGGTTTAAACTCCAGCTCTGCCACTGACAGGCTGTGTGAACTTGGGCATGTCACTTTTCCTCTTATGACCTCAGTTCCTTTTATAAGAGGAGCGAACTGGGCTGGAAGATCCTTAGGTCCTTTTTAGCTCTGAATTCAGGAGCTTCTACCACAAATAGAATTGTGCTACCCCTTTTTGGGGAAAATCCATTCTTTCCTAACGCTGAACTGCTGGCAGTCCAGTGAGTCAGGTAACCATGCTAAAGAATTGTGTCACAGAGTCTAAAAGGAGATAGGAAGCAAGGATATATTCGGAAGTGTGTTGCCCCTATTAAATCTGTTTGGGTGACAGGTGACATTGGTTCCCGCACAGCTCACATCCCACCCCAACATGCTCTCTGGCAGAGCATACGCTGATTAAGACCTGTTCGAAGAAAACATAGTCTCTCTGATTGAAACCCAAATGTATTGATTGTTTTATCTCTATCAGGAGAGATTGCTTTCTATTTGCTGACGGATGACAACTCTATAGCACTTCATCTGCCAAGTGGACAGGGGGTGACACAGGCACCTTCCAAGTCTTGTGGGCTGAGCTATTAGCTGTGACAGTCAGCTCCAAACCCTCAGTCACACTGTCGTGGCCCTAGCACGGTTCACAGCAAGCAAGATTAGATGTGTCACAGCTGCAAGATGATTCCTAAACTGATGGCTTGGTGGCAAGGACCTTTAAAAGCAGCAGGCTCCTCTAAAAAGCTCCTGTACAGGATGGGAGCTGGAAAGATCGGAGAGCAGAGAGGACATCTGTGGTCGAACTTGGTGCTGCTTCTCTGCACGCCAACATGATAGCAGAAGAGCCCCCAGAAGCATTAAAACCGAAGTATTCATGAGCGAAATATGTTTCCCTCTCCCTGGGAATGCCCAGTGAGACTACCGCTTACATATGCGCAGAATGCTTGCATTTCGCAAAGTACTTTCCACGCATTAGCTCATTCTATTCTTAAAACTTTAATCATGGGAGATAGATAGAAGCCAGGCTTTTACCTTGTTACAGATGAGGAATTAGCCATGCCTTTTCATCTCTGACTCTTGGCCCCACAGCCCAGTTGTCAAGGTGTGAACCCACAGCTCCTGGTTCAGGATTCTTTCTTTATGAGCTGTTCACGTACCCAAGCCTAGGGCTAATTAATGCCTGCAGGCCCAGTAATTATAACAGCTTTCCATAATTCTCAAATAATCTTCACAACAACCTAATGAGGACAATATTACTAGTGTAATCCTCATTTTACAGAAGAGGAAAAGGAGGCTCAGAGTGGCTAAGAAACTTGCTCAAGGTTACCTGATAGTGAGGGACAGAGCTCAGACACAAACTCAGTCAGTCCAACTTCGTGTTATTAACCATGATGCTACGCTGTGGGCAATTCCCTGTCCCCTGCCCTTTCTGAAAAGGATAGAAATCAGAAACGTTTCTGTTTATTTCCTTGATTACGTTCGTAACAGGGGCCCAAGGGGAAATGCTGTGTTACACCAGTCTTCTGGGAAGAGCCACCAGGAGCTGACATGATGCCAGTATACACCAGTATGTCCACAGGCCCATTTCTGGGTCTTTTGTGGCCTCTGCCCCTCCTGGCCCCCCTTACTGACCTCCACGGTGCTTTCCTCTGGACCTTCAGGAACCCTGCCCACCCCTGTTTGGACCTTCACCGCCTCCCGCTTTTAGGTGAGATGTGTAGGGCTGTTGTAGAGAAATATTTCAGACAGTATTATTTATTCCCTGCTTACTTCTAAAAAGGACCCAAGAGGGCTTCCAATAAAAATTGTCTATTAAGGGGCACCTGGGTGGCTCAGTCGGTGAAGTGTCCGACTTCGGCTCAGGTCCTGATCTCATGGTTCGTGAGTTCAAGCCCCACCTCCAACTCTGTGCTGACAGCTTAGAGCCTGGATCCTGCTTCAAATTCTGTGTTTCTCCCTCTCTCTGCTCCTCCCTGGCTCATTCTCTGTCTCTGTCTCTCTCTCTCTCTCTCTCTCCTAAAATAAATACTAAACATTAATTTTTTTTTAAAAAAGCCTGTCTATTAAATAATTTGAATTTTAGAGAGGGAACTGAGACTTTGTCAAAGAAAGGCAAAAGAGAAGAGGCAGAAGTCATTTTCCATCAAGAACTTGGGATGGAAGTAATTTGAGACATTTCATAAGTACTGTGAACTAGTCCCTGGACGGCAACTAAGAATACAGAGCCGAATGAGCACTGGGTGTTATATGGAAACCTACTTGACAATAAACTATTTGTAAAAAAATAAATAAATAAATAAAAAATAAAATAAAAAAAAAAGAATACAGAGCCAAGTAAAACATAGCCCCTGTCCTCAGGGAGCTCAAGATCTAGTATGATTAAAATCACCAGTGAACTTGACATTCAGTGTGGCTCCAAATTCAAGCAAAGACCGTAAGTGGAGTGTGATGGATTATACAGCACCTCTCTGACAGAGTTGTATCTGTTCTTCAGAAGAGACAAGCTAGTTTAAAATGCGAATAATAGTGATAAATTATCATTTTATATCAAGAATAGTTAATATTCCTGGAGAGCTCACCATGTGCCAGCTACTGTGTTAAGCACTTGGCATTCATTATTCCATTCAGCCTTCACCGAGATCCCCATGATATATGGATAATTACCCCCTATTGTATAGACCGGGACATTGAGGTGGAGGAGAATTACCACTGTGGACCCATGTGTAGTATAAGGAGCAGTATCTTTAATGGAGTTTTTGCAGAAGATTCAGACCCACCTTTCATTAAGTCCAGTGCACACATCACTTTGCCGTTTCTGTCTTCCCTCTCATTCTGCAGGAAGTAGCTATGAATATACTGTCTCCAAAGGCAGTGACTGTAGCCATTGTGCTTCAGTATTGCCATCCGAGACCTAACGGTTCAGAAGATGCAATAACTCTCCTCACATGGACCAATTACAGAAAAACTCCCTTTGTAAAGCAGCAGCATGAGCCAGAACAGGCACTTCATTATCTGCCTCTGCCCACAGGGAGGTAGAGACTTTGGTGGAGGATGATTGGCCTGAGAAATGGCAGAGCCTGGGATCCACACTTTCAGGGTCAAAGAACTCCATGCCCACTTCCAGGATTGGCTTCCCAGAATGCTCTGGTGCTGGTTTACCCCCGGCTGGGCCAGCTCCTGGGGTTTCTCTCTCAGTGGGATTCTTTTGGCAGCCTGTCCCCTCCCACAGCAGCAGCGGCCTATTGACTTCCGGGCACTTATTTCCCAGGGCCCTTTCAGTCCCAAAGAACCACAACTTCTTTTCACTCTGGAGGTTTGTAGATTGCGCCTCACCGGGGAGAACAGATGTACTTCCCTGTGAAGGGCTTTAATTTAGTGAATTGTGTTCAGACAGGTAAAGGGTAATTTTGCTTCTTTTCCTGCATCTTTTTGAACATTTCTAGGTTCAATTAACCTGGACCCTGCAGGCTTCGCAGCTCTAAAGCAGAGAGGCGAAAGTTTTTATTCCCCCTCCATTTCTTGTATAAGATGGAAGATCCTTAGCTAGAAAGTGGGTTTTTCCCCCTCTTATCTTATTCCAGGAAACAGTGTTCTCTTTTTATTTGAGTTAAGCTGAACTGAATACTAGCCACATCACCCCAACTGGAAATAATTGCAGGTCTTATTCATTATCCAAGTTTTATTATTTTATTTCTGTTGGTTACGTGTGGAACGTTTTGGTAAAAAGCCACTGCTTTTGGCCTGGGCCTCAACTTGCCTTTTCCCTCAGACAAACACCCTTAGAAGTGAGAGATGTCCAGACTTCAAGAGCGAGTGAGTTCTGCATGTTGAGAGCAGAGTGAGAAGGTGGACGTTTACTAACCCTTCCCCCTCCATGGACTCAAACAGTTGTCATTCTCTCCCACATTCATGCTCTCTCCACACACACAGTACCAACCCCCCCCCCCCCACACACACTTTCCTTTCTAAAACTTTTCTTCACTTAGAATACATACTCTACTACCTTCCTCACCCCACCCCCACCCCACTGCCTTGGGTGGTGTGTGCCATTTCAAGGTGCTCACCTGCACACCTTGGTTTTCATTTAAAGAACCTGGGCTTTATAGGGAACATAGTCAATGGCACTGCAATAGCACTCTATGGGGACACATGGTAGCAACACTGGTGAGCACAGCGTAACCTATCGAGTTGTGGAATCACTATGTTGTATACTTGAAATGAATGTAACATTGTGTGTCGGCTATACTTTAATTTAAAAAAAAAACAAAAACAAAAACAGAAATTCGGGCTCCTGGATGGCCCAGTTGGCTAAGCGTCCAACTTCAGCTCAGGTCATGATCTCGTGGTTCATTGGTTCGAGCCCCGCGTTGGGCTTTGTGCTGACGGCTCGTTAAAATTTTTTTAAAAAAGGAATTGAACTTTTATGGGTAGAGAGAATACTCTTCCTCCTGTGTGCAAAATCTTCAGGTCACGTGTTCCTTCGAAGAACATGCCCACTGGAGTCAGATGGCCATGAGTTGAAGCCAAGTCTTTCCTCATTAGCTGTGTGACCTTGAGCATATCAGTTAAATTCTCTGAGCCTCAGTTTCCTCACAGAACCTACCTCAGAGGATTGCTGGGTGCAGATTCAGTAAAAATACGGCAGGTAATTGAGCATAATGCCCAGCTCGTAGTAATCAATAAACGTGAGCTGTTATCATTGAGCATTGTGATCTTGGCTGTTTTTGTTGTCAAAGATTTCATGTTGTGTTAGTTCTGTTTCTTTGCTGCTCAGGACTCGGAACGAGCTTCTCCATTACCAGATTATTTGCTGTTTCTATTGAGGTGAAATCCACATGACATCAAATTTACCATTTTAAATGGCACCATTTAGTAGCATTTGGTAGGCCCACCATTTTGTGAAATGATATCGGCACCGTCTAGTTCAAAGCACCTGTATCACCCCAAATTAAGCAATCACTCCCCACTCCCACTCCCAGCCCTGCCAGCTAAACTATCTGCTTTTAAATCTGTTTTTTTTTTTTTTTCAGATTACAAGCCATTCTAGAAATCCAAGGGGTTCGGGAAGATGAATTCGGGATTGTGAGACTTTTCCAAAAGTCCATCAGAAATGCATTCCCAAACAGGAGAAATGCACTCCGATATTGCAGGACTGACTTCTCAGAGAACAGAGTGAAAAATCAGAAGAGATGTTTCCTCACTGAGGCCAACATAGAAATGGTCGTTTTGATGCTTGTCTGTCTGTCGTAGTTCACATTTTCTTTGGTGACTGAAGGAGAAAACGGGCTCGCAGCTGAGTGAAGGGAGGGGTAGATTTTCGAAACCCCCTGTAACCAAATTATGGGGAAGCCCAGCACACGGAGGGTTAGCAGGCCAGCCTCTTTGCATTTCTTTGCCATTCTGCCGCATTCCAAGAGAGGAAGCAGTTCTGTTCCAGATAGCCCTCGGGGGAAATGCCACCCTTTGAAGTGTCTGGTTGTTTCTGCAGCTGCCTGTGTCTTCACAGCACCCTGGGTGGAGAGGCCTAGTTTGTCAGCACTCAGGTGCAGCCTGGCGGCCTACTTGCCTGCAGAGAGACAGCGCAGAGACTTCCCTACACCGGTTGTATGTCTGGGGGACCGCGCTGCCGACTCAGCTGCAGACAAGGAAGGCGCGAAGCTCCAGTCCGCACTAAGTGGGAAGAAAGACAAACATTTAAGGCACACTGGCAAAAATGCTCTTGGATATGGCCCCGCGTGTTGGCCCGTTTGCCTTGTGGGGCCATGACAAAGGAGAGCACCCTTTTTCCTCAGTAAGCTTTTGGCACAGTCCTCATTGAGGCAGGTTTTGTGCCTCTGTGGGGTTCAGGACTTATAGGCAAGTCTCTTTGGTTGTTGTGCTTTTAAAATTCTCTCCAAAAATTGACATATAACATTGTATACATTTGAGGTGTAGGGGTGCCTGGGTGCCTCAATTGGTTAAGCGTCCAACTTTGGCCCAGGTCATGATCTCATGGTTTATGAGTTCAAGTCCCGCTGAATCCCACTTCGGATCCTCCCCCACCTATCTCTGCCCCTCCCCCACTCGTTCTCTCTCCCTCTCCCTCTCTCTCTCTCCCTCCCTCAAAAATAAATAAACATTAAAAAATTTAAGGTGTACAACATGAAGATTCGATATCTGTACATACTGTGAAACGATCACCCCAATAAGTTAACATCTGTCTCCTTGCACAGTTACAAACATTTTTGTTGTGATGAGAACTTACTTTCAAGATCTCCTCTCTTAGCAACTTACAAATATACGATACGGTATTGTGAACTATGGTTGTCGTGCTGTACATTATGTCCCCAGAACTTACTCATCTTCTAACTGGAAGTTTTTACCCCTTCACTTCATTCCCCGCACCCCCCAGCCCCCATCTATGGCAACCTCTGTGGGCAGAGGCAGGTCTTGCTCTAGGTCAGTGATCCTCACTCTTTACTTTGCATTAGCATCACTCGGGGTGTCTTTTTAAAATTCTGATTCCTGGGCTCCACTCCTCCAGAATCAGAATGATGGTGAGACCAGAGTAACCCCTCTTGAGCAAGCACCTCCAAGTGACTCTGATGCGGTTGATTGATGTTTGAACTGAACTTGGAGAAGCGCTGCTCTCAGGAGTCCTCTGGAGGGAGGAGGGATCGGAATACTCTGATTATTCACTAAAGTTGTATCAGGAAGTTACACTGAGGAGGAATGACCCCGAAGTAGGGCTTCACACTCATTTCTGTTTGTGTGCACTCAGCTCTCGCTCTGCCAAGAGAGTTAGTAGGCAGCCATTACTTTTGATTGAAAATATATTAAGTGAAGTTGTAGGACTAGTTTTGACGTTCTTAGTTTCAACTGCATCCATGAGATTAAAGTCAAAAAGTGTTCTTGAAGACCCATGGCTGGGTTTTAATAAATAGAAATTTCTGAAGGTTTCATGCTCAAGGGTATTTTGTTTTCTCCTGTTTGTTCATTTGGGGAAGAATGAATTTTGCCTCCTGTTCACAGGGAAGGAGAGTTGGTGGCTCCCGCTTAATCAGTCCTTTCTGTTCCTGGAGGAAAAAGCTTAATATAAATCAGACTGCAGTTTTGAAACTGAATGATTTTTTTTATGTTGCTACAGTTAGATAGGTTCCTATAAATGAGTCACAAATGTACTGGTTAAATCTCTCTTAAAAAGCAAATATTCCAAACAAAGGGGGAAGTTTCTGAATAGCCCAAGTCTTATTTTGGCCTCTGGCATGTGTTTGTCTCAAGAAGACTTTTAGAAGTATCATAAAAACCCTGGAGCATTGCCTAAATCTCCCATTCCTAAAACTGGGTCTTTAGCTAACTTTTCACTTACGGAGGAGAGAAGGGAGGAAGGATGAGTGTGTGTGTGTGTGTGTGTGTGTGTGTGTGTGTGTGTGAGATTCTGCGGTCTCTCCACACCCACATCCCACCCAGCATCTGCCTAAGTGCCACAAACCATGCTTCTCTACTCCCTGGCAGCGAGTGGCAGAGAGAGAAGTTTCCAGGGGTAATTAAGTGAACCTCCCAGCCTGTCTTCGTGTCTTGGTGCCAGAAACGAAATACTTATCCAGTAGCTCCATCCTTGAGGCTTGTTTCTGAAATCCTCTAGCAACTCTGGAACTCTACTGAGGGCTCTCCTCTCTGCCGGCTGCTTCTCAGACACTCTGGCTTTCTACTGGGGGAAGTTCTTTTGCTAATAACACATTTGAGGTGAGTTAAACATCTTCCGCCCTTAGCCTCAGCTTCCTGCTCCTGAGGGTGAGTTCCACAGTTAGTCTCACAGAGCCCCAGCTGTTAGAGCTTCCCAGGGGACCCTCCTTGTGAAGTGGTTTTCCCCTTTGGTAATTCTGATTGCTTCTAATGAGGCTGCCTGCTTTGTCTCTAACAGACAATGCTAGGTTGCACATCTACATCCTTAACAGCACCTTTTGCCCCAAGGGTTTTAAGACTTTTCTGAGATCGCTGTTGAGAGCCTTGGACGCAGTGGTATGTTTCCTGTTCTGGATGTTAAAAAAAACAACAACAAAAAACCCTTTCTTGTTTTCCCCTATGGAGCTGTTCTAATTTTTCTGCTCTGGGGAACATTGTGGGTTTAGGGAAATGACTCGTTGGCTCTGAAGAGACACACAGGTACACAAGCAAAGGAAGGGAATGAGAGAGCAAGAGTGTAAGGGGGTGAGGAACGTAGAGGAGAAGGGAGGAAGAAGAGGGTACAAGAGATCGAGAAAGAAAGCCACATCACAGGCATGCGTGGGAGCAAGATAGCACGAGCGCGTGGCAGAGGCAGAGAACGAGACCGGAGGGGTAGAGAAAGCCCAGGCAGGAGCACACTCAGGAGTGTGAGCAGCCTCGAGAAAAGAGTGCCTATAAGAGCAAAGAGAGCAAGAGGGGCAGGAGCCCCAGAACTAGGGGCAAAGGAGGTGGGAGGGCGGAGTGAGGGCTCAAGGGACACGTGAGTCAGCAAGAAAGTTTAACAAATATTTGTGGGCTGATGAAGAGAAAGTCCAAAGGGAGCAGCCATTCCCCTCAGCTTGGTAAGCGAGAGAGGAAGAGGAGATGCTCAGGGCCCAGTCTCAGTTCAGCTTCCAGGACCCCGAAAGGAACTTTCAGGACGTCCAGACTTATGTGCTCAGAATCCGTATTGTACAAGCACTTTAAAGGCCCATATCTTAATTGGAGACACGCATACACGCCCTCTCTGCTGCATTAATATTATTTGAAATTATAAAACAAATGTCATCATTAAACACAAAGGTGAGCATGATAATTTTGGAATATGCTCTTATCACATCACCTTCCCATAAAACAGCCACCGACCTTTGTTAGATGGCTTAACGTGATGGTTCCCAAACATTAGAACCCGTGTCACCCTGGATGATTGTCACAGACTTGTGAAAATAGCAGGTTCCTGAACCCTCTCCCAGGAAGTATGATTTAGGAGGGCTGAAGTGAGGTCTGGAAATCTCTGGAGATTCTGGTGGCTGGCCAGATGTAGGTCGTAAGCTGCACCCTTAAGAAGCAATCACAGGTTGAAACATTAAAAAAAATTTTTTTTACAAATAGTTTTATTGTCAAATTAGTTTCCACTTTGCAAAAAAAAAAAAAAAAAAAAGAAGAAGTAATCACAAGTTCAGCTAGGTCACTGACCTTTAGCCCGATTACTTGCTAAGAGGGCTTGGACTCAGATGAGATGAGTGAGGCATTCACCTCAGGTACGAAACTGAAGGGGTTGTTAAAAATCTCAGTAATCAAAATAAAGAATATTTTAAAGATATGTTGGAAAGACCCAAAATTAATGCAGAGAACTCCATGAGGAACCAAATGTCCAACTTTTAAATAAAGACAATCTCCAACTCTGCATTTGCACACCCCTGCCTCATTTGCACCACCTCAATGCCATGGCTTGTTGCAATTAAACTTTATTTATAAAAACAACCAGACACCCTGCAGGCCAGAGTTTGCTGATTAGATATTTTATACATTAGTTATCCAACGGCACCCATAGCTTAGTTGCTAATACTGTTCCCCAGTGACAGCAACCAGGGCTCCTTAGAGAAATGGCTGATTCTAGAACTGGAGCAGAAAATATACAAGATGAGTCTGGAGCACCTTGTAGTGCCAGAAAGCAAAGAGGTGCTAAAAAAACAAACAAACGGAACAAAAAGCAAACAGTGATGGTGGTATGGCACAGAAGCCAGCTGAAAGAGATGGCCAAAGACGGAACAGTTTGAGTAACAAACAAATAAAATGATGTTGGAGTACACCCAAAAGTACAATGTAATTATCTGAGGCCGTATTGGTATACATAAGTGATTAAGTAAATGAGTAAGAAAAGACAAATCTGCCATGCAGGGAAATTCCAAATAATTTGTGTAGATTCCCTGCCCTTAAGGTTGAGCCTGACTCCGTCCTCCTTAGGTATGAGTGGTAAAGACTGACTTCCTTCCAAAGAGCACAGTGTGGAAGGAGGAAGGGGAACGACCTTACTGTAGAGGAACTTAGCAAATATTACCTCGGCTAGGTGATCCAGACTGAATCCCGTAGTCATAAATCATGTTGGTGGCATGTACCCTTGCTGTGATGGGATGAGAATGGCACTTTACCTCTGTGGTCTTCTTCCCATTCATCCATAGCCCCAGTCTAAGCATGAGAAAAAAACATCAGGAAAAGCCATACAAAGGAGTATCTTACAAAAATGCCTGGCTAGTACCCTTCAAAATTGTTAAGGCCATCAAACACCGGGAGAGTTTGAGAAACTGTCACAGCCAAGAGGAGCCTAAGGAGATGCACGCTGACAATTAAATGTAATGTGGGGTCCTGGAATAGAAAAAAAAGTCAACACTAAGGGAGATCTGAGTGAAGTATAGGCTTCAGTTAATAATAGCCTATCAATATTAGCTCGTTAACTGTGACAAAGGTACCTTACTGATGTTAATAATGGGGAAACTGAGTGTGGAGTGTGTAGGAACTTTCCGTACTCATCACAGTTTTCCTATAAATCTGAAACTATTCTAAAATACCAACATTTACGTGAAAAAGTATCTTGAACACTGAGTGGTTTTGGTGCCCCCTTAAATGGTACGCCCAAGGTGAGCACCTCACTTGCCTCCCCCTATCCCTGCCCAGCTCTCCAGTGCAGAACCAATTCCTGGAGTTAGGTTTCCTGCATCTGAACCATGCACACGGCCCTCGTGGCCTGCGTTCTCTTTATTTGTATATAAATAAAACCATAGTACTCTTCCCTCCAGAAGCTTCTCCTTAGAGTAAGCTAAATTACACTCCTTGGCTTCTGACAAAGACTGGCTGTAGAAAAGGCTTAGTGTGCACTTCTGGCTGCTGCAGCCATATAGCCCCGTGAGGAGGACAGGCAGTGGCTGGAAGTATAAGACCCAGAAGCAGCATGTGGTCCAAGAAGGGTGGCCATTCTGTGCCCATTTAGCTAGAGCTGTTCCTGTGGCTGCTTTATTCCCACAAAGGAAAGGCATCCTCGCAAAGGGCATAGCCCGTCTTTGCTGTCTGGGTCTGCTCCTCAGATAGAGCTCTGGAAGCCTGGACCTTTGTCCCAGAACATTCTGTCCTTCCTGTTATTGTCTTTCCTCTTCTCCTTCTTTGCACATCAGTATGATAAGAGAGGACAAATCTCCATTTAAGATATAATGTCTTAGGTATAGACCTCTCCCCGCACTTCCCCTTCTCTCCCCTCCCACCCAGCTCCTGGGGGTGGAGAGGCTGCCAGCCAAGTGGCAGAGAGCTGGGTAGAGACACTGCTTTCACTTTATTCCCTCAGGTGAAACCGCATCAATGAAAGCACAATGTTGAGCTGACTTGACTTTGGTGGAAAGATTTGTTTTGAGGGGAATTGGGATCCGGGAGTAAGTGGCTCTGGCACTAATGCAGTGTACCATCTCATCTGTGACGGGCATCTCTGTAAAAAGATCCTTCAAAGCCAGGCAGTGTGGTTCCCATTGGAATAAGTGGCTGAATCTGGTGTCTGTTCTTTAACAACTCTGCCACTTGGGGGTTAGAAGGGTGAGTGCTAGGAAGTGGATGCCAGACGCTCCATCCGGTTTCGTGTAGAAGAACACTGGCTCTGGTTTCAGACAGACTTGGGTTTGGATCCCAGCTCAAGAATTTCTTAACTGTGTGATCTGGGCAAGTCACCTAGCCCCACGGAAACTGTTTCTTCATTTGTAAAATGGCGACACTAGTAGACTTGCCGGAAGATGGAAGGAGCTCATTCACGTGCCGAGCCAGTGCCTGGCACAGGAGAGGTGCTTAATGGAGGGTGGCCACCGTCACCCAACTCTGTTGCTGGGGGCTGAGGTAGGGGGCACTTCCCTTAGCACACAGACCCAGGAGTACCTCTGGAGACATGTCACCGGAGGCCTGTCAGTTTCACAGGGATGTTTTCTTCTTGCTGATTAATAAACAAGAAAGAGCTGAGAAACGAACTCTTGCTCTTGGGAGAATCTTGGAAGAGACTGCAGGGAAAATAATGGTATTCCAAGGTGGTATCCCGTAGGAACACGGTTTCTTATCCTTCCTTTTCCGGCCCGCAAACAGGGAGGGTGGGCTCCTTGGTCAAGAAGGGGATTGCAGAGGAAGTGGCTTGCCCCTCCTTTCTCCCCTGCCTGGTCAGGCTGCATATTACATTATATTGCTTCTGGAACGTGTGATGACCCCTGTCTGGGCTTTGCAATCAGGTCCCTGGGAGCCAGGGGCAGCCCTGAAAAGGGGCAGCATCCTACATCTGCCTTCCCAGGTGCAGTCCTGAGAGTGTGCTGATGGACTTCCGTCTTAATAACACTCGTAACTCTTCCTCTTCCCCGCCTTTTTTTTTTTTTTTTGACTGTGCAGCTGACATTTAGATGACCTTGTTGAAAAGTGGGGGGTAGAAGCACCGATTGCTACAGGAAGTAGCCCCTCCCCTTGTGAGGCACACAGCTTCTGAGGGTTCTTTGGGGATGGGATGGATCCAGAATGGCAGCTGTGTCCTACCCAGATCTCCCTTTGTGTACCCAGAGGTTGGGCTGAGCTGTTGATGAGTAGACTATGAATTGAGACGCCATGAAGAGCACTTCCAAAACAAATCCTTGGCCTGTGTATGCTCCTTCTGGCTTGCTCTACAAGGACCCACGTACCTGTGATTTGTCTTCTTTCCAATCTTAGATAAGTGTCTGTCTCGTGGACCTCATCCACCGGTTTACCCATCATCCCTTCCTTCCACAGCAGCTGGGTGCCATGCTTTCTGGGAGCTGAGTGGCAAAAGATCGTGCAACCTGGTGTTTGTGGCTTACTATGAACGTTCTGCCTTTACTGAATAAAAATTCAAGAGATATGCATTCAGCCTTCAAACGCTTGGGTGAATACATAAAGCCAAAGGCTTGATGTGTTAATAGCATAATTTTAGGTACCAGCTGCAGGTTGGGGGTACTTGGGGGTGGGAATTTGGGGACAGGGAAATTTTCCTGAGTTCTTATTAAGTCACAGCATTTGGAGAGCTCTTTTTCCTTCTGCAGATGATAGTATGCCTGTTTGGGGAACTGTGCATATACATCCCAGTTATTCTACCCAATTCTCAGACCCTTGGCCCGTCACACCACAGAAATGAAGCACTGGAGCCAAAGAAACCCCAAACAGATGTCTGCAGATAAAAACAAAGCTAGCAGCACTACTGTACAGCCCACATATTGTTGTAATTCTAAAAATAGAGTTTGTGGCTTTTGGTTTAGTTGCTCGCTCTCTACCCTGTTTCCTGTTGGTTTGATACTGACCAGGCAAGGTGGCTTGCAGATTTTCCTTGGCTCTTTCTGGCGACTGGCATCTTTCCTTCTAAAAAACAAAATGCCTCCTCCGAAAAATAAAGTCAGCTGAGAGCTCTTAAGAACCTAGCAGGTTCATGGGAGTGGTCCAGGCACTGGAATCGGAGGAAGGTATTACAAGGACACAGGCCCAGATTGGACCATGCCCAGTCTGGAGATAAGGCCCGGTCCACACAGATTGTTGTGGGAGGCTGGCGTATAAGAGGCTGTTGGCTCCTGATGTTTCACAGGAAACTTCAAGAAGGGAGCTGGGGCATGTGGACTCCTAAAGCCCCTGCCCTGGTTAATTTGCTTTGTTTCTGAAACACACTGACCAGTATCCGGATGGGCCTAGCTCATGTTCAGGGCTGCGTGCTAAAACTTCATTAGCTCTTTTCAAAGCCCTTTTCCTATTAGTATAGAGGTCCCCCTTAACACTGCCAGTTTCCTTGAAAGGTTTGTCAGCTGCTCCTGATAGAATCACTTCAAATTAAAATGCTTCGTTCCAGGGGATATTTTATTTACAGCCAAGCAACTGTAACTAGTGGCCCTCCCCCAACCAGGCTGCAGTGACTGTAAAGAATCGCCCAATTCAAAACTGTCCCCCACAGTTCGTAGCTGTCAGTCAGCTGCCTGCCCAACACAATGCACAGTGTTGGTCCCCCTTACTAGTGCTTGAGCCTGATTGCAAAAATCTGGTGAGTTTAGTTAAGGGAATAGTCCTTTCTGTCCCTTATCTCCTATCTGTCTCATGTGGTCAGAATATGTACCATCCCAAGCCCCAAGATCAAGTGTGTCTCTGGGTCCACGTTTCATTTTCAGAGGCATGGGACTTTATAGCTATTAAAGGTCTGCCTTATGGCTTCACTGTTGAAGGCTGCCTTTACCCCTTTTCAAGTTGTAAAACTTTTTTTAGTGTTTGTTTATTTTTGAGAGAGAGCGAGCGAGCATGAGTGGGGGAGGGGGAGAGAGAGAAGGGGACCGAGCATCCAAAATGGGCTTCTCACTGACAGCAGCGAGCCCGACATGGGGCTCAAACCCATGAACCATGAGATCATGACCTGAGCCAAAGTTGCACGCTTAACTGACTGAGCCACCCAGGCGCCCCCAAGTTCTGAAACGTTTTATGGGCTGAGCTCAAAGTTACGTGTCCCAATATCAGGAGTAGCCCCTGTCCTCAAGAAGCTCACAGTCTCCCAGGAGTGACAGGCAGGTCACCAACTGGCTCTCATGTAATAAGTAGCATGAGAGCGGCAAGAACAAAGTGTACTATGAGAACCCAAAGGAAGGAAGCATTACTTCTGCTTGGGAGGGGAGAGGTCAGGAAAGGCTGCTCAGAGGAGGTGATATTTGAGCTGGGTCAGATGGGAAAGCTATTCCAAGCGGGGAGAAGTGTGTCGGGGAAGGCATGCATATGTTTGGTATATTTGCGGAAACTTAGGTAAGAAATGAGATGCCTCCCATGGATGGTGGTTTTCCAGGGAATGGACTAAATAAACGGCATCTAGCTGTTGAAAGGTTCATCCCAACTGTGATCTATGAAGGCCTCAGCCCCTTCCCGGTCGGCATTTGTAGATAGTCAAGTGTGTGTCACTGTGGATGGCTCCTCCTTGGGTGCCAAAGGTTGGTATGTAGCCGCCTTCCCTTAAATGGTGGCAACTGGTGGCAGCCAAGGACGGCAGCTTTGTGGGAGAGAGGAGTTAAATCTGAGATTTATTTTGGTCCCATTACCGGCGGTCCTTTCCTGAGTGAGGCTTAACAAGTGGCCAACTCCTAACGAACTCCTAAGTATCACTGAAGTGTTCGGGGTAGGGTTGAAAAGCCAAAGGAGATGAAAAGAAAGAAAGAAATCAAAGGGTCCTTCAAAAGAAAACAGGTAGACAGTAATGGCAATAGGATTTGGAATCACTTTTTTTCTGATTGGCAGGTTGGAACTGCACCTTAGCTGTGCTGTAGGGTAGTCCCACTTAATGCTATTCTTCATAGTAGACTCTATTCCCACAGGGGGGCCACGTTGAGGAAGGAAGAAAATATTTGATGTCTGATTCACAGGCACGCTGACTGGCCCGGGCATTGTGGCAAAGAAGCAACAGCTTTATTTTGAAAAAAAAAAAAAAAGGTCAATCTTTTCTCTCCTAATTTTTTAAACTAGAGAAAATCCTGTAGAACTGTGGTCACTAATGGCATGCCTTTCATTTGGCTTTATTTTCCAAACCTCACAGGCTTGCTGTTTCTTTACCCCAGTGGGAAGCAGAACTTCAGTCTCCAATTAGGGGGGTGTGGGGACTTGAAGAGCTGCATCCTCTGGGGCCCGCAGCACCCACGGATGAGATGGCAGAGGCCACCATGCTGACCGGCTGGGTTGTTGTTTTTGCCCAAGTCTGCCTACTTCGGACGAGCTAAGAATCCAAAGACATGAGGACTTGGAAATCCCACGGAAAAAAAGCACTGAGCCCAACCCCTCCTTGTACAGATGGGAAAGCCTGTGTCCAGAGAGGGAAAGGAGCTTGCTTATGGTCACACAGCTCATGGAGGCAGAGCCAGGAGGAGAAGTCAGGGTTCTCTCAGTCCGGTCCCACAGCCCCTCTCAAGAGCAGGCAAGAGCATCAGATTCTACTCCTGGAGGGGCCAGCCAGGTGCTGGAATTGCTGTCAATAGGGAGGGGTGTGGAGAAGAGGGGCAGGCCTTCAGTAACTGGCCTCAGTTCTTTCCAGTCACATTTCCCTGGAGATTGCTGCCTACTTCATATGCCTTATAAGTAGACAATCAATGCACTCCCTCAGTTATAGAGGCGATTCAGGTGGACAAAGTCTTATTGTTGATCTAAGCCCTCTTTTGCCAAAGCTTTGTCCTCAAACTTGCATAGTGGGAGGAAGGGGTCTTCTCAGTTTAGGTCTCACCTCCTCCAGGAAGCATTTCCCAATTTCCAAGACTGAGCTGAACAGTCTCTCCCACCCTAGCCCTTATTACACAGTATGAAATTGTTTACATAACTGTCTCCTTCGCTGGACTGTGAGCTTCTTGAAGACAGGGACCGTGTCCTGTCCGTGTCTCCAATGTACAGCACAGCATCTGGCTCAATGCACACAGTCCATGTTTCTCAAATGACTGGGGACTTAGCTGCCCATCATTACAAAGGGTGACTCTTGTTTCCTCCTCTGGCTTAGAAAACCAACCACTCCAAGGGTAGAAATAGAAAATCCAAATGAGCTCTTTGTTACTTGTTGGCCATAACACTTCCTGGGATTCTGTTAGCTCAGATCCTGAATAGCCTTCTCTGTGCTGGTATGTCTGCCAGGGGCACCCCGTTACAATCCTACGGTGTGTTTCTTTTGGGCGCCTGTGATTGTAGACTTCAGAAAATGGGACAGGGGTTGTTTATATGGCTGAATTCTGTTGTCCTTCATGAAACGTTACAGGTGAGAGAGGCATCTTCCGAGGCAGAGGTGGGGGGCGGGGCAGGGCAGGGGTGGGTTGGTTATGAGGAAGCCAGAGCTTTAGGTCAGAATATATTTTGTCTTTTAACTAAATGACATATTGGCTCTCTGACCTTCTAGTGAGCTCTACAGGTTTGCATTTAATGGCATTCCTATTCCTATGAGCCATGTACCTGACGGATCCTGGGTCATTGGAGGCAGTGTTTTTGGCTTAGACTCATTTACTTCGGGGAAGTGAGCAAAGCATCTCCTTTGTGCGCTGTAACTAAGGCTGTAGGAGGAAGGACAGCTGATGATAGGTCTCAGGAGACAAGTAGCTTGCTTTCAGATTCTTACTCATCTATGTGTGTCATTCTTAACACTTCAGAGCCTTTTATAAAAAAAAAATTGAAAGTTAATCTAAGATTCTAGATAAGAAATAATAAAAACTGATACCAGAGTTATAGGACGGAAATGGTGCTCGGGCCCTGACCAGACCATTTACATTGGAATCTTGTGGGTCGGGCCTGGGCATCGGTTCTTAAAAAACTCTCCAGATGATTCTGATGTGCAGCCAGATTTGAGAACCATCTGCCTAAGTAGAAAGTGATAATGTGTTCACCCCTGAGTCTCAGTTACTTTCTCAGGGGTTGTAAAAAAGAGGTCATCCTTTAAATTGGGACACTCAGCATGTCCCCCAACTCTGTGAAGGTTTGAGATACTACAGATTGTGAGGGAGACGCTAACTCCACTCTTGCCTGGAGCTTTGCTTCAGTCTGAGTTTTGTCTGACTCAACATCAAGTGTGTGGGTAAAGGTAAAAGTACCTGGCTGAGGCAATTCTCTTCTCATTATGCCTTATAAGACCACTGGGCACTAATGATTTTGTCTTTGACTCCATTGGCTAGTCAGGGCATCTTGTTCTTCCTCACAGATTACAGAATTTCACATGTACTTAAAAACTATTTCCAAAGTACATTCAGAATAGTGTGGCCAAAGCAGTTTTATGGCAAAACTTAAGTGATTCTCAACTGTGGGTGAGGTTATATTTGTTGCCTGCCCTCCATTCATGCGTTTCTTTGATCTGAATGTATGCTGGGCACATGGTGGAAGCAGATATTTGGCTTTGGGGCTTTTGAGGTTTGGGGCTTACAGAGAGAGCTCTTGGTGGTGGAGGCGGGGGTGGGGGCTGTGTTGACATAACCCTCAGGCAGCCTGACAGTGTACTCTGTGCAGTCAGACAGGTCAACGGAGTGCAAAAACAATCCAGCCAACCAAGTGTCGGACTGAAAGGTTATTTGATTGACCGAGCTAGTGGAGTCATTCAGGAAGGCTGAACCACAGCACTGTAGCCTGGGAAGCCAGACAACCAGCTGATGCTGAAAGAATCTGCTTAGCAATCATTGGAGCCTAGTTGGCTCAAGCCATCGGAACCAGATTTGACTAGCACCATCAAGGGCCCTGGGGTACCATGAGAATAGCTGAATCTTTTCCCTCATGGTACTGCAGTCCTTCAAATCTCTGGGGCTATGCAGCTCATTACCCCAACGTTTCATCTTGGGCAAGGAGAGGGGAAAGCACAGCTCGAATCAGACTCAGCAGCTTATTATCATTGTGAACTTGAGTAAGTGCCTTGACCTATCTGAGCCTCAGTGGCTTCTTCTCTCCTTGTTACATGCTTCATACAGCTGTTGGGACCATTCGATGAAATTAGGCATGGGCAATGGTTAGGAAAAGCACTTGGTGCATATACATGCATAGAAAGCATCTAGTAGATGGAAGCTCTGATGATTCTTGCTAAAAATAATGCTGTAATTAGTGTAGTGGGTAAGGCACAAGGTTTGGTGCCAGATGGCCTGGGTTTGAATTCTGGCTCTACCACTTCCTGACTAAGTGGCTTGAACAAGTCAGGTTAAAATCTATTGGTGGGTCCCACTCCCTTCACCCTGTGTTACAGGTGAAGAGTGAGATCATGTAAGCATTGAGTGCTGCACCTGGTATAGAAGTGCTCAATATAAGATAGTTACCATGATTATCAATCACCGTCATCATCCTGGTAGCTGCTAAGAAAGTGCCCTGGTTCTTCAGCCACACCTCAGCATGCCATGCTCTCTTACTCCTTGCCATTCCAGTCCCTTTCATTCAGTCATGCTTCAGCTTGTCATTTTCTCCCACAGGGAGTGTGCGTACAAAATTGACCCGAGAACTACAATGCTTTGGAGCCTAGCCTTCTGGTGACACTATCGCATGCATCCCTGTGCTGATGCTGAACTTCCTGTCAGCAGCAGCTCCAGAGTCCTACTGTAGGGACTGCTGTGAAGCCAAGTCTTCCTCAGCTTCTGCCTAAACCTGGATCTACACCCTCAAACAGGCATTGCTGTACATCTGGTGGCATTTACCTGAAATGTTACCATTGTGTCTAGACAGGACTCCAGAGGGTTTGCTTTGTATCCTTGAGTCTTTTAAGTATTGAGGAAAGTGAGATATGTGTGTGATTTCAAATATTGACCCAGGCTTCATATAATTCAGAGAATTACTTAGTGTCATGGAAATCCAGATGTCCATGCATGACATTTGGATTAACCATGTAATTGTTTCCTTCAACTGGTGCATAAAAAATGAGAGTCAAGCTTTGAATGAACAGAAGCACAGACAAAACCCATATTTGCACCTGCCATTGGAGAAAATTTTGGCTGGTTACTTTGAAACTAGATGAAGATATGCAACAATAGCTCACCCAAATTTGGGAGAACCCTCGTTTGGCCTTTATGTAATGGGCTGTGTAAAGGACCAGCCATATGGTGCCTTGCCATGAGAAGAGCCCCTCTTCATAGCTTTGGATTTTGGAATCCATTTCTTACAATGCAACAGACTTTCTGTGACTTGGGGCAAGCCATTGCCTTTGACTGAGTCTCAGTTTCCAGGTGAGTCTGGCCTCAGAGCTTCCCCTTCAGATTTGATATTTGACTATTCTGGTGACTTCAAGAGAAACAGCCGATATATGGGCAAACTTATGTCTTGACCTTGAGCCTTTGAAAACAAAGCAAAGCAAAGCACATGTAACTAACGGCACACGGTTTGAACTGGCAGATTCCATGTCAAGATTGGGTCCTGTACTAGCTCCTACACATGCACACTCTTGCTCAGATCTGCATGGTTCCAGGCACTGGCTGATCACACAAGACCATTACATCTTAGCGCTGGATGTGTGAGTCCCTCCTCTTGACTATGCTCTCTGAAGATGGGTGAAATGCTTTATATTATACTATTACTACCATTACGGATAGCACTTCCTAATGACTGACTGGGTACTGTGTGTCAGGCACTGTGTTTTGTACCTTATGTATGTTTTCTCTTTCAGTATTGCTAACACTCAATAGGATAGGAATTACTATCCTCTTTTACAGAGAGGAGGGAGGACTTCATGAAGGTAACACACAGCTAATTGTCGGCCTATATGAGGATCTAGGGCTATTGGATCCAAATCTGAGGCTATTATATGTATTAATAGTCATTACTATGTATTAATGTATGCATGTATGTATATCAATACATATTAGTGACTAGTATATGTACTGCTTTTTGCATCTTGGGTGGAACATCTTCATAACTGTAGGAGTCTTTCTTACATGCTGTGAGGTAGGTACTGTTATCTTCCATTTTATACAGGAAGACATGTAGGCTCATAGAAGTATGGTCACCTGCTCAAATCACACACCTAGAAGCGTCCAAGCTGAAATGAACCAGAGGTTGAGTGCTTCCAACGGGATGCCCTTTCTCCTATACTGTGTTAACCTTTGGGGTTAGAACCAGACTTAAAAGGCCTTGTGAATTCGATCTCCATTCTCTGATCCAAGAAATTTTAGTTCCCTGCTTTAGTCAATAGTCTTAACAGCACAGCCTGAGTCTCTACCGTACAGCATCCACCCCCTGCAGCCCCTGAGAAGCACACAGTACTTCCTGACAATTACAAGCCCAAAGCAGATAATTTTGCCTTTTCAGACACAAGGAAGTAAATCAAACAATACTTAAAATAGAGCACAGGGAAAGAGGGGAGAAGAGAAGTAGAAAGAAATGCATCCCCTCCCATCCTCCTTAGCTAGTGTCCACAAACTCTCACTGTCTATAATACATAGTCCTTGTTTTTCATCCCTTTGTGCACCAGTGATCCAAGTTCCCCGTGGGGTCCAAAGGCCACCTGTATTTAACTGTTAGCCACCTTGATGTGCCTGTCTCTCGCTTTCAACAGCAGCTTCCTCAGTTTCCCTAGCCTTGGGAACGCTTACCTTTTTGCCTAACCAATGGAGGATTGCCATCAAGTGGTGCATCTTGGGAATTGCATGACTTAAGGAAGAAAAAGTCTTGTCTTCTAAAGGCAAACACCATCCATTCCTCAATCCTAGTTAAGGGATTATCTGTGCCCTTTCTCCTTCTCTTTTTTTCTTAGTCTTTTGTCAGTTTTGCTACTCATTAGCTCTTATACAAGAAGCAGAGCAGGAGAAACAAATGCAGAAAAACACAAATCACTAATGGATTTCACTACACACACCCTTTATTCAGTACCCCCCTCCCAACCCCCATCGTAAGTGGTTTGCAAGCAGAGAAGCTCTAGGAGCTTCTGATGGGATTGGGCTCATTCAAAACACCCCTGTTCCTTGGTATTGATGACTCAGAAATGATTACATCTGCAGAGCAGTGTGAATTGTAGGTTCTAAAGGAGGCTAATACAAAAGACAATTCACAATTGATTATGTAGAAATAGCAAATAAACAAAAGGCAAAAAGTCAACTTTGCCAGTAGTTAATGAATTGTGAATTAAATCTAACAATGGAAATTATTTTTACGTAAAATTGGATGAAAATGTTAAAATAAAACTTTCCAGGGTTGAAGAGGATGCAGTGGAATGGACGTTTTCATACGCTGCTGGTAGGAGTCATAAATTCAGTCATAAATTTTCAGAAAAGTCACAGCCTTTCTGGAGAACATGCTGGCAATGTAATCAGGAGAATTAAAAAGGTTTGTATGCATTGGCTCTACAGCTTTGCTACTAGGAATTTTACCAAAAGAAACAATCAGATACAAATATCTATGTATCAGGATATTTCCTGAAGCATTACTTCTGATACAAAAAAACTATAGGACTCTCATTGTCTAACAGTGTTTGTGAATTGAATCATAGACCAGAATATTACTTAGCTTATTTATCAAAAATCATGTTCTTAGGGACTATTTAAGGACTTTAGGTTATATGAAAATGTTTGTTAGGCATAATATCTTTAGAAAATCCTCTCAGGATACAAAACTTAACCATATCCCCATTTTGTAAAATAGCTCAATTTCAAAAAAAAAAAAAAGCGCACGGAAAAAATGGCTGGATGTAAATGCACTATATAAGTAGCAATCATCTCTAAGACTGAGGATTACTGATGATTTTTTTCTTCTTTGTACTATTCTATATTATCTGGGGTTTTCTACAAAGATAACATACTGATTTTATAATTAGAAAGAAACCTGTTAGATATTGAAAAAAAAAAAACAAGGTTGCCTAGGTGGCTCAGTCGGTTAAGCGGCCGACTTTGGCCCAGGTCATGATCTCATGGTCTGTGGGTTCTAGCCCTGCATCGGGCTCTGTGCTGACAGCTGAGAGCCTCGAGCCTGTTTCGGATTCTGTGTCTCCTTCTCTCTCTGCCCCTCCCCTGCTTGTGCTCTGTCTCTGTCTCTCAAAAATGAAAGAAGTTAGGGACGCCTGGGTGGCTCGGTCAGTTAAGCTTAAGCGTCCGACTTCAGCTCAGGTCATGATCTCACAGTTGGTGAGTGCGAGCACCATGTCGGGCTCTGTGCTGACAGCTCAGAGCCTGGAGCCTGCTTCAGATTCTCTGGCTCCCTCTCTCTCTGACCTTCCTCACTCATGCTCTGTCTCTCAAAATTAAATAAACATTTAAAAAAAAGAAATTTAAAAAACACAAAGCTTGGGGAATGATCATTCAACTCAAACTCATGGTCTCCACAAGAAGCTCATTAGAAGCCTGTACATTCCCAGCTTACAGAGTTAAAGCTGAAAAGGACTTTGGAGTACATCCAGTGTCAACCCCACCAATGACACCAAGATCCCCTCAGTGGCTTCCTGGCACACATAATGAGCGCTTAAACAATGCGCTTGAGGAACTCAGTTCACTGCCTGTCATACTTCAGAGTATAACACTGGTGATAATTCCTTCTGTGCATCTAGTGACTGAGGATCTAGGAAGCTTTCAAAGTTACCATTTTATCTCACAACCCTGGGAGGCGGGGGAGGGGGTGCAAGCATAATCATCTTCATTTTCCAGATGAGCATCCTGAGTTGCAGGGACTCTCCATGATGTAATGGCTTGTTGCATCGCTGGTCAGTAGCAAAGAGAAGATGGAAAGCCAGGTGTTCTGACTGCTGGTGGGAGGCCTGGTCCATCCCTCCACAGTATCCAGCGTTGCGTTTCATACAAGCATCCTCTTTGGTTGGGTTTGCATGGGCCCTGCTAGAACTCAAACCCTTCCCTCATGCTACCTCATATATAGTCTCTTGGGCCCCGGAAAATGTGTTTGGGTGTGGGCTGCATACTCCCTATGGCCCAGAGTAGGGCACACATGGCACGAGCTCAGAGAGATATTGGGGAAACCAGTGACTTGCCCTTGCTGCACATCCTGACAGTCTCCACTCAGGAACCTGCGACCATATTTATGAAACGTTGTTTTCATAAGCTGCTAGTTGTTCAATAAGGCATAAAAACAGCCAGTATAAGATAGTTATTTGCTCTACAAAGTCGTTTTTGCAATGCTGCTTCAATGTCATGGCAGTTACCGCATTTCGTTTCGTTCCCTCAGAGATGGGACACAGTAGATTAACCGTTGAGATCAAAATGCAGAGGTCCCCTTATTTCTGTCAGCAGGCTGGTTCCATTTTCCCCCCTCAGCCCTGCATCCTGCCCTGGGCAAGCATTTGTACAGTTCCACCGCAAGGACTAGTCACAGAGCCATCTGGATTTGTCAACGTCATGAGAAAGCAACAGGTAGGAAGACAACTTTCTTTGACCTTGGGAGGGTGTCTGTGACTTGGGAAAGCACGCTGGTATTCAGTCCATTTCAGGTTACCCCGTGTACACAGACAGTTCCCATCCCATCCCAGGGGCTGTAAGGAAGGGTGAGCAAGACGCCGTGGAGTTATCATTCTGGCTGGGGATGCAAGAGAAATATACAAGAAGAGAAGAGCCAGTGGAAAAGACAGTATAGACAGGGTCCTCAGTGTGCAGCGAGGGCTCCCGGAGAGCTAACTCACTGATGCAGCTGGTTCGGGTCAGAAGAGAACTAGCTCAGTGAGTTTGAGAACACAACAGGCACTGGCCATGGGAGCCAACACTGAGGTCCTGCTCAAACCCAGCTGGCATGTTGCCTAGTGCAAAGGCGCCTACTTCCAGGAACTCCCGTCTCAGGACTCAGTGGGAGGCTCCAGCAGGCCTCCCGTGCCTAATCTGCTGGCCGCCACAGCTGGCACTTCCCTGGCCCAGGTCTGGGGCCTTCACTGTACCCTAAAGGGACAAGGCATGTTCTAGCCAGAGAAATGCCCGAACAGCTGTGCCTGCCCCTTCCGCTGGTTTGACCGTTTTCCCAGAATTGACCTCAGGGATTCACAGAAATGATTCAGAGAAACAATTGGTTGATTCAATTAGAGAGTTAGTCAAACTGGTGTTTAGGCTGAGTTTATTATGGAAGATAGGCTTGGGGGGCTGAGCCTCTGTTGTAGTTCTTGACCATCTCGCTCACCATGTTGCTAAAGGTGGAAGGAGCTGGGAGCCATGGGGAGGGTGAACATGGAGACAAGAAGAGCTTAGTGCGCCTTTGCTACCACCCAGCTGCTAGCTGTTGTCTCACTCCCCATGAACCCAATTCTGCTCAACAAGTTGTCATGACAGCAATGCATGTCTGTTCTTGAAAGCGCCAGCAACAGTTTTCTAGCAGATGTCGGAATATGTAAGGGGCTAAGTGACTTGCGGAGAAGGGACTCTCAGGCCTAGATGTGGATAGAGAATTTGTTTGGAGCCATTTTTTCCACTATGTTCCTCAGTTTGTTCGGCTTTCTGGAGCCCAGGTTATCCTCGGTATGATTCTTCTGCTTGGCTACCCTCAGAGTCTAGTCCTTTGACCTTTGCCAGGTGGCATCTCCATTCTGGGCTATTCAGTGTTTCCATCTGTAAAATGAGAGGGTCAAGTCATATGAGCTCTGTGGTACCTTCCAGCTGCGACATTCACTCTGTGGGTTTAGACTTGTCCTCATTTGGTCAAAACTGCATTTCAAGAGTCTTGTCTCCTTTTCATATTCTTAAACTCAGCACTTCCTTTGTTCTTTGCCCCCCACCAATCTGAATATATGGGTCTTTACTGGTTTTTTTCACAGTCTTCCATTTTTCTTTTCTTATTTTTATTTTTTTAAATTTATGTTTATTTATTTATTTAGTGAGAGAGAGAGTGAGAGGGAAGGGGTAGAGAGAGAGGGAGAGAGATCAAGAAGACTCCATGCTAAGCATGGAGCCCAGCTCGGGGCTTGATCCCACGACCACAAGATCATGACCTGAGCCAAAATCAAGAGTTGGACACTTAACTGACTGAACCACCCAGGCACCTCTGCTTTTAATTTCAAGAAGGGCCATAAGGAAGTCTTGTATTTATCTAAGATACTCAGACCCATCACCTGATATCAGTCTTCTATCTTAGGTTTGCTTAATCATTCATTCATTTATATATTCGTTTATTCATTCTCTCACTCAGCAATATCAATGGTGTGCCTACTTCACAGCTGGTACTGGCCTGGGCACCATGTATGCATAAGAATATGCAACACAATCAGTACTGTAAGAAGGGAGGTGATTTTCAGTGAACGCTGCTGAAATCTGCACTACTGCACACCACCTGTGCTGGGGGACCATGCGACCTACAGTGTGTCGTTGGGAATACTTTATTTAAGAGTATTGCAAATACGCTTAATATTTAATTAATTTACAGGCTAAGCGAACTAGAATCGAGATTGCTCAAAGGATGTTTAACCTAAAAAAATAGGAAAAGGTGTGCAAATAAGCTAACAGAAGCTACACGTGTGTGTTTTCATTCCCATGGTGAAATGTGATGCAGCGTATCCCACTTAGGAGACTACGTATCGACCTAGTATCAACGGGGTTACAATTCTGTCTGTGGATTGAATAGACAAGATGTGGAGTCAGACACTGTCAATGACATTCTCCCCTAAGTCCCATGCCTTTGCCCATTTCACAGAAGGGAAACTGAGCCCATATGTTACCTTTCATATGGTGTGTGGTTGATCAGAACATAGTTGAAGTGCTTTTTAAGAAGATGGTGAGTGGTGTTCAATCATGAATTATCAGGAAAAACCATGGGACCCTCACTGTCCGGTTCCAACTGCTCCTTGTCTGTCGTGTCCTCAGGCCCAAGCCCAGCCATACCCAAATTCCGTTTGGACTTCCATAGAATGTATCAGCGGAGGAAGAAACCATGGGAGTAGGCATCCTCTTTGAGCTCTGATGATTGGTGTCAAGAACTCCTCACACATACCTTTATTCCAGATTGATTGTGCGCTCAGACCTTTTCAACCTGCCTGGCCCCGAATGCATGATTAACTGCCTGAATTCCTTGTCACAGACTGGACCCTACCACTTGATATCTTACCCTTTCCTTCGGAATTTCCTGGAGTCTTTACATGTTCTTGACCTCTGCTTTGACCTCTTGCCCAAGAGGTTCTCAAACGGGCGTCCTGCTTATGGAGCCCACCTCCTAGTCTGCCTTACTTCTGCTGCCTTGATGCCAACCACTTTCAAGTGTGACAATGACCATTCTGGGCATGCACGGGCCTCCCTCCTGGGAAACTGAAGCACCAAATGACAGCCGTGTATGAGGAGTGGCTCATTGGACAACTGATTCAAGACACTGGCAAGATCTCATTGTTTTTTGTTCTTGTATTTACAACTTTCACGTGTGTTTGAAAAGTCAAGAAAACAACACAATTTGGTTTCCCAAATTGAAATGATAATGAAATTGCCCTTTTATTTAGTTACCGTTTATCGTTCTCGTCTTTACTCAGGCCTCTTCTCATTTCCCCCACCCCTCACCATCTCCACACTGACTTTCTCTCTGGAAACAATATACCCAATAGAGCTGATCTCTACCCACATACTGTATCTTTCCAGGTCTTTCTGTCACTGTTCTTTCTGTTGTCATTCAGAAATGAAGACACATTTGTGTCTTCACATGTGGAAGACACAGCTAATGATGGCATCCAGGTTTGGTGGGAAGGGCCAACATGGCATATTCATTCATACAGATTGTGCTTGGCTTTGCAGCTGCTTTTGTTCCTGTCCCTATGCTTTTTAGGCAGCCTTTTGCCTTTGCTTGTGGAGAGACAGTCCATAGGACTGTGGTCGCTTAAACTAGTCAGTGCAGTGTGACTCAGTCCACTGGAGAACACCGAGTGTCTACTGCATCCAGGGCATCCAGGGAAAAGTGGAGTTTCACCCTTATTTTGGGAGCCCACGTGGGGAAAGAGATGTCTTCAGAGAGGGGAAAGGGCCATGAGGCTTCAAAAGAGGGAGTGACTTTGGGGCACTTGGGTGGCTCAGTCAGTTAAGCATCGACTTCGGCTCAAGTCACGATCTTGCGGTTCATGAGTTCAAGCCCTGCGTTGGGCTCTATGCTGACAGCTCAGAGTCTGGAACCTGCTTCGGATTTCTGGGTCTCCCTCTCTCTCTGCCTCTCCCCTGCTCACACTCTGTCTTTCTCTCTCAAAAATAAGTAAGCATTTAAAAAATTTTTTTAAAAAGCAGAACAGGGAGTGACTTGTCTTTAAGCTGCTTTTCACCACCTCTGAGCACCTCACGTCACCTCACATTTTTAAATCCTGTCTTCTCTTGGCTTGATTGACATTGTGCTATTCTCTCCATGTTTATCCCTTTGTTTGTAGGTTTTTCTTGTGTATACCTCTAACCGGGATTTCTCAGAGGCTCAGTTCTCTGCGCCTTTCTGCCTCCATTCATGTAGATCTCATTGATTATCAGTTGCTATGAGGAAAGCCTCACTGTCTCCAGCCCAGACCTGTGTCCTGAGTTCGGGTTCAAAGGCTGCGTGGTCATTCCAATGGGCATGTGTTGCCAACCTTCCAATACCGCCAATCTAAAACCAAACTTATACCCTTTCTTTTTGTTAATGAAGTGCCACTTTTTTCAAGATAGAAACCTCAGTATCTTCTCAGACAATTCCATCGCCACCATCTCTCTGCCGGCTGCATATCTAAGCAATGGGCAAGTTTTCTTGATTCTGTTGGGGCTTGATTCTGTTGGGGCTGGCAGTAACTTTAGGGGTTACCTAGTATGGAGTTTTCATCATCTCGGAGTTAGAGAGTCAGTAGTAAGGCTGAGAGTAAAACTCAGGTTTAAAGATTCTTAATCCCTTGAGGAGCATGTTTGTTGGGATGAGCACTGGGTGTTGTATGTAAGCCAGTTTGACAATAAATTATATTAAAAAAATAGAGATTCTAGTCTTTTGGTTTTTTTGACACACTTACTACCCTGAAGCATAGGTTGACCTTGGATAAATGGTTTAATCTTTCTGTGCCTCATCTATAAAAGGAAAATAATAATACCTTGTCTTAAGATGTTATTAGAATTACATAAAGGATATTTAAGTGAAAGATATATCATAAGGCACTTAGTGTTGGCTTGAGTCTGTCACCCCAGTTCCAGAGCCACTGCTGACATTCCTCTAGAAGCTTCTACACTCTGTTAAATCTTATCTAGTCTTTCTAATATGGAACATTAAGAAGCAACATTCTTTTCCTGTTCTGAGTCCTATTATCTTAACGACTTAAAGAATTCATATCTAACTAGAGTTTTGTTTGTTTGGGGACCTTTCATATTAGAGCAATTTAAGAGATACAAGATGGAAAAGAAACCATTTGTTTTCAAGGAACTTACAGCTGAGATGGGAAGGCAGATGTGCCTAACAATTAATTATAAAACCAAGCACTAGTTTAAGAGCTAAAGTAGAGGTAGGAAGATCCAACTATGAAGGTAAGGAAGGTTTTGGACCCTGAATATTTCTCATCCATTGTGTTTTCTGGTTCAGAATCCCCATATCGAAATGTTAGTATGGGGTATGTGCATGTAGTTATAAGGATTCAGCAAATTGAACCAGAGTCTCAACACATTCTTAAAAAGAGAGCTTCTATAGATGTTAATTCTTTGGATTAGAGCAAAGAAAGATAAAACAGAGGACCCATTAGTAAGTACTTATAGGATAATTTCCAGAATTCTCCTTTGTTAGCTTTGATAGGGAAGTGAAACAGAGACCCTAGTTAGTCTAGACATCTGCCATATCAGAAAGTGTGGGCTGATTGGGTTACTTCTGGGGATGTGGGCACTAACATCATTTTACATAACCTATTTAACAACCTGCTCCTATTTTCAATTAAATAAAATATCTTGGTCATGTATTGTCAATGAGCAGTATTCCCTTTACGAGCCCTAGTACATGCGTGGCTTTACTAGAGGAATGCTAAGAGACTGGCGAATGCATCGGGAGAATAGATTTCTGGAAGTACAGGGATGTCTAAAGGAGTGGAGATCATCTTGGAACTACTGAGAAAAGGTCTTCAATAGCTGCCATCTGTCTGGATGGGGGGGAAGGAGAGGACAGAGGGAGGAGGTTGCCGAAGGACCCATGGGTCTCATTTCACTGCTGATTGCTTCACCTAAAGGACTTAAAATCTTATGAACTGCTTTCTAAGCCAAAGCAGGGTCATTCAGAATCACCTCTAGGGCTCGCCTTTCAATGTCTAGAGCTGACAATAGAAGAGATATCCAATACATTTGAGGAAACTGAGGCCCAGAGAGTAAAGGGAATTGTTCCACTTCCTCCAGTGATTCAGCCCTTAATGGCTCAGTGAACGCTATTTTCCTGGCCTTTGTGTGTAAAGAGGGCACAGGTGAATCATTCACATACCTAAAGAAATGAAGACGTTTGTGTACTTCAGACAGAGAATCAAAAGCTCAATTTTTCTCTTTGAGAGAATGACTAAACTAGAGTTGCAAGCCCACTTTGCCTGACCTTTATAGCTCTGATAAAGGCAACCTTGATTCGTGATGCATGAGCCCAGGTCTTTGAAACGGATAAGAAATGGTTTGTTCATTGAACATGCAAACAAATTACTTTCCGAGGGCTGAAATTTAAATTGACATTAAACTCCGAGAACGTCTATATTTAATTATACATAAAGGCCAGAAAACAATTTGTAATCTTAAAATGGTAAAATTAAAAGAGAAGTCCCACCTATGCAAATAATTTACTGCATGCAATACTACCCTTTAGTTTTGCCATCATCTGTCTATATTAGCAGAGCTGGCTTTCCCAATATTTCCAGGGCAGCCCTGAAATATGAGCTCAGATTGTAAATCAGCAGTCAGAGCAGCTCCCAGGGCAGGCTGGTTCTGTACAGACAGGCGGGGGGCGGGGGGTGTTGGCTTCTAACAAAGTTTGCCCCTCTGTAGGAGGAAGAATAATGAAATACAATCTATAATAATATATTTCTCTTAGGATGGGACTTAGGGGTCAAAATGTAGTGGGAGGAAAACAGCCCAGAAAGCACAGAGATACGGGTCCTAAATCTGACCCAGGGCAGAATCAGACGCCTCTCCACTCTGGCCCTCAGGTCCCTCATCTATAAAGTGAGAGGCTTGGATCCAGTGATCAAGTTGGAAGAAGAGGGTGAGAATGTGAAATGAAAAGCACGAATCAAATAAAAATGGTTTGGTGATTTCTAAATGCTCCTCCACATCCCCTTTTCGCCCCTACACACACTAGTTTTCCCCTTGGATTGAGTATAGCCTGGAATTGTGGGAAAAGCACGAGACTAGGACTCAGGATATCTGGATTCTCATCCCAGCTGTTTCTTGAACTCTGTGTTCTGGCCAAAGCTCTTTCCCTCTCTGTTTCTCAGTTTCCCCATCTGCTAGGTGAGAGATTTTGCTCCTCATTGGTTCCCCACCAGCGGTGTGCGCTAGTGAGTCATCCGTGACTGACTAAACTAAGATTTCCCTTGGGGCAGGGCCCTGCGGTCCTGCGTGTTTTAAATAGCTTCCCAGGGGATTCTGCTGTGCACCCCAATCTCCGTGGGCCCTCACAGCTCTGCCAATTTGGGCGATGAGTGGGAATGTTTCTTGGTCTTTCTCAGGTACTGTGTGCCCGGCCACTGCCACGCTAGTGGTATGGGGATTACCCGTGGTCCATTCAGCTCACCCCTTCCCAGTAGGGTCTTTTCAAAGGATGGGAAGTGTACACTGGGCAGGAGGGCAAGAGGCACCAAGGCACACTCTGTGCAGTCACCCAACGGCAAGGCGCCAAGATGCTGCTGTTCACATCTCGGTTGTTGCCACGTGGGTCTTTCTTGAACTATACAGGAACCTGATTAAATTAACTGATTCCTGGCTTTTCAAAAATCCTCTCTCCGGTGGGTTGCATGCTGCTTATCAAGATGTGCTGAGGAAGCTGGTGCCAGCTTGAATTCTTTGTACCGAGGAGGCTGGGGTTGGACTGATTCAGAGGTGAGTATGGTGGAGGAGGGAAGGCAGGCTGTTTTTCAAACGTGGAGCTTTACAGACCAGATGTGCTTGCAAAGTAGAAATGGGTTACCGGGAGCACCTGAATGGGTTACCGGGAGCACCTGAATTTTAGAAAGTGTCTAGCACAGAGAGCTCAACAAAGGGTAGCTGCTATTGTTATTTTGGTGGCAGCCCTTGTAAGAGAAGACAGTTTGAACCCTGAGTTGCAGGCAGAAGACCCAGCTGTAATCCCTGCTGCTCTTGACGTACAAATCTATAACCCTGCCTTCCCTAGTTTCTTGGTCTCTAAGATGAGGGGGCTGGACTGAGCAGCTGGACTCAGGATTCTGAGTAGGTGTCCCAGGAGCTGCCTCAGGGGCAGGGAAGGTGTGGGAGGAGACAAGCAGGCAGAACTCAGACCGTGTATAGCACCCCTTAGGGTCTCAGGGCTTTGCACAGCTCCTATTCACTGTATTCTAGATCAGTGGTTCCAAGACTTTTCAATATCAGGACTCCTTTATGCTCCTAAAAAATCACCGGGAACCCCCAAAGAGCTTTTATTTATACGGGATATATCTATTGCTATTTACTGTATTTGAATTTAAAACTGAGAAAAATGCCAAACCATGTATTAACTTATGGAAAGTAATGAGAATACACCTATTACCTAGTAACATGACTAACATTTTTTTTTACAAAAAAAAATAACTGATTTCCAAAGCAAAACAAAAATTAGTGGCAATATTTTATATTTTGTAAATCTTTTTGGTTATCTGGCTTCATAGAAGACACATGGATTCTCATATCAGATTCTGCATTCGAGCTCTTTTAATATGTTATTTTGGCTGAAGTATGTGAAGAAGATCCACCTTCACACAAACATATTTGGAAAGGGAGGGCCTGGGTCTTAGGGACCGCCAGTGTCCTCATGCCACACTTGTAGAACTGCTGCTCTGCGTGAATGGTGTTCCCTGGGCTTGTGCAGGGCACATCCTGTGGAGCAGTACATGGCTGCTCTGCTCTTTGCCCCTCTGCCTTCATCTCATCCCCTCTTCAAACGGAACAGCTCAGTTTTTATGTGTTTTATGTGATGGAAGTATCGGAGGGTATTGTTTGAAAAGAGGGTTCTGATTCTAAGTGTTTGAAACCCACCCACCTAAACGTTAGGTTCCTGAAAACCCAAGGATTTGGGAGGTGATCAGGGTCATTGAGATCCTTTCCCTTGGCCTCTTCTTCCCTTAGAATACAAACCCCCAGACGTTGAGGAGAGGGCTTTGGGATCATGCCTCTGCTCTTCCTAGACAGTAGTATGTCATCTTAATAGTGACAGTCTTGGCTCAGGAAAATGGCATCAGATGCTTGAAAGATTTAATGCCACCTCAGCATGGAGCTGACCTGCCCAGGGAGTGTGATACAGGCTGGAGGAGGAGTGGATTCACTGTTTGCCGAGATGTCTGATCACTGGGGGAGAGAGACAGGCCCTAAGGGCAAGTTTCAGTGATATACTTAGATGTTGTCATCTTTAGAGCTAGACATTCATCATCATTATTTATTTTCTAGATTTATGTCAGATCTTTATTCCAGGGGACAGGAGCTAGTGCCAAGTATCACAGGATCTAAGTGCCCTCAAAAACCATTGACACTTCTTCCAATTTCTTGTCTAATAGAGAAGGCTGTGCTGTTCTTTCCCTTACTGCCAGAATCATTATTGATTTCATGTCATTTCTTTCATAAAATCATCTCCTGAGTCTTGCAGGGCTTGGCTTATAGCTGAGAATGTTCTCCTCACACTTCTCTGCTGGGCAAGATGCTGTGAATCCCACTGATGTGAGTCAGAAGACAGTTCCACAGCAATTCGGCCAACCTGCCCACTTTCCCTTTAGGCTGTGAGCATGCGCAGAGGTACTCCCAGAGCTGGGGGTGGGGTGAGGCTGGAGGGGAGGTTGTGGTTCTCTCTTTGTCCTCATTTGCTTTGTTTCTCCCCCCAGCCTAAGCATTAATTAAGAGGCGCAGCCCCAAATGCCCAACATTAGGGTCAATCATTTGGGCTAATTGGGTGTCTCCAGCTTAATGGAACTCTCCTCTGGAGTATGAAATAAAACGAATCTCTGGGAGAAATTGGAACCCTTGTAATTTGCTGGTGGGACCGTAAAATGGTGCAGCTGCTATGGAAAATGGTTTGGCAGTCCCTCAAAAAGTTAAACATAGAGTTAGTATATGATCCAGCAGTTTCACTCTTAGGTGTGTATATATACCTAAGAGAAATGAAAACATATGTGCACACAAACACTTGTAAATGAATGTTCATAGCAACATTAATCATGTTAATGAAAAAGTAGACTCAACACAAATACTCATCAACGGATGAATGGATAAACAAAATGTGATGTATTCACACAATGGGCTATTGTTCAGCCATAAAAAGGTTTGAAGTATCGATGTATGCTATGATATGGATGAACCTCCAGAACTTTATGTAGGTGAAAAAAGCCAGACTAAAAATGCCATGTATTGTATGATTCCTCTCGTATGAATTATCTGAATAGGCCAATCCAGAGAGACAACAAGCAGGTTGGTGGTTGCCAGAGCTCAGGGAAGTGGGGAAGAAAGTGTGACCGCTTAATGGGTACGGGTTTCCTTTTAAGGTGATGAAAATGTTTTGGAACTACATAGAGGTGGTGGTTGCACAACATGTGAATGTACCAACTTCCACTGACTTGTATCCTTTGAAATGGTTCATTTTATGTTATGTGAATTCCATGCCAATAAAAAAAGTGCAAAACACCCCCCCCACCCCCCCGCCCTGGATCCCTGGCTGCTGCCCTCTCTTGGGCTGGCTTCACTCCTGAACGTCTGTGGGATCAGGAACCCAATCCTGGCCCGCACACTCGTCCCGAGTGGAAAATGGGCTTACCGTAACTTGTGGGTCCTGTGGACCAGCTATATATGCTGCATGGTCTTCCACACCACTGTCCCCACTGTTTGCTCAGAGAAGGCAGGGATGATCCCTGTCTTCCAAGTGCCTTTGCACATTCTTGGCGCACTAGAGACATTAAGTAGATGTTTGTGGAACAATTGGATGTGTTTGTTTCATCTTCTGATTCTTCTCCGTGTACCCCTGGGGTGCTAGTATTAGGCCCACCACAGCAGGTGCTCAGGATGGATCTGTAGACTTGTCTAGTGGGTGGGGATGAAATTGTTTAGATGCCCTTTACTATTTTTTTTTGCAGTCTGGATATCCATGCAATGGGATGCTATTTGGCCACGAGAAGGAACGTAGTACTGATGCATGCTACAACATGGAGGAACCCGGAAAGCATGATGCTAAGTCAGAGAAGCCAAACATAAAAAGACAACGTGTTAAATGATTTCATTTACTTGAAAGGTCCAAAATAGGTATATCCATAGAGACAAAGTAGATCAGTGATGGGCAGGGCCTGCAAGGGATAGGGGTATATGGCAGTGACAGCCATATGGGTACTGGCTTTCTTTTCAAGGTGATGAAAATCTTCTAAAATTGAGGTGATGGCAGTATAGATCTGTAACTCTACTAGCAACCACTGATTTGTACACTTTAAGTAGGTTGTGTGGTATGTGAATTGCATCTCAACAAAGCTGTTAAAAATTTAGATACATGTTGGAGGAGTGAAGAATAAAATTTGAATTGAAGACAGATGTGCTCTTGTTTGGGGAGAGATCTCCATCCAAGATCTAGAATAGCTTTCCTGATATATTCAGAGGGTTTCTCCAGAGAAAGATTCATTTACATTGGGCTTCCCTTACAGCAGCAACTCATGTGGGTTTCCAGATCATTACCTACCTGATGAAGGGCTGAGGGCAGAGTAGCTGAAAGCCAGAGCGTGAAGGGCAACTGCCAACTGGTGGGAGTTAGAGATTGTTCAGGATGTATGTCAGTGGGAAACCAGGATTTGGTTTACACGAGCCCCACTGCCTGGTGATTTCTCCACTGTCCATAGGACAGACACTGCCCACCTCCCCACCCCCATTTTGCTCAGGAGGAATGAACAAATAGCCTAAAGATGTGCCATTTGGACAATTAGCAATTCAGCAAATCCAGCTTCAAACTAGCAGTTCCAGATTCTTCCTCCTCCTCCTGGGGACTAGCCCTACTACTTCAGTGCCTATCAGCCTTCTCAAAGGAAGAGACATGAGTTTGCTGCTACAGGGCTCCCATAGTGGGGCTGAGGGGAGTCGTGTGTGGAGATGAGCAATGCCTCATGCTACGTACAGACTTCACTGGCCCCCCTTGCCTTTAGGCACTGAGAAACTCCTTCAGCATCATCCCGCTTAGCTGACAGCTTGGGCACCATGGTCAGTAGCCCCTTAGACCCCAGGCAGGGAGCCTCAGTAGCCTGACGTGGCACCACCAGTTCCTGTGTGTGTGTGTGTGTGTGTGTGTGTGTGTGTGTAGTGATTACAAAGCTGTCTGTGGTTATGAGGAAATTGATAGGCTATTCTGATGACTCCCTGTGTACGTCAGGTTCCAAGGCCAAGGAGAGTCTAAAGGTGCTCCTAGGAGGCAAGAACCAGGTGCTGGACAAAGTTTTGTTGGACGTGGGTTTGCAGATGTGAGCTCACCCGGTTTGAATTACAACTGCAAAAACAGGAGCACATAACGACTTGCTTGGAACTTGGAGGGACCTCCTTTCTATTTGGCATGTGGCCAACAGAGAAAGGAGGGGGCCAAAACATAGTTGAGGTGAAAAGCACATAGGCTTTGGATTCAGATCAACCAAGTCCCATTGTCTAAATAGCTGCGCGACCTGTGGCAAGTGGCTTCCTCTCGCAGAGGCTCAGTTTCCTCACCTGTACAATAGGAAAGATCATCTCGCAAGATTATTGTTCTCATTAAACAACAAAGCCCAGTCCTTATGCCTGGATCTCCTGCTGCTGGTTCCCAACTGGCTTTTTCACTCCCATCTGTCTAGCCCACCCCTTGCCACCTGTTGGATGTCATAGGCGAGCAGCAGAGCCATGGTGGTATGAACTGTGTGACCTTGGATAAGTCCTTTCTCTCTCAGGGCCTATAAAATGCAGAGGTTGGGTTTGATGTTCTCTAAGTGTATCTTCCAGCCCTGACAGGCTTTTAAGCTATGTCAAGGTCAAATTGTGAGCAGCCTAGCTTGCCGTGCTTGAGGATGGACCCCATCGTTCTGCGAAAACAGTTCTTTCCCGAGGCAACAATTCTCCTCTTACTACCGTAATGATATGAGCCTTTTTGGAATGAGGCATGTAGCTTATTCCTGTTTTTTTTTTTTCTCCCTTGGTCATCATGGACTTTCTGGATTCTGTCTACATCTAATTTAATCACATTTCCTATAGATAAAAACACAGGTATATGAGCAAGAAACAGCCCTCACTTCTGCTCTAAAGAGACAGGCCTGACCTGCTTGCCAGCTTCCGTTTCCCCGTGGGCCCGAGCCCACCCACTGCTACCTGATTTATGTCGTAGGGGAGCAGCGCGGCCATGGTGAAGATTTACACCAGGCTTTCATCTTCAAATGAACTATTACCGCTCTTCCTTGTGTATTCAAGTGCTTGGCACTCACAGCCTGCAAGTTTATCCTGGAATTCAAAATGAAAAACGGTCCCATGAGAAGCTTAAAGAGAGGCTCGCAAGGAATCACTTCAGGGCAGTTTACAGGCTTGTACAGTAACTAGAGTGCAGCCGGCTCGCAGTGCAAGTGCTCTTGGCACAGAGAGTTTATATGCAGTCACTCTTCCGTCATTAGTGTCTGGAGGAGGCGTAGCGCACAGTGCAGAGGGGAAGACGCAGGGTTTTGGATATCCCACTTCAGCCCTCTCGCTTACTAGCTGCGCCACGCTGAGCGAATTATTCTCGGGGCCTCACCTGATTCACCTGTAAAGTGAGAAGGTTGCCTACCTCACAGGTACATTTTAGTAGCTAATGAGCTGGGGTGCTAGCATCCTACAACTCTGGATCTGAGTTACTAGCTGTGCGAGCCCCTCTGAGGCTCCGTTATCTATGCAGTGAGTGTAGACTTTCGTTCAGGACGCAATGAGATAATTCCTGTAAAGTGCATGGTGTCTGGCATGTAGTAAGCACTCATTAAATGGTAGCTAATAGCATGATTGTTATTGTTTGTCACTGAGGAATCACTTCCAGTAATTCTAGAAAAGATACTCTGTGTACTCATCCTGACGATTTGGCAAATTTGTCTGTAGTTTGTATTCTGTGGCGCAGAAGCACACATGGCTTTTTGGTCCCTGGTTTTGAAACTTCAGGTAAGACATCAAACTAAGAATTCTGCAATAAGAGGAGATCTGTTTCCTCTTGAAAACAAAGGATTTGCCCTCACAGTGGTTCTACATTGTCACCTTGCAACATGTCCAAAGCCTACGAAAATGTTGAGTGGGTCACGATTTTTCAAAAAGCAGCATATCCATGAATAGCAGGTTAAAAACTATACTTACTTTTTATTATTTTTTTAAATTTTAATTTCAGTTAGTTAACATACAGTGTTCGATTAATTTCAGGTGTACAATACAGTGATTCCACACTTCCATACATCACCCGGCGCTCATCATAAGTGCCCTCCTTAATCTCCGTCACCTATTTCACCCATCCCCCCCACACACACACCTCCCCTCTCCTAACCATCATTTTGGTCTCTGTAGTCAAGAGTCTGTTTCTCCTCTCTCTCTCTCTCTTTCCTTTTCCCCTTAGCTCGTTTGTTTTGTTTCTTAAATTCCACATATGAGTGAAATCATATGGTGTTTGTCTTTCTCTGACTTACTTCGCTTATTTAGCCCAGATTTTTAACAATGAAGTCTATTATACAGATGTTTCATTTGCTTGACCCCAGACACTTAGATCTTTGAGAACATCTGGATAATGAAGGGGCACTTTTCACCAGAATACTTGGTTACATTACATTCACCAGGTTTAATCGAGCCCCTGGTTTGGGTCCTCTGTTACCTATCACTGGAGATGGATCACAAGGAGATCACAGTTTTGTTGAGGAAAATGAGACAGGTAGGAAGGAAAAGACAGACAGAAGGAAAGAACAGCGGAGGAGCTGAGATCGAAACACTTCTGTGGACTCCTCTGCCCGTGCGCCCTCCGCTCCAGCACATCACCCCTTCACGGACCTGCCACTTCACTGTTTGGGGCTGGCTTGAGGGAATTTTCAGACCAAATCCAGTGTCTCCTGCCAACTTGGACGTCAGCAGAGATGGAAGCTCCTTGCCTAGAGTGGGTGGCATGTTGCTCCAGAATGGTCCAGAATATACCATTCTGTGTATCTCTACTGTCTGATCCTGTCAGTGACTTGGCTGATATTTCCTGAGAATGATCTCTATGTTTAGTTTGGCACTTGCTAAGTCATTATGTGGGAGGGAATTTTTCATGCTGTGTGCTGTAAGCATGTTAAAATGTGAGCAAAGCAGGTACATCTCGCATTGGCAGCTCACCCTCTGTGGTCTGTGTCAGCATAAAATACATGGCGTGCAATAGAGCAGCAGCCCCTAATGGAGCTTAATGTAAAGGGTCTAGTGGAAATCCTCCCTGCTGATTTGAGCCAGTGCTGAAATAGCATTCATTGTGGACCTCCTAGACCCCAAAATTGAAAATGTGGAAACGAAAACGAGAGAAAACAAGCAATACACACACACGTTTATATTTATAAGTGAGACTTTTCCAGGCCCTTATTAACAGAAAGCAAGCCCTGTTATACCCCCAGAATCTCTATAAGGGACTCTTAATGGCCTGCCTTTCTTTCAAGGAAGAGGTATATATATATAATCAAATTGAGGAAATGTGTGGCTGGAACCTTCCATACAAATGCAAGTGTTTGCATCTGGGGAACTCTAAAACACATTTGAAAATCGCCGTCAACTTTCAATTGATGGAGTCGGCCTGTGTCTGTGTGCCTTATTCTATAATTCAGACACTGCCCCCACATCATGAGTAGGAATGCTTTTCAGGAGGAAGAACAAGCCAGACTTTCTTTGATGGCCCTCCTTTTTGTTTGTTTGTTTTATTTTGCTTTGTTTGTTCGGTGGCAAAACACTCCTTTCACTGCTTTTTGAAAGACAAAATTGTCAAATAGGTTCCTTAAAGATTCTTTTGGAAAGAATATATCCTGACATAGCCAAGGACAAATTAGAGTTACGCCCATTTCTCACCAAAACAGGAATCCCTCAGTCTCCACATTCTTAATTAGATCAGCACTAGAGGGCACTCTTATGATGCCAAAAAGGGGAGAATTTTACTACAAACCGGTGGGCGGAGACGGGGGTGTTGTGAGCGGCCGGTCCAGTAACTAACTGCAGACAACAGACAAACAGTTTAGAGAAGACATCATAACCGAGAATTCACTGGCTCGCCAACAGATGAGAAAACACTATTTGAAAAGCATTGTTGAGCAATCTTCCTCATCAGATCCACTTTGTTTCCCAAATGTGGTTGGTGTTTTTGGCAATACGAGACTCAGGTATTAGGCATTATTTCTCAAATGAAAAGAACATAAGGATCCCTGATTGTTGCCACGTGATGTAGTAAAAGCCTGTTTAGGCAGAAAACAGAACGTGAGAGAGCAGCTTAGGAAAATGTGTTTACAATTGAACAGCTACTGAAAGAGAAGAAGTTAACATCCTTGAGAGGTTTTATGGCTGTCTTCCCATTCTTTTGCAGCCATTGCTTTTTGAGATGTGCTGAGGGTTGTGTGGTTGTGTCTGGAGGTGGAGGTGCCTGCTTGCCGCCGCCCCCAGGCAGTTCTCTGATGGATGCGGGGTGGGTAGTGTGTCCCCCCTTCCACACACACTGGGGAAAGGACCCATAGACTTGGGTCCTGGTCTTGCTCGGCCACAGATGTGTTCTGTGATCTGTGATGAGTCCCTGCCCCCTCAACACTAATGGTCCCTAAACATCACCAAAGATCATCTCTCAGTGGCTCAGTGTCTGTGGTTGATGACTGCAGAAAAGAAGTTTCAATTTCATTTGTTTATCAGGCACTTGAGATCTAAATCTATCCTTGGGATAGAAGGTGATTTATGCTCTCGGTAGGGATGGTACTTGAGGGATTTGCCATCCAAAAGGGTTGATATACCCATGTTAGTTACTTTTTTTGGGGGGGGTTTACTGCCCATTCCAAATATAACTTCAGAGAATTACCACATTTTTTTCTTTCATAGTTTATTGTCAAGTTGGTTTCCATATACCACCCAGTGTTCATCCCAAGAAGTACCCTCCTCCATGCCCATCACCCCTTCCCCTCCCCCCAATACCCATCAGTCCTCAGTTTGTTCTCAGTATTCAAGAGTCTCTCATGAGAATTACCACATTTAAGCTATCTGTAGCCCTCCCCCACAAATTGGCTTATTACACCCTAGTTAGGTGACTCCCGTCTTGCACGCTAGGTACTGACCGGAATCTCTCTGGCCTGCCTCGTGCAGTCCTCTGAGCAGCCAGTGAGGTCTGGCGATCTAATGGGAGGAATGGGCCACTGAAGACACTCTGCCTTTGGTCCCAGAATTTCTCAGAGCAACTCAAGAGTATTTCTCTCTAGGTTTCCGTTTGTAAGAACATAGGCTATGCTTCATAGGAATGTTCCCAGCTGAGTCCAATTCCTTATAAAGTCTTAAAATGTTGTAATGAACAGGAGCCTTTGGGAAAGCACCGAGTCTAAAACCTTCACTGTGTAGATAGGGACTACACAGTCCCTGTAGAGCCATCTTCCCCATGGGTCACACAGCAGAGTTGTCATGGGGACCTCAGTCTCGTCTTTCTAACCTTGTGCCGCGTGTTTCTTTCCCTACATACATGGACTCCAGGGAATGAGAAACCAGCAGCTATTAACCAAAGAGTTTTTGACATAGCTATAGTAGCTCTGTGTCATATATTATATAGACTGTATTTAGGTGGTATAGATGGAAGGGACAAATCCTTATCAAAAATGTGTCCTCTCTAAATGTCGTAAGACTGGAGACTGAACCATTAGAAGGTTGTTTCTGTGGGTCTAGAAGACGCTATATTCTTAATACTATTGACCAAAGGTAAGGATAGCATTGAAATCCTTGTCAACTGGAAGAGAAAGTAGGCCAGGAAGATGGGTCTGGAAGCCAGGTTTAGTATCTTGGGGGAAGGGGACTCTGGAAGAAGCAGTCAAGACAAATTCAGGAAACCTCATGGTTGTGCCAAAGGCTGACTTTCAGGGATAAAACAAATACCCCTACAATAAAGCTTGGAAGGGATGTTCTGGATGCCCGTATCCTCAGAACATAGGAGCTCCGTCTCGTGGAATACGTAAGCTCTTGGTAGCTTTGGCATGGAACAAGGAAAAATGCAGAGTAGCCAAACAGTGGAACATGGGTGTCGGGGAACACCACTCTCCCATGTCAATAAATGCGGTTGCTTTCCAGATAACCTTTCACATGTGTGTGTCTTTGAACGCTGGCTTTGAAAAGCCGTTTCTGTTCCTAAAGTAACAAGATGGCTTAGTGACAGGGGACTGTGGTCCCTGACACCGGCATGCCGTAGACTCACTATACTTCTGGACAGTTTGTTTACTTGTCTCTTCCCTAGATACAAATAATCATGCATAAAAGGTTAGTGAGTCCGGTCTCTGGACCTGGTACTCTGCTAGAGTGGGTCCATATGCATGATCTCATCTAAACCTCACAGCAGCCTTGTGACGCACACATCGGCCTTTCTACACAGGTTGTTTTTAGGTGCTTTCTGCTCTGATTGGTCAGTATGTTGAATGTCATTACTGGAGTGGGCACTATACTTGTCCCCATTTTGTAGATGAAGGAGTCAAGGCTGAGAGCTTAAGGCACCTTGGTAGTGTCATGCAGGTAGTAAATGAAAGAGCTCAGACTAAAACTAGTCTGTGTGACGCCTGGGTTTATTCCATGGCCCCACACTACCTCTCAGGCTTGTGTGTAAGCAAAAGGCTGAGGCCAAGCATTTTAACACAAATAAAGAATACAGGTAGCTTTTGCCTAGTCCCATAAGAAGCATTCAGGACTTTCCTCACACCAGTTTGAACAAGAATTCTTTGCCTGGGACTTTGTGGGCACGGGACCCCTACGCATTTAGAGGACCCGATTTAGCATGCAGAATAACCTTTTTTTCGCTAGGATATACTGAAGTTGGCCTTCAAAGTCTATATGGGCAAGTGGCCTGGGGTACAAAAAGAGGTGGTGGGTAATTGGGTAACGGTATACTAGATCAGACCAGGGTGAAGCTGGAGGGGCATCCTACATGGGAAGAAGGTGGGAAATCAAGGGCACCACAACTCCAACTCGAGGTGTGGGAGTTGGTGAGAGGGTGAGAAAATTAATCCTGTGTTAGAAACTCGAGAGGGTGAATGGGCCATTTGCTTGGCAGCTCTGGAACAGTGATAGGTAATTGGTTCCCACAGAGCGTATTATATGCCGCAGATCTGAAATCAGACCAAAACAATGTCAGCATGGATTTTTTAAAACCATTCTTTGCAAAACCTGAGCATCTGTGTAGCCTTTATCTGGGAGTGTGTGCATCTTTCTGCTGATTGACAGCAATCACCAACAGCCCAGGCTCCCAACCGATGAAGTAGCTACACGAGCAGAAAGAAAAATGGGGCGGCGGTGGGGGGGGTCAATTGTGCATCAGTTAGATTTCCAATTAAGTTTCCTTGTATAACTTTTCCATCCTAAAGAACCAGCCAGTCTATATTTCAAATAAACAAAGCTGTTTCCCTGGACAGAAAGGGAGAGAAGCAAACCATGAGAGACTCTTGAATGCTGACAAAAACTGAGGACTGATGGATGTGGGGGGGGGAGGAGGGATGGGCATGGAGGAGGACACTTGTGGGGATGAGCACTGAGTGTTATGTGGAAACTAATTTGACAATAAACTATTAGAAAAAAGAAAGAAAGAAAGAGAGATGATCCGCTGCATGTCAGCTCGGCTATTATTGCTTTGGCCATATTCTCATTTATACATAGGCTCAGAATGTTGGGTTCTGGGCTCTCTGAACTCCTAAATGGCATGTTGTACTCAGAAAGTGAGGTCTTTATTTGGATCCTTAATATCAAAGTGACTAGAAAGCGCTTTTTGTAGGTATGTATATTTCTGAAGCCCTGAGCAACTACCCTGAGGATATAAATCCCCGGGAGTAGGTGTTATCATTGGAGGTTTCTGGTTAGCATAAATCGCCATCTGGAGTTTTGGGGCCTCCAAGTCTGCCCCATCTTTCCAATGATACATACGTATTCCCTGCATTTTTGTCTCTTCCTTTCCTTGCTAATTTGACATTTAGGCAGTAGCTGTCACTTGAGGAAGATTTAGTCACATCTCAAACTCCAGCCCAGAGGATGGTTACTCGATTGCTTCTTCTCCATCCAGTGTCTGGGTCTTGGGCATGAAAACCACAGCTCCTTTTATCCACCAGCTGCTGTTGCTTTCCCAGGACGTGACTTGCTGAGGGGTGAGGAGTCTGATCTCAGAGTGTCACCGGTGCTAGCTGTTACAGAATACCACAGCATCCAGTGAGAAGACCTCTGTGACACTGCAGTATTACATAGCTGCCATTTAGACACTGCTTGTTTTTATAGCATTGCAAAGTGCACGCACGTGGAGTTCTGTGGACAGCAAATGGCCTGGCTGAAACGAAGTCTGTCTTACAGCTTTTTGATAGGGCTTTGCACAAGGAGACTTCGTGAATGCAAATAACATCCTCTCCAATCAAAAAGACAATTCTTTCTAGTACAATTGTTGAATCCAATGCCATTGGATATGTTCTCAATACATAAGTAAAGACATAAATAAAATGGGGAAAATCTCTTTTCTAGAGCTAATAACACATAGTATATTTCTGTGGAACTCTTTTCCAAGAACTTGGCTTTAAAAAAATCTTCCACGAGGTTGCACATTACATGAAAGCAGGGATTTGTGTCTGTTGTATTCACTGCTGTATCTTCAATACCTATTAACAATGCCTATCACAAAAAAAAAAAAAAACTAATGCCTATCACATAATAAATACTAAACTTTTTTGTGGGGTAATTTTTTATTAAATGTATTTGACGTACAACATTGTATAAATTCAAGGTGTACAATGTGTTAACTTAATACATTTATATGTATTGTAATATGAATGCTACTGTAGTGATATTTACCACCTCTGTCACATTGTACAATTACCCTTTCTTTTATTAAAGACTCCTTTTAAAAGATTCCATTTAAGAACCTTCCTAAAGAATGTATGTGTGTCTGCTAGGAATTTACCCAAGGGATACAGAAATGCTGACGCATAGGAGCACATGTACCCCAATGTTCATAGCAGCACTCTCCACAATAGCTAAAACATGGAAAGAGCCTAAGTGTCCATCAACAGATGAATGGATCAAGAAGATGTGGTTTATCTATACCATGGAATACTACATGGCAATGAGAAACAATGAAATCTGGCCATGTGTAGCAACATGGATGGACCTTGAGGGGGTTATGCTGAGCGAAATAAGTCAGGCAGAGAAGGACAAATATCATATGTTTGCACGTATAGGAGGATTAGGAGGAACTTCACGGAGGAACAAGGGGGAGAAGAAGGGCGGAAATGGTGGGGGAAAGGGAGAGAGGCAAACCATGAGAGACTCTTGAATGCTGACAAAAACTGAGGACTGATGGATGTGGCGGGAAGGAGGGATGGGAATGGAGGAGACCTGTGGGGATGAGCACTGAGTGTTATGTGGAAACTAATTTGACAATAAACTATTTGTAAAAAAAAAAAAAAGAATGTATGTGTGTGTGTGAATGTAAAATGGGTTCATAAAGTTAATTCACTTTTTCTAATCAGTATGCTTTCCTTTTTTTTTCTTTTTTTTCTTTTTTTTTTTTTTTTTTTTTTTTTTTTTTTTTTACATTTTCCCTCCATGGCCTTTGATTCACTTCTGATGACTGCCCACCCTTTTGATTGATGCACCTGTAACATCTTCCTGGATCACCATTGAATATTCCACCTCTGGCAACCTGGATTCCAAGGTAAGGCAATGAACTCCCAAAAGTCTTCTCAACGCAGTCACCAGGCAAACTTTCATAGGCAGTGGGGAAATTTTCATAGAAATTTTTTTAAATCATAAGAGATAATAGTTCCCCTGATTAAAGTTAAATTTGGTCCAGTCCCCATATAAATCAATTCTGTATGTAATTCTATTATTTGAGGGTTTCTATTAGTGCAGCAGAATAGAAAATGATGGTTTTGGAATGTGCTATATATTTGACTTTGGAGTTTTCTAGTACTAAAAGTCAACATACAGCTTTATGTTTTCTTATTAGTGGTTGCTTTTGTAAAAATTTTTCACCCAAAGTTGTGTTATTTTTTGTTCATGAGGCTGAGTGCAGTGGAAGAGGTCCTAGCCTCTCTTCACTGTGTAGGGAAGCTAAGTCATGGGGTAGGTAGGTCAGAACACTCTAGATTGCCTCTTTCTTGCGACTGGAATGGAAGAGGAGCACATTGGGCCCTGGATGGTAAGTCAGCTAATGGGGTGTCTTGTCTAATAGAGCTTTTGTCAAGCTCACCAAGTACATTACTTTTGTTTCTCATAACGTTGGCTTCTCCGGCAGTCTTAACAACTCACAGAACCAGGGAAGGGGGTTAGCCACACCAGGAACCTATGAGAAGAGTCTTATATTGCTTCGCAAATGGTGATGCAAAGGCTGTGCTCCTAGTACTACAATTCAGTCTTTGTTAACTCCTAAAGCATCCAGACATTCCCCATGTGAAGAAGCACTTCTCCCAAGAAAGTGTACAGGCTGTATAATGTGTTTTGGACACAAATGTGTTATTACATTGTAATATCCCTTGTTCTGGCTTAATTCATAATGAAAAGGTAATTGAGTTCCCCTTGAACCCTCAGATTAGCAATTGACCTGTGTGCAAATTCCCAGCCCCTGCGAACATCAGAAATTCATGTGTTTTGTGACTCTTAAGACATATAGTAAGAAAACAGCTAAGCATTTTGTTTGTTTGTTTGTTTTGCATGGAAAAACATGGCTTCCTTTGGTGAATGTCTTGCATTTGGGTGGAAGGGTCTAGAGTGACGATTTATATATCACTTCGTGTGCGCTTTGCATTGTCACATGTTTGAAGAGCATCAACAAAGTCTAATCATTCTTTTCCTTTTGTTATTTGTGTCGCATATAGTCATGATAATATGTAAAAAAAAAAAAAAACCTGTAAATTTCTCATAGGTCTTTGCAGTCAGGTGTTTCCTTTTTAGTGATGCCATAACATTTGCTTTGGTTTGGTTTTTGGTTTATTGACTTTCTGTGTTTTGCTTAGATTGCCGTCAATTTTGTGAAGGGGCGTGGAATGAACATGACCGAGGGGTAGATCTATCATTCTCAGCCCGTAGCCCTCCAGAGGTCTGGCTCTCATGCTGCCCTGCCCCTCTCAGCCCCCTGATTCATAATCCCCCACTCCTTGAGAAGAGTGAACGGGGAACAAAGTGGAGGAGCCATCCATGGGCTATTTCCTTGTGGTCTGGGAAGCTGGAAAAATACACTATCAAAGCAAAGTGGAAAACTTTTCTTATTTTAACTCCTCTCTTACCACGCTCTTGCTAGCACCTGGTTTTACTGTTCCTTTAACAGGTGGAGGATTTTTCAGATTCTAGATGCAGCAAGGTAAGTGACAATGTATTTTTAGTTCAACTGAACCCAAGTAAGCTAGAACAAACAAAATGACTCTGCAGTCGCCTATTCCTTTGATTTCAATACAATGAACAGTTGGGTTTGGGCTTGGACAAATTATTCCCGGGGCTCTTTTTTTTTTTTTTTTTTTTTTAAGTTTAAAACAGCTGAAACTACCCAGGCATGTAGTCTCGGGTCTGAAAGCTGACCTAGTGCAAAAGTGGGATGAATGTTCAGGGCCAGCACCCTAGACAGTTGGGCAGTGGGTCATTAGCTCCTTTTCCTTTCTGCTGAAATAGGAGGACACAGTAGAGTGTTTTGTTAAGAACGCCCCACCGTCAACAAAGTGTTTTTCACAGTGCTTCAGGCACGCCTGCCTGTTGCTAGGCTGGTTGGTGGTTTAGGGAACAACTAGGTCAGCATTTCACTGAAGGGAAATCAATTATTTGAAAATATCAGGGGGTTTTAAAGTGTGTAAATATATGGACTTGCAAGATAGGATAATCCCACAGGCGAGGGGCCTTTATGGTAGGAACTCTGTAGCAGAGCAAATCCCATCAAACATGGAAAGTTCCTAACCATGGGGGTGGATGGGTTACTGAGACTGCTCCGGGACAGCACCTTTGTGGTACCACCGTATTGCCACCAGTGCTGAAGAAGCTAGTGAGAATCATAAGCTGTCTCGTAAATGTGTGCTCTGGTTGCTTGGCACATTATTTTCTAAGATCATGGTGCTCACTGGTACTGTGTTTGGACTATTATAGACATATTGGCACCAGAAATATTTACCAGTGTCTTTGCTTTCTCTTCCTATCCACCTAAATCCCATCCTATGCTCCCTGACCAAATAGGGAAGGGAGCAAAGGTGGTAGCCTTGAGATTTTCCCACTGCGGCAGATACTCATTAAAACAAAATAGATGGGCCATTTCTTAAATGCCCAGTTAGCTTTCAGGAGCTGGACTTCCATATTGCCATTAAGGCCTCAGTGGATTTGTTTCACAGATAAGAATAGTAAATTCAGCCTTTAATTCTATAGTCAGGTTATAATTCATTGGGATAAATTGTATAGACACACATAGACCCCTAATCACAGAACATTAGTATCGGAGGGCATTTAAAGATTATAGATGATGTATCATAGTGACAAGGGCATTATATTCTGCCACAACTAGTGGGATGACTTTGCTCATGTCCCATCTCTGCTGTGAGCCTTGATTTCCTCATCTGTAAAATAAAAGAGTGGATGACCATTAAAATAATGGTCAATAACATACAAACTAGTATCCTAACCATTGCTTTTATGGGGGAAATGTTGAGAATTTTGTTTTAGGTTTGCTTTAAAACTTACTACATGAAAGAACTCTATGTCTATACCAGTTTCGCTATGTAACAAAGTGAATGCTCTCTTTTTATTATGGTGCTGATCAGTTATCATCAGAGCAATGTATAGCTGCTCTGACTTTGTGAGAAAGGAAGAAAGGTACAGATGGGGAGAAGGAGGAGAAACAGCTTTGGTAAATGTCACTGAGGCCATTTTTGGTGCTTCTGGGCTGAGTAACGTATGAAAACGATTTGCAAGGCTAGCGTATTTTTCAACCACTAGTAAAAATAAAGCAACAGTTCATTTGGTAACCCCCTGCACATGCGGTTTGAGAAATATACAAGATTATGATGAGCTCTGCCTCATAATTAACAATTTGCATAAATTCTCACTATTATTTAGTTGTCTGAATGAATTCTGTAATCCAGAGAAAGAAGGGAACAATCAGTGGAAGCCAGCCCAAATGCCTTGTATTATTGTTACGCACATGCACAATTAACACTGATACTAATTGTTTCAGACCAGAACCTCATTTGTTTTTCTATAGACAGCAAAAACATTAATTGCCAGAGTGTCACTCTCTCTCTCTTTTTCCTATAGCCAGCCATAATATAAAGTCTGCAGTTGCTTAAGCAAACGAATTGGCTGGATTTTCAGTGTACCATTTTGTGATGGAGTTTCCACGTTTCTGTTTAAGTTAGCAATCAGTGGCTCGGACAACTAAAGACTGTTTTTTATAATACTTTTAACAATAGTCGTCTATAAATTTAAGGAATAAAAGGGTGCTGGCGCACCAACCAGTTCTGCTGCTGCATTTACATTCCACTCATTATTCCGTATCTTTAAAATGATTGGCATTATACATGCATAGGAGAACCACAGGAAGTCAAGGCTGGAGGAGGCCTTCAGATCACCCTGTCAAATTCCCTCACTTTTCAAATGAGTTTGATTGTCAATAATTTGAATGTCAGCAACCACCACCAAATCAATGATGCCACACTTTTTTAAAACTTTCAAACCATTGGGAGCTATGATAGTAAATACATTTGAATTGTAACGAGATGTTTTAAAATCATATAGCTTCAACTTATTTTCTAAAAAGCAGAATCGGATTTAAAAATATATATATGCCTTGATAAAGTTGCCCTAAACATAGCCATGATGTTGATGGCGTGTGTGTGAAAGGAGATGTCCTATGCAAAGCACTTGGCAGTAGGAAACAGTCAACCAATATCAGCTCTTTCATCCCCGTGACCGGATTACCCAGCTCACATCAGCACACCGGAAGTGTTACTTTATTGCTCTTGGAGTTGGTCGGTCTTCAGGTCCAATTTTGGTGCTGCCACTTTCTTGCAGGGTGACCTTGAGTAATTTATTTAACCTCTGGGGGCTTTCCGTTTCCTCACATGTAAAATGTAGCCACCTTATAGATCTGTTGCAAAAATTAAATTGAGTTCAGGCATCTCAAGTGCTTAGCCTTGTTCCTGGCACTTTATAAACCATCAGTGAGTGGTAGTGGCTGTTACTGCTGTTATCTGGCACACCCAGTACAGTCTTATTCATTACATAGTTAATCATATGGTAGTTTGAGGTACATGCATATACACCTATACACATCTGCACGTGGGCACACAGAGTCCACAGAATGACATTGGAAGATCGCTTTCCTAAAGGTTATTTGTGACCACTGTGACTCAAACGCCAATGGCCTTTTCTCTGGCCTCAGTCTTCTTGAACTCTTTGGAGGTTCTGGTGCCTTCGCACATCTTCTCTTGCTTGAAAGCATTCATAATTTATCTTGGTTCACCTCCTGTCTTCTCAACATTTCATAGGTCTCCTTTGTTGGGATATCTTTTAAGCACATGCATGCACACACACAGACACACACACAAACACACACAGCTTCCCCCCCACCCCCCAACCCTTTCAATGGAGCAATTCCCAAGCCTGTCATTGATCTGCTTCTCTTCTTTTTCTGTGTTCTCATTCTGGGTAACTTCATCTCCTCACATAGCTTCACCTTTCACCTCTACACTAATGATTCCCAAATTGACCCCTCCAATCCCTAACTCATTCCGGAGCTCCGGGCTAACTCCAATTTCCAACTGCCTGCTGAGCATCTCCAGGGCAGGATATCGTAGGAGGCTCAAGTATAGTCTGGTTTTTGTCATCCTGCCTCAAGAATACAGATGGGGGTGGGGTGGGATAGAGATCTAGCCTCAAGAAGTATTAAGAGTTGAAAACAAGGGAGAAGTGTTGGACATTAGCCTAAGCAGAAGTAAAAGTAGCCTGGGTTAGGCAAGTGGTTCAAAATGAATTTTTCAGGGAAAGCATAACAAGTAAACTGTGCATTTCTATTATTATGAACTTTAAGATGTAAATAGGCAGTTCAAACTTTAAAAGGTATATATTTTCTAGGGAGAAGGAGACAGCTTACCTAACAAAAACTGAGTTCAATTTTGAGGTGCTGGAAGGTTGGCATGTTTGAGGGAAATGCTAATTAAAAGTATCTTTCTAAGGACAATCTTTATAGTCAATCTTGCTTCAGTGTTTTGTTGCACACACATGCATGCCAAGAGGAAGGATAACGTATTCAACCTTGAAGGGCGAGCCTGTGGGAGTTTTGAGAGCACATGCATGCACAGATGCATACACATATGCTGGGTCAGATATGCCTGAGATTTTTGAATGTGTGAAAATAATCCTGTCAGAAGGTAGATAATTTTTTTTCTTTGATTCATTCTGTAAACATTTACTGAATACCTAGTAGATGCTACACTCTCTGTGGATCAATGGGACTGTGAATATAGAACATAAAAGGACCTGTCCTGAAGTGCCTAATACATTTTTCTTCAGTTATATGCAAGTACATTGAGAGTCTCATTTGGTCTAGAAATACCTGCAGCATATGACAAACTGTTCAATGACCATAACCTTGCAGATCATCCTAATGTCCAAAGAGGAACTTAAGGGAAATAAGACAGTGTTAAAGTGGGAAGGAAATGTGTATAAATTCGAAATAGACATCGATTATTTCCTTTAAATTTAGTATATATTGAATTACTTTGGGATTTTACATTTCCAGTGGGCTTTCAGTGTTTCAGGCCAGAGGGAGAATGATTATACCTAACTCTAAAACTTAATTAGAGCAGAGAGATAGACAAGTCCTGGTTAATGTGTATGGTATTCTTTGTAGGAGATGTCTTTGTAAATGAGCTCTTCTTACAGCAGCCACTGAAGCTACAGGGAACAGTATTCCTTTTGAAGAAGGGGGACCCAATGCCCAAAATTAAGTACCATCCCTCCAGTTTAGTGACTCCCCGATGGAGTCTTCAGAGGCCACCTTATCCTCCAAATTGTAATGGTCTCTGGCATCGGGTGACTTCTTTGCCTTTGTGGGTGCACCCCAGCCTCCTCTTAGGAAATGTAGCGTGGCCTTTACTTGAAACCCAAGTGTTCTTGGTCCGAATGGTCAGTTTCAAAGTCCCCTTCATGATCATTCTTGGTTCCCAAAGATTCCTCATGGCGTTTGTAATCCTGAAAAACTACTTTGATGCCCCAGAGCTCCTGTTATGGAGGTGTAGATGGTACCAGTGCCCTTCATCATGCCATTGCCTCCTTCGAGACCCTCATGGCATAAAAGTTCTCATAACATTGCACATATTGAGCAGGATTTTTTTTTTTCGCCCTAAATTAGTTACAGGCATTGATGTACTTCTCTTGTTGTGACTGGAAGTAAGAATAATGAAACCATGCTTGAATCCATAGTCTTGGATGTCTTTGTTCTCATGGTTCGCATCAACTATAGTCTGACTTCTTTTACCCTGATCACATTTACTCCTTCAATATGCATCTACCGAGTACTTACGTATTTCAGGCACTGCTCCAGGCACTGGGGACAGTAAGATGGACAGTGTCCCTGTTCTTGTATTCCTTAAGGGGTGTATGCACATACGTTGGAGGGAAACTGAAAATAAACCAGTATACAAGTAAATGAGCAAGCCGATCTCAGAGAGGGATAAGTGCCATGACGAAAATATAACGATGTGGATGGAGGATGGGTGGGGAGTGAACAGAGTGAGTTCTACTTTTTGCTTGTGTGAAAGTTTTGTACAGACTTCACTAACACTTTGTCTGGGGGCTTTGGTTTCCTCTATTTTGTAGTGGATTTGGTACCAATTCTAATTTTGCTGCTTCTGGCCGCTCTGCCACTGGGACCACCTTCTCTTAGCTAGTCTTGAAATAAAACCCAGTATACCCTCTTACTAAGCTTCTGTTCCATACTTTTCTTGCCTTTGTCATCCTTAGAATTTGAAAGGTTCACCCTCTCCTCTGTCACACATCATCAATGGACTTACTGGTCCCTTAGGCATGCTGCACTTGATCACCCAAGGCAAACTGCCTGTTGAAAGAAAAACACAAACTTTGAAAGTTAGTTGTGGTGGCATTTGGCTTTGTGCACTTCTGTAGAGGGAAGAGTCTTAGACTGCGAGTCAGGAGACCTGAGTGCCAGTCTTCACCGCTACAGATGAGCTGTATGACCTTAGATAGATCACTTCTCTCTGAGTCTGTTTTTTCATCTATAAAACCAGTGTTCAACATAGACAGTCCCTACAGTTCTTTCTAGCTATAGAGTGGTACCATTCGTTGTTTCCAGACACATGGGCCAAGATTTCTTTCCAACATTCTGTTTCATTTTGTAAAGTGGATACATAGGAACATTTTCTAGTAGGATCAGAATTGCTTAGATTAAGCATAAGTTTTCCGGCAAAAGCCAGCTTTACAATTCTTGTAAACGTCACAAGAAGTCAAAAACATTGCTTCTTGGTTTAACCTCTGCCAGCTAGGGCAGCAGTTCAACACCGCAGATGCAACTGGCAGCTTCTTATATGTGACTATCTGAAAGTCACTGTCTTTTCAGCTTGCCCATAGGAAATCTTTAAAAAGAACCAAGTATCACTAAAACGAAGGAAGGCATTCTAAGTTGGCCTCAAAATGACATGATACAGGTGTTATCTACTAGTGAGTTAGGTGCCAAGAAAATCACATTAGCTCTGAGAAGGCCACTCGGTGGTTCCAGCCGTTACTGGGCCATCTCCCTTAGCACCTTGCTGACGCAGTTAGGAACTGAGGTATGAGTGAGGAGGCTTGCCTTCCCTAACTTCCCCGCACCTTCCTCCACTGGCTGCCCTACACTTTGTGGGAGAAGATGGGGAAGCAGGAAGGGCAGGTTTGGAGAAGGTGGAACAGATAGAAAGTCACCAATATCTGAAGCATCCTCGGAACTTCTTTTATGTTGTCACTCTCTTTCACTTGGCATTCAGACACTTGGCCATGTTCTAAACACGACTCCATTTTAGGAGTGCCGTCTTGAAAAAATCCAGAGAGGGGTGCCTGGGTGGCTCAGTTGGTTGAGCATCCGACTTGGTCTCAGTTCATGATCTCACAGCTCATGAGTTTGAGCCCCACATCAGGCTCTGTGCGGACAGCTCAGAGCCTGGAACCTGCTTCAGATTCCATGTCTCTCTGTCTCTCTGCTCCTCTCCCACTTGCTCGATCTCTCTCTCAAAAATAAATAAAAACACTAAAAAATTTAATTCCAGAGAAAAGCTGGCCAAGAATTTGTGGCAAGGGAGTATGAAGGAGAGGAATATTCAAGAGGGTTTTGAAACTCCAGGAAGCACCCATGTAGTTTCCAGCCAGAGGATTTGGACCTAGAAGAAAGGGGCTTCTAAAAACAGGTGAGGAAGACAGCACAGGGAGTTCCTATATGGCTCAAATTTAAAAGGCCATAATAGTGTGCGCCTGAGGAAGTAGATGACCACCAAGGCAATGACTTCACTACGTACACACAGTTAGTTAGAGGCAGATTTGAAACAAGAACCCGGGTCAGCTGCATCCTGTCTGGTCCCTTGATTGGTAATTGCCTTTGCCAACTGCTGTTTGTCGCTTGCTTGCTGATTTCTGCTGTTTAATTCTTGGTACTCGTTCTGTTCACAGCACTTGTGATTCATTATTCTCAAGGAATTTTATCAATGAATGTGAGGACAACCCCTTAGCAATAGGTAAAGCACATTTTGCTTTGAAAGGTTTGGGGTCAGCTGATAGTATAAGATCACATAGAGCAGAGAGTGGCTGGATTGCAAATGGAGCCTAAACCTCAAGATTCACTTGAAGTAAATGAAGAAAGGCAAGTTTGCGGCTGTAGGCTGGGGATCCACAGTTAAATGTATATGTCATTGCTTTAACGCTCCTTCTTGATCGCTGCTCTAGCTCGTTCTCCATCAGAAGATGTAAGTCTTTGGTTTTAGGTTCTCAGTTCTTTGCATCCTTTTCCAGGCATATTTATTGCCTCCGCCTTTTCTTTCTATTTCACTATTCTACTTTTTTTTCCGTCTACAATATTTTCCATTAGTCCGGTCCCGCTGTCTTACCCAGGGCATTTGTGGTACAGCTATATATCACAGGAGATCTTATGAGCACGTAAAATGGAGAACACTATTTCACAAGTTAGAAATTACTAGATTATTTCTGTTCCCCTTCCAGAGTTGAAATATTTCCTACTTGGCAAATGGCCCTTCTTCGAAATCCTAAAATTGCACTAGGAAAAAAAATGACTGTCACCGTGGCACCGTGGGGCTTCCTGTCCCTTTGCTTGCATTGGCTTATCGTCCAATTTGCTCCATTGATTTTCCAGACACTCAGAATTGCCTCATCAGCCAGACACTGGAATTATAAGGGCCTTCATCAAGGCCTTATGTGGTTTGAAAACTTTTCAAACTTTCATACTTTTGGCGGTGGGTATGCTAGAGACCATGTGTGAATGGCATTTGGCAGTACATTGGTCTTTCTTCTCACGGCTTCTACGATTTCCGACTCGATTTCTGCTCGCCACAGGGCACAGTTTACCTTCTCTTCTCTGGGAGCTCTTGTTCATTTGTCAGGAACCCTAAAAGAACGCTGCTCATGTACAGTTGTGGAATGTCAGAGTCCTCTTAAACTGACATAAATGGGCCTGTAAATGGCATTTACTGATTGTTTCTATATTAAAATGTAAATGCACAGAAGACTTTATGAAGGGCCTTTGTGTAGCCTTCCCCCCATTTTTTTTCCTATTAATTGATTTGACAATGTCGGAGATGATGCATGAGGCAACATAAAGAGTCTCTTAAGCCCGTTGCAGCTTGTTTGCATGAAAAGGAATAAAAGCTATAGGGAAGAAATGAACATTATGCGATGCTTTAGGCAGGAGACATTTTCTGACTCACAGACACCTTTCAGATGATAGCCTACTTTCTGAACCCATGCAGAGGAAAGGGGTCGCTGTGATTCTCTTTTGCACAAATAGCCTTTCTTGACTAATTAATGACAGTTACTTTCTGGTTGCATAGGAAACACAGAGGATTTTCTGAAATCCACAGGGGTGAAATCAACTAAGAAAGCCTCCAAAAATTAATTATTGATCATTGTGAATGCTGGTATCTTTTATGAGAAAATTAAAGAGGCTTGGAGGATTTAATGAAGACCCTCTGAAAATGATACAGTGTTACATCGTTGAAGCGCCATGTGATTTCACACTCAGTGATCATAAAATCTAATGTTAAGCCATCCACCAGGAAAGTTCTGCAAGCTTCACTGGTTCCTTTTTATATGAGTGCCTTCAGTGTCTCTTTCACAATGCTAGTAAAATATTTATAAATAAAATAATACTCTTGAGGCTGGTTTGAAATTCTATACACATGAACTATAGTTTAATCTGAGCACCTGAGCACTGAATTTCTAATCTGAGTGCCAAGTGAAAGCAGAATAGCCAGGGGAGGGTCCTCTATTTCCGCCTTCTGTCCCACGGCACTCTGAAAGCACAGGATCTCTGGTGTCCCCTTCCACAAGATCTCGGATTCCCCCTTCTCATGGAAGAGGTCTTTCAGATCTTGACAATAGGACTCTTGAGCATCTACGATAACCCGGCACTATTCTTGGTGCTAAGGATTCGGGGCACTTACAGTCTAGTGGTGGGTATAGACCATCCGAAACAAGAAAGCATGTCAAGATTGTCATGGATGTTATGAAAGAAATTAGCAGACTGCTAGAGGAAGGATGTGTAGCCTTTGGAATAAACTCCGTGGGGACAAATTTTATCCTCTGTGGGTGTACATGATTTTGGAGGCATCAAAAATGATATGGGATTGATAAAGATTTCAGCCCCAAATGAGGGTTACATGTATGTAATATAATATTTTTGAGTGCCAATGAAATATATACTATGCTGAGTAGTGATAAGGACTTTTGTGTTCTTTAAATGTAGTAAAAAGTTCAAAACAATGGGTGTCGTTCTTCAGTGTGCCTTTAGGCATCTGTAGCTATCAACGGCACTGTCTCTATTTCCCTGACTCTCTTTAAAACTGGTCAATCCTTGTCATCACTGGCAAATGTACTTTAACTATCATGTTGGTAAGAATGATCATAGGATTGGGAGTGGGACATAAAATAAACATTTAGAGATATCCCAAGCTATCTAATACAGCTATAATAGGTGGGATTTGATGATGACAGTTTATAATTTAGTCCCTTCATTTTATTAGTCTAAAAAAGTGAAATTTCACTTATGCCTTTTTGTATCAAATAAATCTATACAATCCTGATATAGCATTCTGGTGAGGTAAAATCAGTTTGAGTGTAGGAATAGAAAACGTTTATAAGCAACAATGTTACGATGGAGGTGAATGGACAAAGGAAGCCATGATAGGAAAACTGAAAACCCTTTATGTGCTTCTCCCTGTGCTGTGCTTTCTACAGCTTCCCTTTAGTAAGTCCAGTATGTTCCAGAAATTTTGATTGTGTCTCCAGTAAAGGAGAGCTAGTAAAGATGGTTTTGTAAAATGGGAGGAAGCCAGTGATTGCCGTTTAACTGCATCTTTAGTGTGATTTTAGTCCCCTGCTTTGAGAAAGATTGATCTGCTCCTTGGGTATTTACTTGAGCAACTTCCCTGCCAGACATTGTCCAGGCACTGGGGATACAGAGGTGAGTCAGAGGAAGAGATCCTGCCTTTGTGGTACTCAGAGTTGAACTAGGGAGACAAATAAACATGATGGAATATGGTGTAAAGATACACAATTGGTTCCTCAAAGAGTCTACACTAAATGGGGGTTGTTGGGTCAGGAGCTACTGAGGGAACTATTCTGTGAGTTGCTATAGCAAGTGATGGGGCAGGTGTCCTCATTTTCTTTGCCTCAAATAAATCTCTTTGCAGTCTTGGCATGATTCAAATGCCTACATATTAAATCTGTGTGCCAGTGTGTAAAGGCAGATAGAGTGGTGTGATCTAGCTTCCAAACAACTAGGTTTTAGAAGGAACATTCTAGAGTTTCTCCTTGAATGTGGCACCAAGCTGGGTCAGGATAACTCTCAGCTGACCTCTTGTGAGGAGCCAGCCTTGATTTTCTTTCTTTCTTTTTTTTTTTTTTTTCCTTTTTGCAACACCAGCTCCATTTCTAGCAGCAGCTGCAGCCAAAAGCACAGATTCATTGCCTGTTTACATAAGACAGTAAATAGGCCCTGAGCAAGGGCTTAGGATAGTCCTGTCTTCTGGGAGCTTATAATCTGAAACAGACAACAAACTGGAAAGAATATCCATCACACCTGATATACTCATTTCCCTTCTCATATAAATTCAAAGAAAACACAAAGTGGCATGTCACAGTCTACAGGATTTGTAAAACCTCTGGAGAGTATTCACTCTCTTTTTGTGACTTTTCAAGTTGAAAGCTATTTTGTATAGAATATGCAATAGATCATAGGGTTATTTTCTAAATTGGGGATGAGAAAGCAAGCAAGGTTCGTTCTTTCTTTCTTTCTTTCTTTCTATCAACAAGTTACATTGGAAAGTATGGATCAAATTAAAAGTGGATTCTCAATTTGCCATGGGGAAATATGTGCAGTATTTCAGCTCCTCGAAGGTCTGGGTCAACTTGGGAGTAGAAGAGGTATCACAAACATTAATTTAATAAACTAGCCTTGAGATATTTCCTAGTTGTAATAATCCCACAGGTGAAAGCAACATCTGTGGAATAATATAGGTGCTTGGTTTGACCTTTTTAGAAAAAGGAGATGTTACAGAAACATGACCAAAGCTTGGAACTGAAGCAATGCAGTAAAGTAACAGGAGCCAACTAAGTCTCTACGTTACGAGGCGGTGACCAGTTGTGAGAAAATGGTGCAAAAGTACGACACGTGCCAAACCAAGATTCATTTCCCAACATTTGTGTGTAGGTGCAAGAGACAGAGACTGAGACAGGAGCACAAATGTAGAGCTAAAGGAAGAAAGACCAATGAAGCAGCAAGATGCTGAGCCAGAGATGGACAGAGACCGAGAGCTGAAAACCAGCCAACCTAGGGTCACATTTCACCTCTGTTGCTGTGAAATTCACTATGAGGCCTCAGTTAAGTCACTTCTCTCTGGACTTTGGTTTGTCCATCTCTCAAATGAGGGGATGTGCTAGAAGACGACTCTGTAGAACTTACCAACTCTCTAGATCTACCCTCTGGTGCTAGGTGAGTGAAAGGGCAGGCAAGAAGGTAGGCAGGAAATATACATAGACAGTCATGGAAACAGACCGACTGTCTGCATACGTGCACAGGCTAGCTTAACGCTGAGAGAAGACTGAAAATTATGGTGAGCCTGTGGACCATGAGTCACAAAGAGCACCAGCCGGAGCCACAAAATCATCTCATCACTTTTGATATTGCCATGGTGATCTGAGGAATTGGCAGCTTTCCTTAACGTGCCTCTGGCCCAGCTTTCTGGGGCCCACCACTGACTCATTTTCTGACTGGTGTGGCCATCTCTTTCTTCCAGAGCCTCGCAAGACTAGCTTTTGAGGATGTGTAAATGACCTCTGATGCCCAAATGGAAGGAGAAGTCAGATGTCAGGCTTTGTACGTGTGACTGTTCCCTCAGCTTTCCGGGTGGAACTTTCCATCAGAGGGAGGGGTGGAAAGTGGCTTGAGGGTGAGGAAACTCAAATAGCCTACTGTGCATTTGCTTGCCCAACTTTCTGTCTGGATACCTGTCTGTGTTTCTAAAGCTCTGTGATGATTTTGAGCACACTGTGTTCCCCAGGCTTTCAAATTGCACCACTTTTAAACAGTCGTGAATTTTACTTGCAGGGTCAGGGAACTGATGAGAATAATTAGTACTTGTCAAGCTTCCAGCCAGCGAATGACTTTAGCGAGGAGCTAACAATGTACCCAGCAGACAGACTGATTGCGGCTACGAGGTGAGGCTTCAGGCAGGTTTTAGTATCTGGTCTTTTTTTTTTTTTTTTTTCTTCCTGCTTTCATTAGTTTCTGCAGGAAACAAAACACTGTGATTCTCTTGCTTTGCTTACAATTGACCATCTGCCCCTAAAATAATAGCCCAAGAATTCAGCTTGAGAGTGCATGGCCTGATAGTAGGTCCCCCTCCAGGTGAATTTAACTTGATGTTGATATTCTCAAGAAGTTTTTGTGGCATCTAGGACGCCATTTTGTACTTATGCCCATCTTCACATTCTGATCCTAGCATATGTTAGAAGAAAAGCAACCCCATCAAAAATGTACTTCCTCGGTGAATGATCGCTCATCATAATAACAAGATCTGTATCAGACCCATCAGTATACCATTTTCCTAGCCAGCTTTTGCCATGACTAGAATTGCCACTTTTGCAGGCCAAGCGAGTCCTAGGAGGAGAGGCCAGGGTGAGCATGATATGTGAGGAAGATGGTGAAGAGGCCAGGCTGGCTGCAAACCAGTTGGCTCCTATACCATCTGGGTGATGATGGTGGTGGCTGAGTCATGTGGAGCCTGCTTGGCGAGGAAGCTACAAGGGGACAGCCTCGGCTCCTGTGTGCATCTCCAGCCCTCAGCTCTACCCTGGGCTCCAGATTCGCATGACCAACATCCTACACCACACTTCCCCTGGGAAGCTTAATCGGTACCTGATAGTTTACCTGCTGCAAAACAAACTCCACACTTTTCCCAAGGGTTTGTCCCTCTCTGTTTTTCCCATCTCAGTAAACGCCACCTCTGGCCTTCCAGTCGCTCTGGTCGAAATCCTCAGAGGACCTTTCACATTTCTGTTTCTCTCCCCGTTCAGATCTTGTCACTTCTCTGTTCCAAACTCTGTTGTGACACCCATCTCACGAAGAATCCAAGATGGACCCTCCCCCCAAGGCCTGCAAGGCCTTCACAATCTGGCCCCTGTTCCTGGTCAGACCTCGTATTTTATTACTCTGCTCTGTGCCCATTCCTCTCTAATCACACTGATCTCCTCACTTTCCTTTCTGTACACCAGACCAGCTGCTACCTCAGGGCCTTTGCTCCTCTCTTGGCCTGGAAAGCTCTTCCCTTAGATATTGGCAGGGCTTGCTCCTTAAATTAAATCAGGCCTTTCCTCAAATGTCACAGCACTAAGATTGCCAAGAAGTCCGATTCTTAAAAAGAGGGCACTGGACTTGGCCAGCAGGCAGCCACTGCTGATCTTTAAGAAGACAGCTGTGTCCAGCGCTGGAAGAGGAGACAGGTTGTTCTCTAACCATCTGTGTCCTTTATTAGACTGTGTGCTTCTTGAGTTCCGTGCTGCTCTCTCATTCAACTTGGTGTCCCCAGCATCAGGCATAGTGCCTGGCACCTAGTTGGTTTTCAGTGAGCATTTGTGGAGTGAGGGGACAAGTGTTAGTTTTAAACAATTGGTTACGTGAAAACACCTTATGTTGCTGAAAGTTGTGACGGCTGCCTCAGTTCCCCCCCCCCACCCCCCCAGGGATCACAGTTATAAAGTAAGACCTTCGCATTCACTACAGACCCAGTCCCTGAGTACCAACACGTGACATGGTGTTAAGCACATGATTTAGAGGTGTTCAGTGCACACAAGAGTGGGGAAGTGGAGGCTGAGACCATCCTAGGTCTCTTAGGGAGATAAAACAGTTCCGTCTCTGCTTGCATATTAACTAGCTCACTTCCCTTTGAAAATTCCCCTTTTAGAGGGTTATTTAAATTCATAAGCAATCCTTGGGGTTAAACAAAATCTTAATGACCACAGGAGTGTTCACAGAGTTAACTAACACTCAGCTGGTGGTTAAAAAAATTATTTAATGTGGATTCTCCCAAATATATAAATTGGGTTCAACCTTCATTTCCTTTATCTCCCCTCCTTTATTTAGCAGTGGTGCTAATGTTCAAAACAAGCATCGGAATGGCTTTTCTTCTCACATAGCACTCCCTCTTTCGGGCTCTGACCTCTGAGTTCCTTCCCTAAATGACACTTAAAGAAGGTTGGCCTTCCCTGAAACCCTTTGTTCCTAGAGCCTGCTTTCCTTTGCTGCCTGAGAATTGTGTGTGGCGTCTCCTGCAGCATGGGCTCACAGAGTCCCCCAGGTCCGTGGCTAAGAAGGCTTTGTACCTGTAAGGGGAGGAAAGACAGTATCACAAGTGTGGCCAAGGATAGGTAGTTCCTCTGCCACCCTTTGAAGGGCATTTCATACCCCTACAAAAGAGGATCTTTCTGTGACTCTCTCTGCTGTATATCAAATGCCTCCTGAACAGTTATACACCATCCGGATTCATTCAACAAACATTTTATTCGGCCTGGATGTAAAAGAGATGGGGGAAATGCAGAGATGAAATACATCCCCACAAAAAGCCCACAGTCTGCAAAGGTGGAAATAAAGATAAACATGTGGACAGATCTTATGATTCAATGTGATAAAATCAGAGCTGAACAAAGTGGAGCCAGGAGGAAAAGATTGGTTTCGCCTGGGGCTGTAGAGAAGACGACACAACAGAAAAGGTAACAAGTATAGGTTTCCAGAGAGAAGCAGGAGTTTGCTAGGAGGAGAAGATGCGAGAAACACAGCCCAAACAGAGGAAAGGCCCCGCTTTGTAAAGGCCCAGAAGCAAGGACAGGCATGGAGGATCTAGGAAGGGCAGAGCTGTGACATTTAGGGTGTGTGTGAGGCTGGGTTTCATCATGAAGGGTCTCGGACGCCATGCTGAGCTGCGGATCTGATTCAGTAGGCAAATCTGCAGCCATCCAAGGTGTGCAGGCAGGGAGGGGTGAAATAGCTGTTCTGTCCAAAGATAATACTGGCACAGATGTGGAAGGTGGGAGGGAATGGGCCATGATAGTTACTACTTACTCCCATCACCACACTGACCACACTGAGACTATTAGCAGGAAAGGGAACACTGTTCTAGTCCAAAGGCATGTGTTGCCTGGGCAGAAGAGCTGCCAACCCATCATTTGTCCTGCCTGTTACACTGAGCGTGGGATGGGAGCCCCTTGTTCCGAGACAAAAGCCCTCAGTAGGAGACTGTTTGTAATCATGCCTAAAATTACTTCATTATTGGAACTCGTGTTTGATCTGTGATTAGGAGCTGGATTAAGAAATCAAGTAATCAACCATTGAAATTGTAACCATAAATTGTTCTATAAACAACCAGCTTCCCCTGCCTCCCCCAGCCCAAGTAACAAACCTGAAAACAGATGCTTCCCCTGTTACCTCCTGTGGGTTTTAGCCGGGGCTTTTGAGCCGCGCACAAGTCAGAGGACCATGCCCGCCAGTCACAATGCCCCTTGTCCCCCTCACATGTGGATCACTCATGTTGTACCTTGTCAGACTGAGACGAGACACCCGAGGAAAGTGGAACTGTTAAAAAAAAAATGCAACTTATTAAGATTCGTTTAGTGAAGGGGAAGAAGATTACTTTTAACAGAATGGAGGAAAAAATGCCTGGAGTTCAAGATGAAGAACAGTTAAAGAGACAATCCTCAGAGACTGTTGCTGTTCGAATGATTTGTTGGAAGTCGGTTTTGTCCTGAAGGGTTTTATTCTAGGCCAAAGGCATTCTAGTACTACAGCCCATAGAGATACATATTTCCGTAAAAACAACCTTAGGGCTTATTGACATTTTCTTGTCTGGGACTGCACTGTGCTTAACCTAACAGACGTATAATAAGTTATTTTAAAGTATAAGTTAAGATCTAGATTTCGTTTTGGAAAGACTGGCAGCAGGCAATGATGTTGGGAAAATTGCAACTACTGCTTACTCTGTTTTCATAATGGCTGGAGACAACGAGATGGCAACAGTTGAGGCGTTTTCTCTGGTCATTTTTTTCTCTGGACCTCAAGAGGTAGCAAGCTTCACTTTTCTCCTTTGTCATCATCTCCAACTCAAAATACTTAGGAGTCAGAACACGGAAGGGTCTTTAAGGATCTTAGCAAACCCTCCCATCTTACAAAATGAGAACTCGAGACGACTTACCCTTTGTCCTCAGCTAGTCATCGCCAGAAACAGCCACGGTCTGGTCTATAACCCAGGGGTTTGCTTTATCATCTGCCCCTTGGGAACAACTCCAGCAACCCAGGAGTTAATAACGCTGGCTCTTCCCCAAAAATTCACTTTGACAAGTTGACATCAAAACTCAGTTGGCATAACAATACCACCAACTAGAGCTGATACTTGTAGAGTACAGTTTGGACAGTGCTTTTCACCATGACCTCTTGAGTATAACTCTAGTGTTGTCAATGGTTTTGCTGGTAGCATTTTTTTTTAATTTTTTTTAATGTTTTATATTAGAGAGAGAGGAGAGAGAGCAAGCACAAGCAGTGGAGAGGCAGAGAGAGAGGGAGACACAGAATCCGAAGCAGGCTCCAGGCTCCAAGCTGTCAGCACAGAGCCTGACACGGGGCTCGAACCCACAAATTGTGAGATCAGGAGCTAAGCCTAGGTCAGAAGCTCAACTGACTGAACCACCCAGGCGCCCCGCTGGTAGCATTTTAAATGATAATGTGTTGTAGACTGGGACCCATTTTCTGGAGAGTTTAAATTCCTTTTTTAAAAAGAAGACTGGGGAAGGTTTTCATTGATATTTTCATCATTTACAAAAAGATTTGTGAATAAAAATCAAAATAGTCTGTCGGTGACGTAAAATTACCTCAGAGTTGGAATGGATTGGAGGTACAGAGAGTCATTCTAGGAGACAAGGTGGTGAGAGATTCTAGGTCAGGAATAAACACTGCTAATGGATTTCCAAATACTTCTCTTAAATTCTCGGAACACTGTGAGAAGAAACTGCGGTCACTGTGGACAAAATGGAAGAAATAAAGTGAAGTCAACAGGCTGAGGAAGAGAGAAGGGAAGAGAGAGAGGAGAAACCTTTGCTTGAGATTGGAACTGACACAAGTTGTGTCTTTTTTTTTTTTTTTTTTTTCCCAAACTCATGCATTCACTTGGGTAAACAACTGATACCTGAACAATAAAGCACCTGAATCTCTCAGAGCTTGCTGCTTGGAAGTTAGTGTCTTGGCAAACTGAACACCCTTTCCATTTCTTAGGGAAGTTGCTGACCTGGAATTTTACATCAGAGTCAGCAAATTATAGCCCCTGGGACAAATCCAGTTCATTGCATGTTTTTGCATGGCCTGTGAGTTAGGAATGGTTTTTATTTCAAATGGCTGAAAAAAATTACGAACAGTATTTTGTGACGCTTCAAAATTATGTGAAATTCAAATTTCAGCGTCCGTAAAGAAAGTTGCGTTGGAACATGGCCACGCATTTATTTACGTGTTGCCTGTGGCTGCTTTTGTGCTGCAATGGTAGAGTCTGCAAATGGAAAATACTTCCTGTCTGGCACTTTACGTACAACGTTTCACCTCCTGCTTTAAATGGAAGTAGCTTCATGGTCTGAAAGAGTTAAGTAACTTCCTCTGGGCCCAGCTCTTAACCAGAGGGGAGTTGAGACACTGGGACGTTCTGGTTCAATACAACTTAATTCAATGGCTTGCACTCTTAATCACCATATTTTAGAATCAAATTAGAAAAGTGGAATCTTAGGCTCACAGTCTAACGATAAATTGTATGCTATAGAGGTATATCAGATGTTTAAAGTTTCGAAAATGTAATATTAAGTGTCCTGATAATTCCAAATGAGGTTAACTGGAAATTTTATCATTTGCCCTTTGTAATGACCTGCTTCATGTAACCAGCAGCTAGCAATTTGGGGTCTGCAGGCTGTTTGAGGACACAGTTTGTATTGATTAGCTGTAGCTTAAGCCTGAATGGTGAAGTCAGCAATTTGAGGTTTGGTTTTTTTTTAAAGATGTAGATTTTAATACCTTCATAACAACAGCTTTGCTGTTGGGCAGGTTGTGGGCATAGGCTGTTATTTGCTGGTACCAATTTCTGGGTAATGACTCGTCTACTCACTGTGGTACCTTTCGCCAAAGTGCCATACAGAGCCAGGCTTTCCAAGGGTATTTTTGAATAATGGAATTCAAGCAGGGATTTCAATACTCACCTAAAGCTCTATTCTGGACCTCATCACTAAGGACGGAGGAGGGTTGATCCTGGCTTGGAACAGAAGCTCAGGAGATAAATGAAGGGGCTGAGGCCCAGCCCTGGAATGTCAGAAAGGCACATTTTTCACATTGGGACATTCGACCTACTAATCATTTCTCATGCGGTTAAAAGACATATTTTGCGTTGACTAGCTGTCATTTAAGCCCATGTAGTTAAGGCAATTTTCTGCTTTCTGCCACTTTCCCAAGCACCTGTATTAGCTGCAGCTTAGATCTAAGAGAAAGTGATTTCTTCTCCCAGCTAAGAGGGTCAGAGGCCTTTTGGCCTCTCATTCCCACCACTGCCTCTTTAAACTACATTTCTGTAATCAGTAGTGTACTCTAGCATTTCCCCATTCGTTACTTGTATTCCTAATCAATAGTTTCATACAATTATGACCTTACGTTTCCAATTAGATTTTATTTTGGAGATCTCCCCATTTTTCATGGGCTTCTGTAGTTCTCTTGGTTTAGGCTTGTGTGAAGTCAAGCAGAAAGGTTCCCCCACCACATCCCTTGGTTTTTATGCTCTGCTAAAGTCATCAGAACCAGCTTCAATTTGTATTTCAGGAGGCTTCTAGGAAATCACAGCAGAGCTATCCACTGATGGACTGGTTGCTAGACTGAAGATTCGTATGAGGATTTTCAGAAAGGCTGACTGGCATCTTCCATTTGGGCCCATTACAAACAATGCAGCTTTCACTGTGGTCCTTCATATGATCACCAGTTTAAGTTGCACATGTTTCACCTGAATACTCTAGATACTGTTGTTTCATTGATAACCTTGAATGATTTCCAGTTGGCCGTTCCTTATCCCAAAGGAGTGTCACTTAGGATGAAATTCATTCAGAGAAGTAATGATCTCTCAGCCATCACACTGCATTGATTCCTGCCTCCCCCAACATAAGACTGTCCTTCATGGGCCTGGAATGTTCCTATTGCCTCTAGGTACGATTGTTTATTCAGCAAAGGCCTTCATTAAACCAGGCAACACTAGAAGGCAATGAGGCTTGCTCTAATAAACATAACAGAACTTATACATCCAAATGAGCCCAGCATCCTGGCTGTTCCTTTTCATCATCCTGCTTCTTCTCAGGAGAAAGTAGTAAGTCTAAGGGTCCAATCAAATCTCTCCTACCCTCCCCTAGTGCTGAGTTCCCCCAAGAGACCTGTCCTCAGTGCCTATTCCAAATAACCTTCAGGAGACATGACAGGTGGAAAGAGAGCAGCCAGGAAACAGGGCAATGAAGCCCAAGACTGGCAGAGAAGAATATGGTGGGTACAACTGATGAGTTCTACTGGCATATGAGGGGTGCAGAAAACCACACTGTTGTAAATTAATTATTCCGTTATTGCTCTTAAATGTATGTGACTGAACTGCAAGGGGCAAGGAAGAGGGCTCATTTGAGTGTCCTAGAATTTAATATTACAACTTAGTAATTTCTTTGAGAGTAGGGAGTGCATAATAGGTATTTTTGTATCACTTACAGCTTTGCCCATAGCAGGTGGTAAGTGGGTTGTTGTTGAAACAATAGTAGATTAGAGCAGTGGTGAACTTGTACAATAAGGCCACAGACTGCTATAATGACTGTGAGATTCACATCATCATTACATATTAATTATACAATAATTGAATTATTATAATCTGTCATTTCCTATTTATCACCATCATTATTCTGTGAAGCCAGGTAGTGAGATTGCCTTGTTTTACCCCACTTTCCATTTGTGGAAACTGAGGCATGTGAATCAATTGAGGGGCTGGTGTGATGGCTTGGAATGAGAACTTCACTTCTCCAGCTCTCCACCGGTGCTCCTCTCAAGAATCTGGGTGAAATCACGGGCTAGCATCATTCATGGTCGCTATTTACAAAAGTCTAATTAATACCTCTCACTCCCTAATGAGATACTTTTCTTGACTCCATAGACAAGCAGAGCCAAACAAGTGATGTCAGAATGCCAGTGTGAATTATTGGGCTTGTGTCAACCCAGGCAGGGATGAAAAATCACCCCGGTGAACTTAATCCAGGAGCAATCAAAGGACCAAAGTTTTAATTAGTGAGAGTTGTGATTTACATTCTCATCTGGCATCCTAAAACTCTGCACTAGTCTTCAAACTCCTGCACTTCCCTGGTTGTTGCCTGACACTGGTTAGGATAGTTAATGTGCTTTTAAATAACATTATGTTTAATGGACCTTTGAAGGCACGGACGTATGAATCTATTTCCTTATGCATCATTTCTAATCAAAAGGAGAATGACGCCAAGGCACTAGAGTGAATACGCGAAAGGAACAGATTTATTTTTAAGAAACATAGCAGAACGAATATATGGAAATATGGTGCTGATTTCTTCATCATAGTGAAGCACACAGTCAACAGCTGTAGCATGTTCTGTTGACTCTGCTCAGTGAGGAGACATCTTTGTTCTTTGAGGGTGGATTAGATTTTGGGAACCAGTCTCATGTCATCAGAAGGTAATTATGAGGTACTAATTGGGTGATCAAGCAGGATGCTGTGGTTGGGGCCAAAAGTGAGGTGTGACTACACGGTCATGAATGAGATTTCTCACGTATTTCGTAACTGTCTGTGGATAGAGTTCCGAGGGAAGAGCTCTGGAAATGTGAATGCCAGAAGCATCCTTGGAATAAGTATACAGCCTCTTCAGTGGCAACTTTAAGAGGACCAGCATGCATTGGGTATAAAATAGGCCCTGCTTGGCTTGCTAACGATCTGTTCCAAGACTTTGTCACACCGCCTACACTGACTGACTCCTCATTTGCCAATAACTCTGATCCTGGTTCTTTTACAAAAATTTAATTAATACCTCTTACTTGGTAATAAGTTACACCTTTTGACTCCATAGACAAGCAGGGCTAAATTGTAATATCAGAATTCCCTAGGTGAATTATTGAGCTTGTGACAACCTGGGCTGAAATGAAAACTCACCCCAGTACGTTTAATCCAGGAACAATTAAAGAACTAAAGAATCAATTGATGTGGGTTTTAATTTGTTAAGGTCTTGAAAGAGGGAGCCTTTTTGTTTGCTCTGGTGCCTTTTTTGTGTCCTTTTTGATTACAAGTGAATATGCCGTGGGGGAAAGATATCTATTTCCTTCCTCTATTCCTTGGTAATCTATGGGCAAGAAAGAAAAAAGTGGTCTCCCAGCCTGCAAAGGGCATCAAATCATTGGATTTGCAGTTCAGGTGATGAGCCGGTGCCCTGCCCTGAGGAACTGACCGAGACATAGGAGTACTACCAACAGAAGGAGCAGATGATATCTGGTGATAGAGTTTGACAAGAGAGCAATGTCCCGGGAATCCTGAACAAACAATTAGAAAGAGGCTCAAGGGAAATCAGGAGAGGTGCTTCTTTGCAGCCTTTGGCCAAAGAATGTCAACAGCAGGTATTACTGCTAATAATGGCCAAGATCCAGGCAGATGAGATGTGCTAGGGAAGGAAAGTCATGGAAAGCCCCACGCCCACTGACACAAGACAATTCAATGGGAGCGAGCATTCCTGCTATCCAGCGACTGGGTGGTCTGGAGAACCATTGATCCAAGGCCCGTGCCCAAATGCATGTCTCTACGTTTTCCTCACTTTTCCCTAGTATCAGCTTGGATCACCAGGAAGGCTGCACCTATACCACATTAACTGGGCTGCCCGCAGGTTGCTGCCTCTGGCTTACCTGCTAATGTGGTGTCCTCAGCTGCTAAACATGGGTGAGCTTTAGAGTATGGAAATTATACTCCACTCAACTTGACTTTTTAAAAAGGCTGTGTAACATACTGCCCTGTGGAAAGTGCTTCTGAATTTCCAGAAAACTTGGTGCTTCTTGGACTTGCCACCAGGAATAAGTTTGACTCTCCTGACAAAATGATGCCCTTTTCTTTGATCAGAAGTTGAGAAGGCTGTTACCCAGCATGTTTCCCTTATGGCCTTGGTTGCTAGGAAACTCGGAACTAATCTAGCACTGAATTTTGGGAACCCTCCTTCTGTCTGAGAATGAGTCCCTCTCTTTTTGAAGTATTTTTATTCATCTCGTTTTTTCCCCCAAGGTCATGTTATAGATGTCCTGTATGGTAAGCCACCATAGAGCAGGGGCATAGAGCAGCATGCACTTTCCTGTTGTTGTTGGACTTTTCTCCTTATCTCAGGAGCCAGTTGTATAAAACTGCCAAGAAGGAAATTTCCTCTTAAACCAGAACCTTCTAGCATGGGTTTTGCTGACCTCTGGCAATTACTAGTTGTAGGATTGTTGTAGTTGGTGCCTTACTTGACTTTATGGCCATCACTCGACAGAATTAAAAATCAATTCTGCTCTGTCTGCTCAGTTTTTGAAGGGGATAGCCTATTCCAGAGGAGTGCTCTCCAAGAAACAAAGACTCTGTACTGTTCCCAGAATCAAAACTGGATGGGTTAGGGCCCAGGCCTGCAAGTAGTTGGCTCCCTCTCATCCATGGTATCACATGGGCCATGAATAACCTTTCCCTAGAACCATGGGCAGTTGGACAATGTGCCTGGACGAGGTCTGGCTGAGTTTTGACGTCCTGGAAAGCAAGCAGTAAAGGACATGCCCTCTTAATTTAAATAAAACTCCCCCCCACACACACACACTGGCTTGCCAGGGATGAGTAGAGCAAAAGCTCCTAAGAGAAATTCAATGAAAACAATAACAGAACTTTTTTAAAATAAGAGGGTCTCACTTTCCCTTCCTGCCTTCATCTTCTACATGAGTTTCTGGAATCCTAATGCTGAACTGCCCTCCCATGAGCCCTAGACAAGCTGAGAATGTCAAAGATAACTTTCAATAAACCACACTAAAAACAAAAGACGGAAAACATAATTAGCATAGAGTAGACAGGTCACAAAATCAATAATTCTAAGAATCCCGAGGAAATCGTTGAATAGTTTTTCAAAACATACATTTCTTTTGCCCCTAAGCCCCAAATGATTGTTTAGATCCCTTTTAGGCAGCTAGCCGGGTGCCTGTCCTCCAAATAGTGGCTTTCCATTAGGTAAATGCTGTCTTGTTTCCCTTTAAGGGACAACTCTGTTTTCGCTGGTTGGAATCTTCTGTGCAATTTCCAGATACAATCTGAAGAACTGGTCTTCTTCCCAAGGGGATGATGATTAACTTGCCAAGATGACATTCTTGAGCTCCAGTGAAGGTTCTAGCCCTTCACAGCTTAAGTTATCTGCCTAGGTCACATAGAGTCACTCTTTACAACTTACCACTAGGGGTTCCTGTCCCATATGTCCCCCATTGAGAGGAATCTGGAAATGGTTTAATATGGTTTAATATTCATGGCATCCCTTCATAGACAGTGTCAACAACAGAGTGAAGGCAGCCATTTTCATACAAAGGTTGAGGGACATAAGGAAGAGGGCAGGCTCTTTCCGAAGGATCTGCTCCCAGCCACTGATGAGGACATTTTCCATGAGGACTTTATTCCTTTCTTCATTTAAGCTTTCACAGTAATAAGTTTCATTTCTTCCTTTCATGTTTTTATCACTGTAGTTTTATACCTCTCTACTCCTCCATTTCTCCATTTCCCCTAGGCCAAGAAGTGCTCCCAGACAGTCAGATCTTGCATTGTGGTGTCAGTGTTTGCTATGGAGAAATTATGGACACCTAGTTCATACAGGTTTAAAGAATTTATTAAATAGGAGATTGATAGTTTAGTGGCTAGGGAGAACCAGAGAGTGGTTATGTCAAAGCACAGAGACTACATTACAAAGAGGTGGCAGAGATGATACCATGACTCTCAGGAAGCCTTGACCTTCCCAAGTGCAAAACAAGTGAGTTTGGCATATGGCAGATCCACATTCTGATGATTACAGAGCCAAGATTTTCTTGAACTTTTGAAGCTAAGAGAACAGTAAGTCCCATTTCTGATTTTGTACATAATAGCAGAAGCAAATAACAGAAACAATAATGAAAAGCAGACTAATTATATTTATTTGGGAGATTATAACTAATTGTTTCTTTGGGAGATATATTTGCATAAACTTGAGTACAGTTGCTTTATCTAGTTCAGTCACAAAAATGATTTCTTATTTTATTGATCTTTGTTGCAACAAATAAGGCCAGACTGAAAAAAATATGTCTAAAGCCTATAATTACAGCTTCCAAACCAAAAAAAATTATGGTGTTTGTTTGGTACAAGATGCTTCTTCCTTCAGCATACTTCAGATCGTCTTTTCCAGGAACTGATGAGAATAGGTTGCATGTGATCGAGAAGGCTTGTTCTCTATAAATACTTCTGGCATTATAAAGGACAGCATGACTGATAAAACACCACAAATCATCAGGAAAGTGCACTAAGGGAAAGCAACATGTAGCAGTTGGAAACCCAAGACAAACAAATGTCTTATAATCAACAAATGAGTCTCTTATGATTGTATAACTTATGCCAGTGTCTTCTTCAGCTTGCATGAGCCCACTTTGTCTACTCTAGCTTGTCCTTAATCTTCTTCCCAGGCTCTGCTCTTCTCATTCAACACACTCTTCCTGTGTAATCTCTTCTCCACTGAGGTTTTCACCTACCACTAATATGCTGAAGACTCTCAGATCTCTGGAGACTATTCTTCAGCTAAGATAATCTATATCCAGCTAAGCTCTACATCCGTATATTCCAATTGTCAACCAAATTCATAGCCTGGGGGTCTCACTTGCACACAAAACTCAACACATCCCCAAAATAAACCTGGAATCTCCTTCATACTCTCCCCCAACAGCAACAACAACAAAGCTGCCCACCTTTCTTGTACTATTTATTTTGGCAGTTGGAGCCACAACTTATTCATGTTACTTCATCTTTGGCCCAAAGCCTTTGCATCTTCTTCTGTACTCTGTGGGGGCTCTGGCCCTGTTTGCTAGGTGCTAGCCAAGTTCTGTCATTAACTTCATGTTACATCCTTGGGTAGTTTCCTTGGATATATCCCTTCTTTTCTCAGGACCTTACTTTACTACCTTGAAGTGCTCTTCTAAACTCCCTATTTCTAGGACTCTTTCCCTTAACTGGGGTGAGGTATATTTAATAGGGCCTCAGCTAAGTGTCTTGGGTTAGACTGGACTGTTACTAAAAACTCATATTCGTGGAAAGAAGGATATGAGTGTAAATTACAAAAGGCCTAGCATTTAACAGTGATTAGTGGGTGATATACAAACAAGATATGTTTTGTTTCCATGAACTGTCAGAATTTTAATCTCCCATGAACATATACGGTAAAATATTGCTCAGTTTTCCAAATACGAACAGAAAAATTCTGACTATTGGGTTTTATTCAGAAAAGAAAATTAGTGGTCTCTACACATCATAGAATGGACAATGTTTGCAATGGAGACCTGACTTCGAAATAGCATGCACTGAAACAAATATCTGAATGATATTTGTGATGCTTAAGCAGTTAAAAATGAAAATATTTTCAAGCTTTTAACTGTCCCTCTAAATATAAATGAAGAGAAAAGTGTAAGAACCTTCGGTTTACAGGCTCAGTACTATTAAAAGACACACTGGAGCACGATTGAGAGAACTCTTCTTTCTTGACTACTCCAGAAAGCATGGTCAACACCATTGTTGACATGGCCCTTCCACTCACTTTCTAAGGACACAGCTGCACTTTTACATCTTGAATATATTCAAGGAAGCTTAGGAAGCATGTAAGACGCCAAGTTCAGCACCAGGAATACCTTTGAATGCTCCTGCCTTTGGACACCAACATGTGGCTAGAGAATTGGAACCCCAAAGCCCTGTGTTAAGATCTGAGGCCTTGGTTAGTCAGGACCAATGCTGCCTCAATGGCCTAACTTGTCCAAGATCCTCTGGCTATTACAGAGACAGAAGATGAGCCCAGCTCTCCCTGATTCCAGTGCCCATGTTCTTTCTACAACTTTATAGTCGCTCTCTGTTAGTCTGTCAACACCATTCTCCAAAGTTGTTGATTCCCACTGCTTTTACCCTACTTGAGTCTCATATCTGTGGGCACTGGAGCTCAGAAATGGCACTGTGATAGACTGTGACATCTTTAGGCATACTGTGTAGTCTACCATAAGTCAATTGAGCAAAAAACCCAAAGCCACATGACTGCTACTAAACCTCTAACCTAATATGTGTTAGTCAGTTCAATTCAACAAACATATGTTTGAAGCCAAATTTACCAGGTTGGTTGTTGGTCAGCAGGTATTGAAAACCTTCTATATGACAGATGTATAAGAAAGTTTGTGAACATACATGAATACAATTTGTTTGTATCCTCAACGAATTTAACATATAATGTGCAGGCAGAATGGACATTCTTGAAAATCCATAAGAACATACTTAGCAGGAAGTAAAAGCAAAGTAATTATTCACGAGAGAAAAGGAACTGAACAAATGATCAGTCCCTCCCATCGCCAACACCCTTGGTTCATATCACTCTGCAGTTTAAAGTCAGAATCTCACTTCCAAATAAATGAGCTCACTGATTTTCCTTTTTTTTTTTTTCATTCCTTTTCTGTGTACAAATTCCTGCCACAGCAGTTGGCCTCTTTGGCTTTTCCTAAAAAGTTCACTGAGACTTTTCTGGCCTACTCTGGGGACTCCCTAATGTATAATGTTCAGCAAGTAGGCTCCAGTTGTGAATTTTTAATTATGCCAGATCATTTTCAAAAAGTAAATAGAACTTCAAGCTCAATTGATGCTGTCAGATCCAATTCTTGTCTGCCCTGCTATTGGGCTCCACTCTCTGGTGTTTACAGTAATTGCCACTTCCTCAGAAGGGGGGGCTTCTCCAGAGAAGGATGTTGGCAGCCCTTTTGTGTCCTTCCTCTTCCCTGGCTCAGCAGCAGTAGATTGGGGCACTTCATTCAAGCAGATTCTAATTGTGTTGTCTGGAAAGCAGGGACAATGGATATGGCCGACTGTTATCTCTCACTTGCCACAAAGTGTGGGTATCTCTTCTTGTGAGGCAGTGGTTCCCAAAGTGTGCTCCATAGACCAGCAACCTCACATGGGAACTTGTTAGAAGTGTTAATTCTCAGGCTCCAACTTAGAGCTGGTGAAGCAGGCACTGTGGGCGTGCGGCCCAGCCATCTACCTTTTATAAATTCTGCAGGTGATTCCTGATGTATGATTAAGTCTATGCGCCCCTGTCAGGAGGTGTTTCAAAGTAAGGATAAGCATAATTTCACTCTATTTTGTGAAAATTCTCATAACCCAAAGTTTCTTTTCTGATTTATGCATTTTTAACACAAAATGAAAATCATAATTTTCCTAATGGTAACTCAGCTGTACATTTACCTCCCCGATTCTCCCAGGCATAGGCAGTTACTCCCTGATTTATTTCCCTAGCACTTTTTCCACATTTGACTTATCCAACTTGGTACACTGTGTCATGTATCTGGTAACATACTCACCTTCTCCACTAGCGTTTGGGCGGCTTGAGGGCAGGGACCTTGTCACAGTCATCATTGTATCCCCGGGGCCCAACACGATGAAGGGCACACAGAAAACACACAGGAAATGTTCTTTGAGTGAACAGATTATTTAACATTTTATAATTTTCAAAACCATGGGATGGCCTTAAGAAGTCAGACTGGCAGACCAGGAAACTGAGACCCAGAGAAGTGAAGTGATTCAGTGGGTGGATGACAGACCCAGAACTAAAGGCAAAAGCTTGCCTCAGTTTGGGGAAAGGTAATCGTCATTTTCCTCTAAATATCGCCCTCATGAACCCAGCTCAACTTAGGAAGCCTAGGATACTTTAGTTCTTCAAGGGCATAACCCTTGATTTGCTCCCAGACAGGCTGCCCCTGCCCCCAACTGTGGTGATGTCACTAGCTGTGACATCTTTGTACCACCCAGGATGCTAAGAGAGGGTGGTGGAGGGTGCCAGTTAGTGAGAGACAGTGCGGAGACTGAAAATGGGAAAGGGAGTCATGGTGAAAAATAAGAATAGGTTTTAGCGCTATCAGAGGTATATTCCCCAATGTTTGGTTAGTCCTTGGTAAAGGGGAGCCAAAAGGAAAAGATGTGAGCTGCAAGCGAAACCAAGGTTTCAAGCACAGTTGTGCTCATCTGCCAGCAGCACGGAATGTACTTTGTGAGGTGTTTTTGTTATGGGAATGGATTGACAAAGACTGTCACCCACCTCACCTCTTAGTGCCGTTTACCTTATCACATAAGCAATCTTGATGGGCTAGAAAGATGGGAAGAAGCAGGATATGGTCATGGGATGGGAAAATCACTGGCCCTCACAAGGGTCAAGGTCTGCCTTTTCCCATGTTAACCTTAGCATTGAACTCTACATAACTAAGTCAACTGCCTTTTATTTGGACCGCTGGGAGATAAGACTTTGTAACACACATGTAAATCCCCGTAAACTGAGGCAGACATAAGCAGACGATGGCACGGGCTGCCCCCCATGTGAAACATCCACTTGTTTGTCACAATGGATCGCTGTCCCATCAGACCTTGATGGTTATACTCATAGTTTTGACTTCCACGCAATGACTATACATCTGACCCTGTATTTCTTCTTAAGCTGCTGTGCCATTTCTCTAATTGCTCGCTGGACACTTTCCATCAACACTCTGACTCAGTATGCCCCAAACAGAATCTATCATCTTCTCTCATCCAGATTCCCCTCCCAACCAATCTGTCTCTTTCACTGGCACCTTTGCTCTCTCAGCTGTTCAACTTCCAGACCTTTCATGTAGACTTTATTCTCATTCCCCAGATGTAGTCAGTCCCCAAGTTCTGTCATTTCTTTTGATATGCCATGCCTGGTTTCCTTCTTTCCACCCCCATAACTACTGTCGCGGTCCAGGCTCCCATCATATTTCAGGTGTCCATCACCCCAAACCTTGCAGTCCCAGAACTAAGATTTTCTGCTTGTCAATCCCCTATCTGATGGAGGAGTCCAGAGATAGATGTACATGTAACAGCTGTATGACAAGTTCCAGCAGCCTCCCATAGGCTGTAACCCAGGTCCAAGCTTTTGGGAAAGATATAAGTGAATAGCCAGTTTAAGTGAGAAAATAATATAATTTGGGAAACGATTCATGTTCTTTCTTGATCCCATTGAGGCATTCAGGGTTGTGACTCTCTTTCCTGGGCAGAAACAGGAAACAGGCACCTTATGTGCCAAGAGGTGAAGAGGGCAAAATAGCAACAATAATCAATAAGCTTATTGCTCCAGACCCTGATGCCCCTGAGGTGAGTTGTGAGAGTGGAAAGTTAATGGAAGGGGAGAGGGCAAAATAACGTGAGTGTCTCACTGCCTTTTCCAAGAGCTCTACAATTACAAAGCAATTGTGAGTGTATGTGTGAATGGTTTTCCTGATCAGTTTCATTCCCTCTGCCTTATAAATGAGAATCTTAAGACAGCGAGATGTTATATGCCTTGCTGGCAGCCAGGATTAGAAGTTGAGATTTTTTTGAATAAGTGCTTTGAACAGATGAGGTTGCTTCTGAGAGTTCGCAGTTAACACTGCACTTCCTAGCAATAAAGATGAGCTTTTCTCGTCTCTAAAAAACCTGCCATTATCCACACTTAAGCCAAGAACAACTATGGAAGGAAGCTAACTGAAAGCACAGGTTAGTGACCTGAACTCTCTGCCTGATGATTAGCAGAATTATAGCTAATAGGAATGAAACCCTTAAAGGGGTAGGGACACTAATTTAGACACTCTGGGTAGAAGAAAATGAAAAAAAGTTTGAAACAAAGAAAGAAAACCACTCAGGACATAACCCAGCAAGATAGAAAAATGAAATAAAGATGCCTCATCAGCTCTAATTAAAGGAAATCAATATTTGAAGAGCTGTCTTGATCTGTAACAGAACAAGGGGCAAAAATACTTCGGAAATGTGAGCCTCTTAGAAAATAGAAAAGCAGGCTTTCATGGGGAAGCAATCATGATGGGGAAGCAATCATGATTTCAAAGCCTTTGAAAAGATGACCACTTGGTGGGTATGTTGTAGATAGGACTCAAGCACCTGTTGGGGAAGCAGATCGATGAGCTTCTATCCCTGGTACAATCTATAAGCTTTAAGTGCATTTCCTCATCCTATGAGCTTTCAGGAGCCCAGGGTCATCTCTAGGGAGCAAATAGTACCTACCGCTTCCCAAAACAGACTTGAAATAACCCCTTAACAATAGCTTGGGTTTTATCTCAGTTACCACTTACAGGAACACACACTGGAAAATGGTCAGAGCTATACAAATGCAGTAGGGTTCTCCTTATTCACTCAACCACCCAAGCAAGCTTGCTGGAGAATCCTTTCCAAGCTCATGTGTCCTTGTGATCCATGTGATGATCAACCATCAGTCCAATTCTAACTAGACCAGAATCCAACTAGAATACAGTTCTCTCAGACCATTCTTCTTTAGGAATGGAAATGGAAAACATGTGACATATGTCATCACTTCCTCTCTCACACACCAGTGCCAGACATTGATAATCGATCACGGCACTCCTTTCTCCTGAGCCCAAAGGCAACTACTTTTCATTTGTTTGTTCAACAGATGCTTTCTGAGTGCCCTCTTAAGAGGTAGTTGGAGAGACAGATACACAATAAAATATAAGCAACACTACAAGCACCATATGCTATGTGCCAAACAAGAGACATGTAGCCTGACTGTCCTGAAATACAATTTCAATTTCCTAAGACCCTAAAAAACTAATTTTTTTGAATTTCAGTGCTGTTGTAGTTAGAGCAGCACAATTATTTTTCATGTGTCCAAGATGAATTAATTTCAAAAAGAGCCTACAAAGTACTATAGGAAATGCAGAAGTTTTTGCATGCCACCCATCAAGAAAGTGAGTTGAGTGTGTTTGAAACTTCTAGGTTCTTCTCCCTCAAGCACCTCTCTGATCTAAGAGAAAAATCCAGATTGGAGTGGATCTGATTGCCATTTTGGGTTAAGTACACTGGATGCCATTTCGGCATCAAATTATTCAATCAGAAACACTTTGAAAATGCTGGAGAGTTGGGTTAGTCAGAGTTTTCCCACCTGAATACAATGTGCATAATACTGCAGATTTTTTTTTTCACTTTTCTGGTGTTGGAGACATTTGTGGAGCCTGTGGAAAATGGCTTATGTGATAGATGGAGACCATCAGCCGGCCAGGCAGACAGAAGGAGTGCTGGCTCTCATTAACTTTTCCTCTCAGGAGCTCACCTGGAATAGTTTTCATAGGCCTTTGATGAAGCTGGGTGTGAGGGAGGGAAGAAAGACTCTTCTCAAAAAAGGATAGCTACTCAGGAGCAGTGGAGGAAGCCTGGGCTCATACTCTCAGGGATTTCAGGCCACAACCTTTAGGATTGCAACGCAAAGAGGAGAGTGAAGTAAAGAGGTCTGACAGGTGGTTTAGAGACAAAATAATGACAACAGGAGTAGGTCTGTTTCAGATCTGCGGGTTGGAAACTAGCCCTGATTCATACAACCCTCCCCCATCTCATATGCCACAAATTATCATCTGTACATCCTAAAAGCAGAGTGGGCTTATTGCTTTAAGTCCCTGAGATTGGTGGATGTTCCAGTGGCCAGCGTTCCTGGCTTAATCTTTGGGTCCTTGACCTGTGTTTTTCCAGATCTCCGAGGCTCCCAGATAGTCTGCAGCTGCAGGATTTTCTCTTTTTTTCTCATGGGGCCCTTCTGGAAAACTCCGGGCCCTTCAGCCTCAAGGTTTCAGAATTACAGCATCTTGTCCAGACTTAGGTACTGAGCCTGGAATTTGGGGGTAGACCGATGACTCTTTTCCATCAATGTCCACCAAGCCTTTCTATACAACAGTCCTTAGTATATCTACAAAATAAACTCCTGGGACCCAAGCCTGCCACAAAGTCTGCTTGGTCCCTACTCCACTTTCAGACACACTTTACCACTGTGAATGGATCTTCTATTTGCCTGGAACACACATTTTGAGTTATTTGGTTACTTTTACTCCCCAGTCTTCATGCCATACCTTCCATGTGTGATTTTTCTCTGAGTAAGTCTTTGTTTTTATTCCCTTTGGATCTGCACTTACAGGATCTGGCGGTAGGTCAGACAGGTCCTTGTTCCTATCTCTTAAAGGGGTACTGCTCCAAGACCACTCCGATCTAGAGTGGCACTTAACAATAAGAAGGCTGCCAGTCCCTGCTGCCAGCTTTCCCTGAGGTCCTGCCGTGCCCTGCATTGAGCTTAATAGACAGGGTCACTTGTCATGGGGGTTATAAAGGAGTTTCATGCCCAAGCCACAAGCATGGGAATTTAGCAGTGAGAATGGGTACTCTTGTACTGAAAAGATCTCGGATGCCTGAACTTGATGACTGGGAGTGTTAAATGACCACCTAGTCTGAGACCCGAAGCTTGCAAGATCAAAAGATCCCTTATTTCAGAATGCTGCCAGTGAGGTTTCCCGCTGGCTCCTGTTTGAGTGAGGGGCAAGGAGGAGGAAGGCTCGGTGGCCAGTGACTAGGATGTGGAAGTGAGTAAAACTGAGCCCTGCTTGAATTTCGCCACACGTAGCACATTACGTCCTTTGCATCAGACTGCACCAACCTGCTGGAAGAGACAGTTTTGAATTCTTCTGAATTTGCCCTATTGTTTGGTATTATCTCGTAGTTTCTGAGCTTGCCTCTGGATGAGGAAGGTAGCTAGTATGGTCCCAGGTACAGCTTAGGAGTTCTTTGCTAGGAAGTCATTATACATAGTCAAGAGCATAATGGAGTCTGCAGGCGCCACTCGGAATGTAGCCACATTCCGGTGAGCAGCACAAGGAAACGGTCCCTGCAACTGTGCAGGGGTGCCAGCACTTTGCCTTGGCAGGATTCTGATGCCTCTTCCCAGGGTAGACTGTGTGTTCACTCTCTCTAGAATGTCTGTCCCCTCCAGCAGAAGGATCAGAGTTCACCTTGATGTTTCACATTCCAAAGAACTGCTTTTTAGACCTACTGGACACTGAATCCTACCTGTTGGGGCTTTTGCGGTCTGATCAGCCCTTGTATGTGCCCACATACCTCTGTGTTGCCTCTGCAGTCACCCGGAACCTATGATTAACTCTTGTTCCAGTCACATCCATTTAGCCATTTAAATCTGATGAGTGTAGGGCAGAATATCTTTTCTGACCCCTACCTTACCCCACATATAAATACTGGTAGGTACCTACTTCTGAGCCCTTAAAAGATTCAGAAGCATCTGGAAAGCTCTTTGACATTCTCTGAAACAATATTCTGTGCCTTCGGAAGGCTCTATTATCCTCCCTGAAAGCCAAGATATGCATTTTTCTTTTTTACCTTCACTTTTCATAAAAGGTTATGCTGACGTAGATCTGACTAACAAAAAAAATCTTTCTGATGAAATCGGGGTAAATAATTCCACACATCATCAAGTGGAAAGAAAGGGCTTTGAATTGGTTTCCATGGAAATCTGAAGACGAAGTAAAGTAATAATTTCAAGGCAGAGCAGCTGAATTGAAGATAATGGTAAAAATAGTTTGATAAAGAAAATAGAATAAAGTAATCAAGAAGACTCCAATCAATTATTCCTTTTTGTTTACCTTCAAGTGATTAATTTGTCTGCGTTTATTAACCTGATGAGATTAAGCAGACCTTCCTAGTGATTTATTTTGTAATTGTTTCCAAGGTTTGACATAAGCTGTGGAGTTATTGAAGGTGGAGATTTAAATTCAATTACTCATGAAGCAGGTGGTACTTCTCCTGAAAGAATATCTGAATTCACGGCCTTCCCATGTTAACATTATGAGTGAAAATTATTAATTCATCTGATAGTATCTCCCAAAGACTTTTAGAAGTCATTTGGCATCCACATACTTCACTAAAAGTCAGCAGCTTCAGAACTGAACTTGCAATACAGACGCTCCAGAGACCGGAAATAAAGGATTTTATGTTAAAGGCTAGTTATTTTTCCACCTTTTTTTACTGGAGCCTCCTTTCGGGGCCTGGGCTATGGTGCTATCACTAATGGAATCCACCAGCTCAAGTTTTGAATGCCAAAAGGATAGCTTTCTTTGAACGTGACCAGTGGGTCCCACTCTCTTTACCTTTGAAGGGCACCACTGGATAAGATCACGCTTTATTTTGACATGAGAGAGAGAAAGAGAGAGAGAGAGCACTTAAAAGTGTTTAAATGAAATGACTAATTGCTTTTTGCCTCTGTGGTCACTGTTATATATGTTTTTCTATTCTTTCTGTGGGTATAGTAAGGATAGACGGGGTTCTCCAAACACTAATCCAGGTGCCAACTCTCCATCATCCACAAAGGCTCGGAACGCATCTAAGAGTGGGAAGTAAGTGAAAAGTTTCCCTGTGCATCTGACAAAACTCTCACAAAGCCTTGTGCTGTCTTCATTTTGTCGTTCATTCATATTCATTCAGCAAAGGTTTGTGGAATGCCTTCTGTGTGCCTCGCACTGGGGAATTTAAATGAGTAAAGAATGTGTCAAGAGTATTGGGTATATGGAGGACTGTGAAGAAGCGGGAGGAGAGGGTGGGGAAAGTCAGGCTGAATGTGAAGGCCAAGGACTTCAAGCAATGCAAGATTTGGACTATGTGTTTCATCACTTAAAGAATGAAGTAGCAGCAGCCCGGATTAATCATTTTATGAGTTGCAAAATCCATGAAAATCTGTCTCTGATCCATACATTAAGGTTTAGGGTTGAGGTAGAAAAATCTGGAAAGCCATTCCATGAATGTCCTGGTTTAAATACATTTACATTGTAACCATATCACTGATTTTTATGGTGTATATATTCTGTTCCTAGTAACCAGCGTGTACCATGTCCTACATGAAACTGTCTTTGTGGCATTGCCAAAACTTGTATTGGCTGAATATTTGTGATATAAGATTTACCTCTTTGGGTTAATTCCAGAAAACAACGCTGGCTGATGCAGCCAATTGGATTCAGCAGAGCATGGCAGTCTGAAACAAATGTGATCCCATGTAGATGACATACTTCCAATTAGGGGCTTCCCTTTCGAAGTGGCTGCAGCCCTTTGGTGAATGACTTGGGTTCTCTGTAGGCTACGTCTCTCAGTGGTATAGGGCATTGTGACAGGCAGAAATACAGCCCAGAAGGAGTACTCAGCCTGCATCTAGGAGAAGATGAAAGATGCCTTCATCATGCTAAAAGCTCTAATCTAGCAATAAGATACGTCAGTGCAGGAGTATGGCTTTGCAATGAAAGGTGAATTTGTAATGGTCGTATATTTTATGTATTCAGTGTTGGACCATAAATGCTGCATTTGAATATGATCTTATATTCAATTCCCAAAGTGAAAGATCTACTGGCTACCTTTTTTTCCCCTTTCTTCTCCTCCTGAATACCATTTTAGGTTTGCATATAAAGTTGAATGTGGGCTATCTTGGAGAATATAAAAAGCGGTGGCGAAGGCTAAATCTCAGAGCACTTATAACTCGTTTCAGTTATTTATCGCCCAGCACCACAATCAAAATGCTGTATAAATTATGAAGGAAGGGAATTGATGCACACAGTCCCAAGCAGATGAATGTTTCCAAATTAGTCCCAATTCATCGTCAGCGTGCACTCTCAGTGAACAGATATGGCATTGGAGAATCGCTTCTAGTGCCATGCTTACAGAAATGGCGGGCCACGTCTGTGCACCTTGTACACACTGACAATTGCAGGGCACAGTCTCCATTTATTAGACCCTGATGTATCGCAATGGATGCTTGTTACTGCTGTTGCACTTTGAAAGGGGCATCGTTTTGTTTCTTTTGGCTTTGCAGGAACCTAGTCTCTTACATTTTGAGTGAAGATTCCCAGTGTGAGCCACAAAAGGAGCATTCATTGGTCGAACTGAGTTAAGATGACATAGAGAATGCATACCTAATACCATACCCAGCTTGTGAACCATAGGAGGCTGGCATAAATACATTCTTAAGTAGATAAGTGTGATCTTATATCACATTTTCTGTATTTGGACATATCCCAAGCTTCGACCACGATGAGGGTCTCCCTCTTTGCACATTTTGAGCTAGGTGTCTTTTGTTTGCTGTGCACATGACTCACAGATTGAGATAGTTCTTTTTAATTCTTCATTATTTTTGTTGATTATTTATGAAAACCACAGCGCTCTCCGGTATCCTCTTCGTGGATATGTGTGCCATGTCCCTTTCTCTTATTTATACCCCATAAGCTTTCAGGAGGTTTTTAAATTTTTTCCTCTGCACATCTCCTCAGGATATTTTTTGCTAACATGAGCAGTCTCAATACGGTGAGACTATCAGGGGGCACTTTTCATACTTTCTACAACAGTGTCTATCATTGTCAGGCACATGTGTTGTAGTTCAGAGAGGCTAACTTCCTATGCGTTTCCTTGGTCTGGGAGTGTGTGGTGGTGTGTGGTGTGGGTAGGTAGATTTTTGCACCCTGGGGCTTTTCCGTGGTGCACTGTCACAACACCCGGCATCCATGGTGCCGTTCTGCTGACTTTCTCATGTTACTTGCCCTAATGAGAGTGTACTATGGAGCAGTGTTTAAGTGTCTATGTTATTTTGAGGCCGAAATCAGGCTGGAAAACAGAAGGAATATGTTTCTCTTCTCTGAAAAGAATTTAGGCCTACTGTTTTTTGAAGAAACGAAATTCATGGCTACAAAAACTAATAGCTAATATGTGTCAAGTGAGTGCTCTGAGCCAACCTCCGTACCAAGCATTTGACAATTTTGTCTCATTAATCCTTACCCACCAAAAGCTTATGAAATAGGCACTATTATTATTATTATTTCTATTTTACACATGTGGAAATTGGAGAGGATATGATGTGCCTCCATAGGGTCTCCAAATGGACAATTTTGGCAAAACCCTACTTGAGGATAATAATAGAAATACATAGAGCATTTACTTTGTGCCATTTTGCTAAACTCTGGGGCCTCATGGACAAATACAAGACACAATATGTGCTTTCAAGGAGCTCACAGCCTCCTTGTAGAGAGAGGAAAGGAGACAGGATGACAAGACAGTATTTACAGCAAAGCAGTCACAAGGTGCTGTTGGAGCACAAATAGTCACCCCCAAGCAGTGCCAGGGTTGAAGTGGGGAAGACATCATGTGACGATATCAATGAAAGCTTCTAAGAAATGACCCCTGAACCTTTTGGTTTTCTCCACTTACTCCTCATGTAGCAAGGCTAGGTCAGAAGAGGAAAAGGCAAAGTTGTCACTAAGGTGGACAGAATCCACCTACGTTGATAAGAACAAGTTGGAGCTGTGAATTAGGTCAGAGCTAAAAAAACCAAATGGCTAATTCTGTCCTTTTGGGGAGACTTTGGTCCATTTGGGGCCGATTCAGATGCAGTGCAGCATGCAAAGTAGCTTAAGAAACCTACAGCTTCAAAGTTTTGTCGGTTCTGCTTGCTCTGTTTCATTCCCTGGATCTGAAGCTGGGTAGCCAGCCCTCTGTTTCAGAAAGAACAGATGGCATGGGATATATCCGAGCAGCAGAGCCAGACTACCCTGGCAATGACTTTTGGGGGAGATGCATGCAGTTTCGTCTATGCCAATGGTGAGCCAAGTTGACAAGGCCAAAAAAATATATATATACATATATATATATATATATATATATATGTATATATATATATATAGTACAGAGCCGTACCTGATATCAGGAAGCATAAATTTTGTAGATGTTGACCCATGATTAGACAGGCTACATTTAAGCTCACTTTTGGTTCCTTTTGGTAATGTGAATCTGTTTTTCTATTGAATACCTCACACCAGGATTAACCCATTTGTTGAATTGGGTTGTTCCTAGCAAGTACCTGCACTGTCAAGGCTGAGCATATACAGGGCAGCGACAAAGAGCCATTATAAATTTTCATTTTGTATCAGAACATGTTTTACAGGAGACCAACTCTTTTGCTGACCAGATAAGGACACGGAGACTCAAGAAGTGTCAGTCACTTTGCCAGAGACATGAATCTAGTTAGTAGTGGAGGTCAGCCTAGAATCCTGGTCTTTTAATATTTGTCCCATGCTCTTTGTACTACAAAGTAGGCTACACTTCTTCTCCCAGATAGCAAGGGACTTCAGCTAATCACACCAAAGGAGGCTTGGAGCGTGGTCTCAGGGTGTCCAGCTGAGTTCTCGGCCTTCCATGTACCATGATAGCTGTGTAAGTGGGTTCTGCCAGCCACTGTGAACATGGAGACTTTGGGGAAAAATTAGAATTATTACACTTTTTAAAAAATGTAGCAGGACTGAAGATAAAAAGAAATAGCATGCACTTTCCAAACACTTTCCATTTTCTCTAAACTAACATCATTCTGGTTGTGTTTGGACAATCACCCATTCTCAACATTATTGTTGAATGATCTCAAACCTTTGACACCACTTCATCAAGGAAACAATAAAATGAACTTGTAGATCACTACAGCTATTCTCCCTCAAATCAGCCAACCAAGGTTGAGGGTGTGTGTGTGTGTGACATTCAGAGGCATCAATTTAAAAATTAGATCACAGGCAGTTGTAGACAATGATAGAAGTTAATCACCCTCTTAGCCTGAAATGTTTTCCACATAGGCTCAAGCTATGGAATGACAAGGACCAAGTTCAATTTTCAAATACTAGTGACGGGCATGAATATTACAGGACCAGGGCAAAGAACTCAAGCACAGCGCCTGGTAAATGATACCATAAATGTTGAATTAAGTACCGTAAATGTTAGCTTAAATGAGTTAAGCCAAGGGGGTACCTGGGTCACTGAGTTGGCTAAGCGTCCGCCTCTCTGTTTTGGCTCAGGTGGTGACTTCACAGTCTGTGAGTTCAAGCCCCACGTTGGGCTCCGTGATCAGACTCCATCCTAACAGCACAGAGCCTGCTTGGGATTCTCTTTCTTCCTCTTTCTGCCCCTCCCCCACTTGCACTGTCTCTGTCTCTCTCAAAATAAATAAATAAACTTCAAAAAAAGTAATTAAGCCAAGGATGAAGGGATGTTAAAATGGAGAAAAAGGAGTACAAAAGGGAATATGAGGACCAAGTCAACCTTGCTCACTTTACAAAATCTGCCTGGAGTCGACCCTAGTAGCAGATGCCGCAGGAAGACTGACTCCAACCTGTCTTTGCCAAAACTGTCCCATAATGAGCAGACCTGTTTATCTATTCAGCAGTCTCTAGATGAGAGCAGTTAGGAGCACATAGCGTCATAAATAAACTAAACACACCAACATTCCTTTGGTTTGGGTTGGCAGGAGCCAAATGAAAAACTTTGCTGTATTAGAAAGAAGAGGTGAAGTCTTGCTTGATCTCTATGGACTCAGCATGGTGCAATTATATGTTCAGATTCAGCAGTTTATATGTCCATTCCTGGAGTCTAAATCCTGCACACTGTGAGCTCATGATTATGTCATTTCCTCTAATTGAAAGCCATGCATTTTTAAAGACAGTAGTCTGTGACTATTCCTAAAACCCCTAGTTTTGCCCCTGTATATTATAGTGTGTGTGTGTGTGTGTGTGTGTGTGTGTGTGTGTGTACATTTACTTTAAAATGTTTTGTGCTATATGGACATAACATTCAGATGGCCATGTATCAACCTGTCAAATAATCACTGTAGCTTTCTGTGATGATGATGTCAGTAGTGCCTTAGTTTAGCAATAAGACTAAGTCTAATATAACAAAGGCTTGTGATTTAGACTAAGTCCAAAATCACAGAGCATTAAACTGATTGATATCTCTCTCTGTCTCTGTTTCTGTCTCTTTCTCTCTGCAATTACTCCTCTGTAGAAAAAGACAAATGACAAAAACCCGAACTGATGTCAGAATGCATTCCTAAAAATGGCTTTTAGTAGAATGTGCCCAAGAATCAGTTCATTTGTAGCCTAATTGCCTTTTCCTCCAATATTCCCCATCCAGAATAGTGTGAGACGTTTGGACATAACAAAAAAGTCAAATCTGTTCCAGAAAACACATTCGTTAATAAGGCATGAAAGTAGCCTACAACATTTGAAAAAGACTTTCAATAACAAGGGGTAAATAACACATTCGTCTGGACATACTTTGAGGTTTAACCTGTAGCTAACAGCTGCAGCACAGGAATGTTCAAAGATCTCTTTAAATAAATTAATCATGCAGTCTTGTGTGTATTTGAAAAGACATCAGCTTTGAAATCAAATACACCTGGATTTGAATCCTCATTCTACCACTCATTAACTTTTTGTTACTATCTCATTGGGCCATTGTATTGATGAAATGTCATAATCAAAGTAAGGGTCCCCCAGTACGTGGCACATGACAAGTGCTTAATAATGTTACCTAGTGATTATGTTTGCTTCAGCTGCCAACCTATTGCAGCTGGGAACACAGTGACATGGACAGTTTGATTCTGGCCAAATGAGAGTTCTTGGTGGTGCAGCTTACCTGGATATCTGTTTTGCCAGCTCTGGAGATGTGAAAACAGAAGCCCCAGCACCACCAGCATCACATAAATAATTCTAGCAGATTAGATTAGTCAATAAAGTAGTAATAGATCCAGAAAGAAATAGATCAGCCATGGAAACAGTTTCTAGCAGGTATACATGCATCTCTGTGATGGTTAAGATGAAGAGAATACTTACTAACATAATAAATGACCCCCAGATCTGACTGTCTATACTGGTCATGGTTCTACAGCTTAATCAAGAATGGTGCTAATGGAGCTTTGGAAAGCAGGAGCCATCTTTCTCCCCTTCTTACCTGCCATACAAAACCATGGAGCCAACATGTTGCTCTCTAGACCACAAGTCCTTGATAACTTTTTTTTTTTTTTCCTCTGAAACATACATGGTTGAGAACTCTCACTTGCATTGCTCTGGCACAGCTCAGAGTTATGTCCAGTTCCAAGGTGCTGGCTAGAATTCCACTCTTGCTTTCCTGCTCAAGAAAGCCTAGGAGAGCAAGGAAGAGTGATATTAAGCAGGAATCCCCATTTTCTTCCAACTAATAAATCTGCCTCTGTCTATCTGTCTTTTTTCTGCCCTCCTTTCTTTCCTCCTTCCTTCCCCAATCTGTCTGTCCATCCATCCATCTGTCAGTGGTACATCTGACTTTTCACCTCCATATTGTTAGTTCTCAAACCAGCTATTTCTGAGCTGAGGGAATTACAAAGGCTAAATAAATGGTATCTTCTAATGCCTCCAGGCCATATGTTTTCCAGAAAACTAACCTATTAAATATGACCAACTATGATTTCCAGTGCTAAGAAAGTGTGGGAACATAGGGCAAAATTGACGTGTTATCCAAATTAGCATTATGAATACAACAGGGGCTAAAAATATGGAGTGTAGAAGAATTTAGGTGTAGAGTATAACTTTTCAATTTGATGAAACTCAATTTATCATTTTTTAAAATGTTCTGGATTATGCTTTTGGTATCGTATCTTAGAAATCATTGCCTAACCCAAAGTTGCAAAGGTTTTCACCTGTTTTCTTCTAGATGTTTTATATAGTTTTAGGTGTTACTTTTAGGGCGGTTATTCAATTTGAGCTAAGTTTTGTTTTGCACATGGATATCCAGTCATTCCAGCACCATTTCACTAGAAGAATATCTTTTCCATTGACCTACTTTGACATGTTTGTTGAAAATCACTTATACACACACACACACACATACATACACACACACACACACACACCTACTTCTAGATTATCAACTGATTGGTGTTTATCCTTATGCCAATTCCATATTGTTTTGATTACTCTAGCTTTATGAAAAGTCTTGAAATCAGATGATGTGAGTGCTCCAACTTCATTCTTCCTTTTCAAGGAAGTTGTCGTGGATATTCTTGGTCCTTTGTATTTTGTATGGATTTTAGAATCAGCCTATAAAATTACAGGAAAAGAAACAAAGCCTGCTGAAATTTTGGAGATGATTGTGTTGAATTTACATATCAAATATTGGTAGAAGTGGTTTAAGATGGCAGTGTAGGAAAACCACGAGCTCTCCTCCTCCCAAGGACACACCAAATCTACAGCTACGTATAGAAAAATCATTTGAAAAAGACCTGAAAACAAGCTGAATGCTCCTTCACAACAAAGGATTAAAAGGCCAGAATGAGATGAGTAGGTGAGATAGCGACCTGGGCTCACCGAAAACCCCACCCCTGGCATGGCAATCCTCAAGCAGGTGGGATTTCACAAATACCAAATGCATCCCTGAGGAGTGAGGGGTTCAAGCCCTACATCTGGCAACTGTAACCCTTAGGACCTGCACCAAAGAGACAAGCTCCCAAAACATCTGGCTTTGAAAACCCAACAGGGCTTATGTCCAGGAGACCCAAAAGGATGGAAAGGAAAGCAGACTGCTCTTAAAGAGCCCATGTACAGACTCAGTTGCCTAGGAACCCATGGCAAAAGCAGCAGGTTGAAAAATGCCTAGACCATGAGTGAAGGAGTTAACTGGCTAATTTTAGAGTGTCTGCTAAAGGTATAGGGATGTGTTGGAATTCTCTCTGGGGATGGAGTCACTTGAAGGTGCCATATCTGCACTTTCCTTCTCCCTTGCTAGTGCTGCATGCCCTGGACCATTGTGCCCCATAGCCCTGCCTCACCGAACCCGTTGAGTGGACTTGCCACAGTCATGTGCTCCCATGAGGCCCAGCCATACCCAGTAAGTGCATGCAGTCCATATAGGGGATGCTCCTTGAACACCTGGCTTTGATGGCCAGGGGCTTGCATTTCTAGGCTTCCAGGGGACTGCAGACAGCAGACTGAGACAAGCTCATTTTCCTATGACCACTTTTTCAAGACTGGGAAAGATTGGTGTTTTGCTTAATACATAGGACAGAGAGTGCAACAAAATGAGGAAACAGAGGAATATGCTCCAAATGAAAGAAGATAAAACCTCAGGGAGTAAAAAACCTAATGAAAGGGAGAAAAGTAGTTTACTTAATAAAGATCTCAAAGTAATGGTTATAAAGATGTTTGCCAGTCTCAGGAGAAGAATGGATGAACATAGAGAACTTCAACAGAGAGATAGAAAATACAAGAAAGCACCAGACAGAAGTCACAGAACTGAAGAGTACAATAATTGAAATGAAAAGCATAATAGAGGTGCTCAACAGCAGACTAAATGAAGTAGGAGAAAGGATTAGTGACCTGGAAGACACGGGAGTAGAAGTTACTACTGCAAAAAGAAAAAAGAATTTTAAAAAATGAAGATAGCTTAAGAGACCTATAAGACAACATCAAGTGGAACAATACTTACAAATAGGAGTCCCAGAAGGAGAAGAGAAAGAGAGGGACAGAAAACTTATTTGAAGAAATAATGGTTGAATATTTCCCTGACTTGGGGAAAGAACCGGACATCCAGATCCAGGAAACCTAGAGAGCTACAAATAAGATGAAGCTCAAGACAGCTGCACCAAGACACTTTATAATTAGTGTCAAAGGTTAAACATAAAGAGAGAATCTTAAAAACAACAAGAGAAAAAGAACCTGTTATGTACAAGGACCTCTCCCCCCATAAGACTATAAGCTGCTTTTTCAGCAGAAACTTTACAAGCCAGAAATAAGTGGCATGACATATTCAAAGAAGCAAAAGCAAAAAAAACCTCTACCCAAGAATGCTTGGCAAGACTATCATTCACAGTTGAAGGAGAGATAAAGTTTTCCAGACCAAAACCAAAACCAAAACAAAAACTAGAGGAATTCACCACCACTAAATCAAACTACAAGAAATGTAAAAAGACTTCTTTAAGTTGAAAAGAAAGGCACTAATCAGTAACAAGAAAACATAAAAATAAAAATGTGTCTGGCAAAGGCAAATATGTATTAAAGGCAGTAAACTAATCACTTACAAAGCTAGATGAAGGCCAAAAGACAAAACTAGTAAAAATAACTAAACTACAATGATTAATTAAGAGATACATAAAATAAAAGATGTAAAATGTGACATCATTGTGTCTCATGTGTATGAGGGGAGTAAAAAGGTAAAGTCTTAGAATGTGTTCAAACTCAACTTGCCATTAGTCTATATTGTTAGATATATAGGCTGATATATGTAAGCTTCATGGTAACCACAAAGCAAAAACCATAGTATATACACAAAAGATAATGAAAATGAAATCTTAACATAACACTAAAGAAAGGCATCAACTACAAGGAAGGAGAGGAAGAGAAGAAGAAAGGAACTACAAAAACAGCCAGTAAACAATTAACAAAATGGCAATAAGTACATGCCTATCTATAACTACATTAAATGTAATGGACTAAATTCTTTGCTCAAAAGACAGAGTAGCTGAATGAATTAAAAAAACAAGACCTGTCTACATGCTGCCTACCTCAGATAAAAAAGCACACATAGACTGAAAGTGAAGGGATCAAGAAAAATATTTCATGCAAATGGAAACCAAAAGAAAGCTGGGGTAGCTATACTTAGATAAAATAGACTTCAAAACAAAAACAATGTCATATAAGACACAGTTGGGCATGGCATAATGATAAAAGGGTCAATCTAGCAAGAAGATATAACAGTTGTAAATTTTTATGTACTCAAAATAAGAGAACCTAAAAATATAAAGCAAGTATTAACTGACCTAAAGGGAGAAATCAACAGCAGTACAATCATAGTAGGAGACACCCCACTTGTATCAATGGCTAGATTATCCAGACAGAAAATCAATAAACAAACATCAACCTTAAAGGACACAAAGACACATTAGACCAGATGAACTTAATAGGTATATACAGAACACTCCAGCCCAAAGCAGCAGAATACACATTCTTCTCAAGTACACATGATATATTCTCCAGGATAGAACATATGTTATGTGATAAAACAAGTCTCAATAAGTTCAAGAAGATTAAAATTATATGAAATATCTTTTCAGACCACAATGGTATAAATCTGGAAATCACTCACAAAAAGAAAACTAGAAAAATCACAAATATGTAGAGATTAAACATGGTACTAAATAAACAATGGATCAATGAAGAAGTCAAAGGAGAAACCAAAAAATACCCTGAGACAAATGAAAATGCAACATACCAAAATTGATGGGATGCTGCAAAAGCTGTTCTAAGAGGGAAATTCATAGAAATACAGGCTTACATCAAGAAACTTGAAAAATCTCAAATAATCTAATGAAATTAGAAAAAGAGGAACAAAGCACAGATTTAGTACAAGGAAGAAGATAATAAGACCTGAGCAGAAATAAATGAAATAGATACTAAAAAGACAATAGGAAAGATCAATGAAGTTGAGAGCTGGCTCTTGAAAAGATAAACAAAATTAATAAACCTTTAGCTTGAGTCGTAAGAAGGCCCAAATAAATAAAATCATAAATGAAAGAGGAGAAGTTACAACTCATACCAAAGAAATACAAAGGATCATAAAAGACTACTATGAACAGTTATGTGCCAACAAATTGGACAATGTAGAAGAAATGGATAAGTTCCTAGAAACCTACAATATTCCAAGACTGAATCATGAAGAAAGCAGATTTATTACTAGCAAGGAGAATGAGAATGTAGGACCAGGTGGTTTCGCTGGTGAATTACACCAAACATTCAAGAAAGCTTAAAACCTATTCTCAAACTCTTCCAAAAAAATTGAAGAGGAAGGAATGCTTCCAAACATTTCACAGAGATAGAACAAACAATCTTTAAATTTGTATGGAACCATAAAAGATCCCAAATAGCCAAAACAATTTTGACAATGAAAGAAAGAACAATAAAGCTGGAGGCATCACACTTTCTGATCTCAAACTAGATTACAGAGCTATAGTAATCAAACCAATATGATATTGGCATGAAAACAGATCAATAGAGCAGAATAGATATAAATCTGTGCATAATGGCCAAATTAATTCACAATAAAAGAGACAAGAATATACAATGGGAAAAGGATAGTTTCTTCCATAAATGGTGCTGGGAAAACTGGACACCCACATGCAGACGAATGAAACTGGACCACTATCTTACTCCATACCCAGAAATTAATTTTACATGAATTAAAGACTTGAATGTGATATTAGAAACCACAAAACTCCTAGAAGGAAACATTGCTTTTGCTGATTTTATTTTTTTTGATCTGACTCCAAAGGCAATGAAAACAAATGCAACAATAAACAAATGGGACTACATCAAACTAAAAAGGTTCTGCACGGTGAAGGAAACCATAAGTAAAATGAAAAAGCAACTTACTGAGTGGAGAAGATATTTGCAAATCATACATTGGATAGGGGGTTGATATTCAAAATATATAAAGAATTCATACAAATCGACTACAAAAACTGATCCAACTAAAAAGGGGGCAGATGATCTGAATAGACATTTCTCCAAAGAAGATACTCAATGGCCATCAGGCACATGAAAAGATGCCCAACATCTCGAATCATTAGGGAAATGCAAATCAAAACTACAGTGAGACATCATTTCACATGTGTCAGAATAGCTATTATCAAAAAGACAAGACACAACAAGTGTTGGCAAGGATGTGGGGAAAAGGGAACTCTTGTGCACTGTTGGTAGGAAGGTAAATTGTGAAGCCACTGTGGAAGACAATATGGAGGTTCCTTTAAAAACTAAAATACTGCGAGGCTCAGTAGGGAGAGTGTCTGACTTTGACTCAGGTCCTGATCTCACAGTTCATGGGTTCGAGCCCCACATCAGGCTCTCTGCTGTCAGCACAGAGTCCACTTTGGATCCTCTGTCCCCCCTTCTCTCTGCCCCTCAACTGCCTGCATCCCCTCTCTCTTTCTCTCTCTGTAACTGTCTCTCTCTCAAAATATATAAATAAAGTTAAAAAACAAAAAAACTAAAAATAGAACTACCATATGATCCAACAGTTCTACCACTGGGTCTCTATCTGAAGAAAATAAAAGCTCTAATTTGAAAAGATACATGCACTCCTATTTTTATTGCTGCATTATTCACAAATAGCCACAATATGGAAACAACATGTCCATTGATGAATGAATGGGTAAAGAAGATTGATATATATGTATATATAATGGGATATATAATGGAATACTGATTGGCCATCAAATGGCAAGATTTCATTGCCATTAGCAGCAACATGGATGGATCTTGAGGGTGTGATGCTAAGTGAAATAATTCAGACAGAGAAAGACCAATGCCATATGATTTTACTTATATGTGGAACCCAAAAAACCCCACAAAACAAATGAAGAAACAAAGCAAAGTAAAACTCATAGATGCAGAAAACATAGTTGCTGTCGCTAGAGGGAAGGGGGTTTTAGAGGTGGAGAAAATGGGAGGAGACGTTCAAGAGGTTCCAACTTCCAGTCATAAAATAAATGAGACATGGGGACGTAATGTATAGCACGGTGATTGTAGTCAATAATACCGTATTGCATATTATGTAACTTCATATCGTGATGGAGGCAGGGTGACTAGATTTACTGTGGTGATTATTTGCAGTGTATACCAATATCAAATCATTGTGGTGTGCACCTGAAACTAATACAATGTTATGTGTCATTTATATGTCAATTAAAATAATTGGGGAGGAACTGACACCTTAACAATATTGAATCTTCCAAGCCATGAACACAGGGTATTTCTCCGTTTATTTAGATCTTCTTTTATTTCATTCAACAATGTTTTGTAGCTTTCAGTGCACATGTTTTTCATGTACATCTTTTGTCAGATATATCCCTAACTATTTCATACTTTTCATGCTATGGTAAATAGTATTGGTTTTTTTTTTTTTTCAATTTCTGATTGTTCATTTTTCATATATACAAATACAACTGAGTTTTGTTTGTATTATAGGATTAAATGTATTAATCCTATGTCCTGTTAAGTTGCTAATATGCTCACTTATTAGTTCCAGGAGTTTTTTGGAGAGTCTTTTGAATTTTCTACATATATGGTTATGGCATCTGTAAATAAAATGTTTTATTCTTTTCCAATATGGATGCCATTTTTTTTCTGGCCTTATTGCACTGGCTAGAACCTCTAGTGGAGTGTTGAATAGGTATGATCTTTTGTTGTGTAAATAATCGCCATCAATTTAACTTTGTAAAAAGACACATTTAACAATGAGAGATAGTTGAACAATAGTAGTGTTCTCTAAAGATGCTATTTTGGGGACAGATTATTAATCCCTGCCTTTATCACATGGCCAAAGCTAGTTTCCCACAGCAGTGCACAAAAATTGCGTCAGACATAGGGGCACAGGTACCCCAATGTTCATTGCAGCACTCTCAACAATAGCCAAACCATGGAAAGAACCTAAGTGTCCATCAACTGACGAATGGATCAAGAAGATGTGGTTTATCTATACAATGGAATACTACATGGCAATGAGAAAAAATGAAATCTGACCATGTGTAGCAACATGGATGGAACTTGAGGGTATTATGCTGAGCGAAATAAGTCAGGCAGAGAAGGACAGAGACCATATGTTTTCACTTATAAGTAGAACAGCAGAAACTTAACAGAGGACCATGGGGGAGGAGAAGGGGGAAAATAGTGGAAGAGACGGAGGGAGGCAAAGAATGAGACTCTTGAATGTTGAAAACAAACTGACGGCTGATGGGGATGGAGGAGAAGGGAAGGAGGGTGATGGGCATGGAGGAGGGCACTTGGGATGAGCACTAGGTGTTATATGGAAACCAACTTCACAATAAACTATGAAAGAAAAAAATTTCATCAGAAAAAAGAGTAGATGCTATTCATGGAGAGGAGGTGCAGAACAAAAAGCAAAAAACAAAATGAAAAATAAACCCTAAAGTTCATAGGATCCCATACACTCTTCCCATTATTCTCTTTCTCTCATCTGTACTTTCTTCCTCTCTCCTCTCTCTCCCCTCTGCCCCCTTCTCCATTTATGAAGTTCTTGAGTGCTGATGCACAGGGGCACATGTACCCCAATGTTCATAGCAGCACTCTCAACAATAGCCAAAACATGGAAAGAGCCTAAGTGTCCATCAACTGACGAATGGATCACGAAGATGTGGTTTATCTATACCATGGAATACTACATGGCAATGAGAAAGAATGAAATCTGGCCATGTGTAGCAACATGGACGGACCTTGAGGGTGTTATGCTGAATGAAATAAGTTAGGCAGAGAAGGACAGATACCATATGTTTGCACGTATAGGAGGATTAAGAGGAACTTAAAGGAGGACCATGGGGGAGAAGAAGGGTAAAAAATAGTTGGGGAAAGGGATGGAGGCAAACTATGAGAGACTCTTAAATGCTGAGAACCAACTGAGGGCTGATGGGGGTGGGGGAGGGCACTTGTTTCGATGAGCACTGGGCGTTCTATGGAAACCAACTTGACCATAAACTATTTGAAAAGAAAAAGAAAAGCAAGAGTATAATACAGTGTTTACAACTGCACACTCTGGAGCCCAGCTGCTGCTTTAAGATCCCAACCCTTCCATGGGCAAGTTAATTTCTCTGTGTATCAGTTTCTTCACGTGTTAAAAGAGGATACTAACAGTGCCCACTTCATAGGATTTTCTTGAGGATTAAATTCTCCATTCATTCAAACATTTTGTTGAGTGCTTACTAGGTACCAGGTACTGTTATAGGCTCTAAGGATACAGCAAATGCCAATTACAAACACAATTCCCTGCCTTTATGTCCATTCTAGTGGAGGAATACTGTTATTAAACAAATAAATAAAATATGCAGTATTTTATTTTTTTTAATATTTTATTTATTTTTGAGAGAGAGATAGAGACAGCATGAGCAGGGGAGGGTCAGAGAGAGAGGGAGACACAGAATCTGAAGCAGGCTCCAGGCTCTGAACTAGCTGTCAGCACACAGCCCGATGCGGGACTCAAACCCACGAACCACGAGATCATGACCTGAGCTGAAGTCAGACGCTTAACCGACTGAGCCACCCAGGCTCCCCTGCACTGTTTTAAAAGGGAATAAGTCATAAGTGGGGAAAAGAGCATGGCAGGGGGACAGGGAGTGGTGCACATAGGAAATGTGTAAATTTAAATAAAGTGGTCGGGGAAGGCCTCCCTGAAAGGTGACATTTGAGGAAAAATTTCATTTATTCAAATAAGGTAATACATGTATAGGAAGTAGAACCATCCCTCACATACTGCAACCATGTAATAATGTGTTTATTGGCTACAAGTTATTGAGTGTCCTCAGTTTCAGATACTGTGCAAGATGCTTTACATAATATTAATTTGTTTCGTCATTACCCTAGGCCTATAAAACAAAGGTTATTATTAGCTCTTTTTATTGACAAGACATTGGATTGTTCCAGGTCATGTACTTGATAGGTGATGGGGCCAAGACTCTGGGCACGTCTGCACTTGTCCCTTGAGTCTAAGTTTGTCCATCCTTTCTGGAGATGCCCTTTGTACTTAGAGACTGAGGTAGACCTGGGTTCCCAAAGATTGGAAGGCTGGCCCTGCTGCTGGAGACCTTAGTCTGAGGGAATAGTACTGAGTTAGGTAGAAGGTTCTATAGGGTACTAAGTGTGGTGAAATCTCACTCACCGTAGAATTCCAACTTGAAGAAAAGGATGATATTTCCTGGAATCCCACCACCAGCACTCGGCTCTGACAGTTTCATTACTATGTGTGTTGTGTAATGAGTGGGGAGGACAGAAACAAAATTCCATCATTGGTCAATGGCTATGACTTAATTATACAACATGCTTTGGGTTTTCGGGATGGTTGCTTACTAAAGACTAAATGAAAAAGAAACAGGAGACGCACAGAACTAAGCTCACTGATGATGGAACTATACATTTTGCCTGGAACAATGCTGGTGATGCTGTAAAATTCAAACCACCATCTGTTAGTGCTTACTTGAAGTAGCATGTGTACTGGATGATTAAGATGTCACATGCGTTTGAAGCACAAATTATCAGTGCACAGTGCCTAGCATCCCTGGAAAGATCGTCGAAGTGAACACGGTCCAAGAGGAACATCATGTTACTCAGAGGATATGTTTATGTGATATCACAAACCATTGCTTGGGTCACTGGAGTGGGGTTGAACATGGTAGGAGATTGGGATAATTGAAAAGACTAGCTGTTTGAATTGACTGGATAATTTGATTATAATGATCAATTGGCTAGTCCTGTGCAGTCTGGCAGACCTGATATATGTTTGTCCATCACTGTCCGTCTGCAAAGCTCAGATTGAACTGGGGGATGCATATGAGGGAGGAGGGAAGCAAGTCTGAGTAAGCCTGAAATTCCTAATAATAAAAATATCATTACTTGTATAGTGTTCTATAGTGCACTAAGAGTGTTCTCATCCATTACCTCATATAATTTTACCAACAACCCTATGAGGCAGAAATTATGTCTACGGCTTACAGATGAGAAAACTGAGGTTGAGAGAAATGACATATTTTGCCCAAAACCGCATAGAGAGTAAGTAGCAGGGCCATGATTGAACCCAGGGCCCATTTTACTCTAAATCCTAAATTATTTTCCCTACTCCATAGGGCTCAAGAGCAGGCCACTCTGAATTTAGAGTCAAATACTTTTAGGAACCTGACCGAAACAAAACAAAACCCATCAAAACATACTTTATGTGCAGGTAAAGAACTTACAGAATGCATCCCCAACAAAAATAGTAAAGACTGCCAGCTGTAACAAGGGCCAGGAATTTGAAAAGAATCAGTACCATTTAGTGAGTGCTTGCTATGCACCACCGTTGGAAGTGCTTTAATGCATGCATTTTCTCGTTTAATCTGGGAACCAGCCCCATGACATTGGTTCAGGAACTGATCACGTGCTTAGATGGCATGTATCATACCCAATTTGGAAGGTTCCCCACAGGGTGGATGTCCAGGCGCCTCAGCGGAGACAGCCTCTTACTGTGGCTGGATTGTGGGGCTGAGCCAAGGTGGTGATTCTCCAAGCCTTGGAATGTGAAGAGTTTCACTTTTGGGGCATCAGAGATCATAATGGACAGAGGTCGGAGTGCTGGGTTTGCCTCGCTTGCCAGCAGTGTCTCTCTCATCATCGTTAGGGAGGAGAGGTGTGCTCCCTGGGCTTTAATGGGGTGCTCTGTCCAGCCTCTGCATGCTTGCCTTGATTTCCCCTATTCATGCCTATGGAAACTTCTGTTTTGTGCCTTCACATTAGCACCAGGCCCCTGTTTCGGTTGTGACCTTTGTCAGAAAATAGTATGCTGCCACTGCACAGCCACGTGACTCTCCCTGGACCACTCCTCTTCCTTCTGTGAAGTGCAGATAAGCCTTGTCATTTTGCCCAGCATTGCCAAGAGGGTGTGAAAACAAGCAATATCATGTCTGTAAAGGCCTTGCAATATATAACTACTTACAAATACACTTCCTAGTGATGTTCAGGAATTTGGAGAAAAAGTGTGACTCCACATAAGGCAAGTAGACAGATTCATGCCTTTCCCTGAGAAAGTTTACCCCCTTTACTCCAGGGCTGCAGTGGGTCCTCCTAATATTCATTTCTCCACTCTAGCATTTCTATTTTAGGGACTACTTAGATATAGCCAGCTCTGTCCCTGGACACATGTTAAGTTTGGAGACTATGGGTTCCTTTACCTGAATATCTGGGTCTCTATCACCCATCCACTGACAAGAAAGAAATGCACAGTATTGTGGATGGCTGTTTATTTTTTCTTCTTTCTTGTGATATAGAAGTCCGTGTTACCATTCATTTCCAAATGCCTACCATGCCTACAAGGCATGTTGTGCTGGCATAGGAGCACCCGACTCCTGTCTTGCAGATGCCTCCTAGGGGAGAATCTGCCTGCCTGGCATTCCTATTTTCGCTTCCAATGGATGCCAAAAAAAAAAAAAAAAAAAAAGGCTAAAAGAGATCTAAAGAAGCTACTTGGGCTCATAGAGCCATTGAAGTGTACTTACCATGCCTGTCCTCTGTGTAGACCAGTGGTTTTTGCATCTATGTTCTGAAGAAAGACCTCAGAGCCTGATGAAAGTGGGGGTAATGGGGAGTCCAAAGTGGTAAATAATGGGACGCCAGGCCTCCTCTCCACCTTTTTCGGAGTGACTCTGTTTTAACCTGTTATATATATCAAGGTCTGACTGGATTGCATTTTATAAAGCCCTGCTGCTCAGACTGAGTTTGATAACCACTGATACAAAGTCAGCTGAAGAATACTCAGGGTGCATAGCATGGAATAGCAGCACCTTTAGCCACCATGGCCTGGCTGCCCGAGGACAGGCCAAGCAGCTGTGACTGTTAGGCAGCCTGGCAGCCCCCTTCGTCAATTCTTCAAGCTCTTAGAAACAAAGAAGAGGAGGAGGAGGAGGAGGGGAGGAGGAAGGGGATGGGAGACAAAGGAGAAGTAAAGAAAAAAAGATATATTTTCCCTCCTGTGGCCACATTGTTCTAAACAGATGGAAGGGAACCAGACTGACAGGTGACTGGTCCCTGAGACTGCAGCCCAAACCCAGACTGAACTGGAAATACTCAGAGGGAAAACAGTGTGCAGGTTTTGAGTGATGTTCCCCAAATGGCCCTTGCTCTGGAGGCTAAATGAACACTCGCTATTTCCACTCCATTTCCTTAAACTGGCCTCTATGCTATGCTATAATGAAACCTGTTGAAAACGAAAGGACCATTAGCTTGGGGAGATTATTTTAGTTGTGTAAGGCATCCTCTCTCAGAAAAATAGTCAGGCGGGGTGTTCAGGCCAAAGTCTGTGTCGTCCATTTGAATGCCATTAGAAGGCCCACGAGTTTCCTAATATTTCTTCACTGAACGTATTTTGTATAAGCCTATACACAATTTTGTTAGGATTTTTAAACTCTTTCTCGAGTATCTTATGTTCACTGACCAATTCAACACTATCACCACTGTTCTGTGTCACCATAGGCCCCAACCCTCCCCTCGGGTTGTCTCCTTTAGTTTATACTATTGTGTCCATCTCCAGCAACCTCTGTCCTTCAACTCCACCTGTCTAAATCCTAGTATATTGGCAAGAGCTCAGTCTTTTGAATTAGATAGATATGGGTTTCTGTCTGAGCTCTCACTCCTTGGACAAGTGACTTAATTTCTTCAAGCCTGTTTCCTCACCTGGAAAATGGGGATAACAATTGGACCGCCTTCTCTACTAGAGATTCAGCGAGGTAACTTACGCGAATATCCTGGTCCATATCGCTGCTCGTTAAATGGCATTATTGTTATGCCTCATCTTGCAAAACACAGTTAACTTCCCATTCCCTCCTTTGTGCCTCTTCTGATACAGCCTGAGAGCATCCTCCCCCCCCCCCCCCCCCCCCCCCCCCCCCCCCCCCGCTTTCCTTGAACTGTATCTATTTAGCATTTAACCAGGCACTAATATGTGTTCATTAAGCCGGTCAGCAAATGTTTATTGTGCGTCTGGTATGTGATAGGCACAGTTGCAGACGCAGGAGTAGGGCGGGAGTAGAGAGGTACACGTGAGAGGAGGGGAGAGAGCAGGGCGAGAACAGGCACAAATTCAGTTACTGCTTTTAAGCACCTTATTTTCTAGTTAAGAAGATGCTCGTATCCATGGATAACTAGAAACCAAGGAACAAAAAGGTATATTTTTCAAAGAAGGCTCAACTGGACACGTGGCTGGAGCACTGTGGATGCTGGGCAATGAAAGAGAAAGTTCTGGAAAGAGCAGCTCTCGTTCTTATTAACTTTCCCTGTTGGCAGATCTCTCCTACTAACTTACCACTATGTCTCCTTAAGGAAGAGTGGGCGTAATTCTTTTCTCTTCCATAGAGCATCCCAGAGTACATCATGGGCTCTCAATATATGTACTGATAAGAGACACTTCTGTGAAGTGTTCATAGTAAATGGAATAAAAGTGTCTTCAACACACCCCAGGAAAGGCCACCTATTCTTCTGTTTCATGGAATTGCAAGAGCAGAAAAGGGGTGCACTGTTAACTCAGTATGTGAAAATGTTAAAATGATTTAGCCCATTTAAATTTTTTTAAGTTTATTTATTTATTTTGAGAGAGAGAGAGAGAGTGCACATGAGTGAGTGAGGGGCAGAGAGAGAGAGAGAGAGAGAGAGAGGGAGAGAGAATCCCAAGGAGCACCATGAGATCATAACCTGAGCCGAAACCAAGAGTTGGACACTTAACCAACTGAGGCACCCAGGCGCTCTAGCCTAGTGTTTTAAATGAATAGATAAAAAATAAATACATTCTTCTCCTTGAACCTTAAAGGGCATTGGACTTATTTTAAACAAAGAGCAGTTGTGTTGGGGATGTTAGTATTAAACTGAGCGTAGGGCTCACTGCATATCCCCCACCCCCCAGCCCATGATGTTACAGACAGGTGCAGGAAGCACTTCCGGGATGCTCTTAACCCCACAAGCCTCTTAAGTTTAACCCACCACTTGTCCCTGCCTTTCCAAACCTACTGTCTGGGAAATTGTGCCTGATGGTGCTTTTGGTCAATGTCAGAATCATCTTGTTTCTAACCATCTTGCCATAGCAGACCACCGCCGGGCCTGGTGGAATCCAGATCCTCCCACCCCATCTCAGCACATGATCCCCTTACTCCCCTTGATCTCCCTCTCCCCCTCACCCCACAGTAGCCCTTAACTTCATTAACTGAGTCTCTTAGTGAATCCTATACCCTCTTTTTAAGGCAGATTCCAGTGACTTGGAATTTGTCCTAATCGAGACTGAGCTGGATTTGACAAGAAGCAGGGGAGAATAAAACCAGAGTGTGGAAAGACTGGGTATCTAGCCTCAGATCTGATCCTTACTAACTCTGCCACCTTGAAAAAAATCACCCTGAAGCTCCATTTTCTGTGCTGTTTGATGAAGGGACCGGTTTTGCTGACTAAAGTAGTAAGAAGTAGCTGGGCAACTCCCCATCACCACTATCCACACAAATTATGGAGTTGGAAACAAGACATCCTTCCCAGGTCATTTACTACTGTAGCATTTAAGGGTGGTGGGCTGGGAAGGTGAGTTTTAAAGTGGGAGGGAGAAGTAATTCACATCTCCCAAGCTAGTGTTTATAATGGTCTATTAAGAATGCATTTGAAATGGCCTAATTCTGTAGTCTTCTACCCAAGACAACGGGCCAGTTCAACCAAAGTGGTTTTTGAATAGGGCCACAAGCAAACCTCTTTCGGGAAACCCAGAGCCGCTTTGCGCAAAGCAGAAAAGTGGAGTTTTCCCCTAATACATTTAAAAATGGTCACTTCACCATTGCCAAACTTCATTCCCACTCCTCAGAGCTAAAGGTTCGAGATTAATGATCCTCATCCCAAAGAGAAGGCAATGAATGTTAAAAGAAAAAAAAAATCACCAACACATGCTATTTACTATTCTGCATTCTTTGAGAATTAATGTCAATAATACTATTGCAACATTTTTCAAAATAAAGGATGGGGTTTTCTAATTGTCTAGTAAAAAAAAAGTTCCAAGACCGAATCCTCCAGAGGGAAAAAAACCTGAATTTAAATCATTAACACCACAAATCTCTGATAATTGTAGAGTGTTTGCAAGTGCCTTAATCGGGATGGTATGTCTGAGTGGCCCATTTTAATTTGATCACACTGATTAAGTTTCTGTAAGCTAATACATGTTGCATCTCCAATTCAATTAAATGAGAGTCTCCTGCCATTACTAGATATTACCAAAATGCCCTGATGGGTGAAGACTAGGCTTGGTATTTTCAGTTGCTACTGACTTTCTGATTATATAATCCTGTATTAAATGAAATCAATGAAAGCTCAAATGAAACTCAGCAAACTTAAGGAGTAAATATGCTTTCCCCATACTTGGGGTATATTTTCACCTTGAGGTGTGGAGCGCATTAGTTGGAACTCATTGATTACCGTTAGTGATAAATTTTATGGGGCTCTCTCCCCTCATACACCAGTTCCTAGAACAGTCTATCCTGTTCGAAGGCACTATATAGGTAGGTGATGAATAGGCGTTTTCTCTATTCTATATGTATTTTACTTGTGCCGCTTTGGGCTGTAGATAAGAGTTATCTTATGTAAATGCAATTGCTTTGTAAATGTAAATGCCTATTGGGTCATCGATCACCCTGGAGATGGAGGAAACAGAACAGTGAAGGGAGGTGTGAAAGAAACTATCGAGGGACCGCAGTGAAGAAAATTGCAAGGTGTGTAAGGGATTGAATCTATGAAGCTGGAGACTCTGTGGAGGGGGTTGGGATGAAAGGAATAGCCTGGAAGCTCCTGGGAGAGGCACGTTGGAGCAGCCCCCTGGCTTGCGCCTAAGAGAGCCCTCCAAAGGCCTTGCTTTCTTGAGGTCCTGACGACTGATGGCTGAAAGAGAAATGGGCACAGTTCTTGTGGGTTTGGAGCAGGAAGGGACTGAGAAGAAAAGCTCCACTAATTCAGTGGGATCAGGACACTATGGATGCCTGCCTTATGCCTGTCCTCCAAATTCTTCCAGCTCTCAACAACTCACAGAGGCTTGGTGAGTCTTACCTGAAAATAGCCCCTTGGGGGTGACAGTCACTTGCCTCATTCTGGAGGAAGAGGGCACTTGAATAGCTCTGGCAAAGCACCCTCGAGTCTTTGGGTGGGACTGGCAGGCAGGCAAGTCTGGCAGCGAACACTGAGAGCCCTCTGGGTGGGAGAGCCCCTGCAATTTGCTCACAATATGTTAGGTCCCTTTTATGGATTCTGGATTTCAAAACCTGTTGTAAGCCAAATATGTGAGTCACAGAGTAGTAGAGCCCTCTAAATCAGTTTGTAAAACATCATGAAGATAAACAAAGGGGGAAAGGCTTTCTATTTTTGTGCCACTTTTTTTTTCCCCTGTGCTGCCTACTTCTAAAAAGGATTTGAAGTGACTTCCAAAAGGCTCTCTTACTCATGCCTAGGAGTATGTAAGCACTACTTCTTAAAGTTGAGTGCGTGTGTATCATATAACCAGAGAAGAATGATTATATAAGGACATGAATGTATCTGGGATCTCTTGGTTTATACAACAGGTAAACCTTGAGGGGGAATCTTTAGGTGAGTGCGGTTTTGAGGCACTTTCTCCATTCTTCTCTGGGTATCCTTTGGGGCCCCTCCCCCAGTATCTGCGATCTCCAAACAGTGCTCTTCCTCCTGTGGAAAATTTCCCCGTGTATCCCATGCCTGGAAGGATTTATTTACTTTCTAATAGAGCATTTGCTAACAAATATGAGCTAGTGATTGTAGGAAGCCTAATATGTCAGTTACCTTAACACACAGAGGATTTTCCGTAATGATAGAGAGAGATTTGGGGACAGAAACCATGCTGTAAGAGTGGGCCCCAAGCCCTAAAGAGCATACAGCTTAGTTCCAGACCCTCCAAAAAAATCTCATGTGTAAAAATTCAGGGAAAAAAAAGTCACGTGCTGACTCTAAGTGCACTTGGGGCTCGGAGAAGGGAAAGAGCAAGGTCATTCGGATGAAGCCCCATGCAATGTAACAGACTTTGGACAGTGCCTGAATGGTCAAGGGCGGCTGAGGATAGGAGACATCACCTCTGACAGCCCTTTGTCACTGACACCCCTGACGTCGCCTCTTCCTTTTTATTCCATGGTGTCCCCCACTCTCTGCTCTTTGCTCTCCCTTCATCCTTTCTTGTCCTTACTGCCCCTTGGCTTCCTTTTCTTCCCCTCCATCTTCTCTACCTCTTAAGACTTCTACTTCACCTCATTCTGTTTTTCCGGTAAGTTCTATTTGCTCCCTTATCTCCCAATAGCCCCCAATCAGTTGCCTGGTCAGCTTAAATAAGGCCTAGAGGGGAGCAATGGGACCCAGGAATCCTGAATATGGGTACCCCTAAACTTAAGCCTGGTGGCGGGGGCAGATGGATCCTCAACACCCCTTTGAGAAATCACTTTTCCTTCAGATTCCCCTGCTAGAGGGTCCAAATGCTCCTAGGTAAGCATACTCTTTGCTAAACTTTGTCTTTGGCACCTATCTCTCTGCTTCCCCCCACCCTTAACCTTAGCCTTGCCCCTCTAGCATCTGTTCAACCACTGTTAGGAAACGAGTAAAGATCAGCTGTTAGGTGCAGGAAGCTTAAGGGGAGGGTGAGGGGCAAGTAGAGAGTGCTTTGTAAATATAAAACACAAGTTTAGCCAAGAGCTTCGAGAGGACAAGAAAGCCTTCCTACCACAGGTATGGGACACTTGAAGAAACCAAGTCACATGTCCGACAAGAGAGGGCCTTACAAATAAAGAAAAACAATAAACAACAACGACCATTTACACAAGGCATTCTATAGCACAGAGGTTATGAGCTCCGCAATCACCTCTTGGTGGTTTGAATCCCAGCTCTACCTCTTACTACCTTTGGGAGAGTTGCCCAACTTTCCTGGGCCTCAGTTTCTTCATCCATAGAAAGAGGATGATAATACTATCATCTGCCTCATAAGTGGTGATAATAGTTAAATGACGTATCATATGTTAATCACTTAGACTTGTGCCTGCTACATAGTAAAGGGTCAGTGTGCACTTGCTGTAATTGAGTATGGGAGCTTGATCCATGAGTCTGGCTTACATGTTTTGTGCAAAAATGCCTTCCTGAACACCTAATGAAGCTGACCCAAGGTTGGCTAGGGAACCACTCTCAGACATTTCCAATATCAAGGGCAGTGGCACCTGTCCCCTTCCCAGCCTCCCACCACACACACCCCCCGCCCTCCGCCCAGAACCACACAGTTTGAATGTGTACTGCTCATGGGTCTCAGTGGACAAGGACCAACCAAAAACTTTCTGTAACCTAGCCAAACCTGACTTTGGATGGACAAGTTGTTGAGTATGGTTATAAAGATCATCCATACCCCTCAGCTCAGTTGAATCCAACATTTGATTTCAGAATGATAAATGCAATCAGTTTTTAACAGGTGGATAGCTCCAGAGACATGGTCTTCTGGGGCCATTTAACACTGAAAAGCGTACCTAGAAAGAGACAAAGAAATGTTTGAGTGTAAAAATATAGAGAGCAAATTTAAACAGTAAACAGACATAGGACATGTGGATTTCTCTACTGTAAGCCTTCAACTTGTAGCTCTGCCTATTATTTACCTCTGTTTTTGTGGCTGGTTGACGATTCCACAAAGGAGGTGGATTTTTTTAAACTCCTCTTTCTTGATTCTTTTTCAAGTCTTTAACCTGGTGGCACGCAAAAAACAGCTCTAGCCTCCAACCCGAGTCCAAGTCAGAAGTGTCAGGTTTGTCTTAGAACCAGAGACTTGGTGGGGTGCCTGGGTGGCTCAGTCAGTTAAGGGTCTGACCTCTCTCAGGTCATGATCTCACAGTTCGTGGGTTCGAGCCCCACATCGGGCTCTGTGCTGACAGCTCAGAGCCTGGAGCCTGCTTTGGATTCTGTGTCTCCCTCTCTCTCTGCCCCTCCCTTGCTCATGCTCTATCTCTTTCAAAAATAAATATTAAAAAAAATTTTAAAAAAAGAACCAGAGACTTGGCTTGGTCACTGGAGGTATCCTTGTGAATGGCAAACAGCTAACTGGCCCAGCCATTCCAGACCTAGAGCCTCAGGAGGGTTCTTAGAACTAACTAATGTTTCCTTAAAAGATCTCAAAATGTGTGTGGGGTAACACATATTTTATCATAGTTATTCTGGCTCTGCAAGTGCAATGAAAATGTTAGCCTTGGCATATCAATCGTGTTTTACAGATGACTGTAATTTCCTGAATGTCAAAACTCCAAATTTTTCTACTAAGCAAACTTTTCAGTGGCAAAACAGATTGCCTCCATAATGTATCACTGTGGGCAGGAAAAATGAAATCTTTATGCACTGTATTATGAATCAATGAGGCATTGAGATTCTTGGAAGGGTGAGTGGACTCTGGAAAATGAAAAACTGCCGCTATTCCGTCTCTACAAAGCACTGCTCAGGGAACAGAGGCTACAGCGGCATTCAGCATGTGGGCCACAGAAATATCGGATTCAAGTTGAAACGAGTTACTGTCTTTGCCTGCATTTTGGTGGGGTAGATGTCACTGTAAGGATAGTGTGAGTCCTGGCACTGAACAAACCCTCCTAATGCGATTCCCTTCATTTCTGGGATAGCGGCTCTGTTGGGTTATTGACAAAGGGAGCCTAAGAGAATTGCACCGTTCAGTAAGAGAAAAATAATATTAAGAGCAAGTAATTATGGGATGCATACTCAGGTGTCCCACGCAGTGCTAAGCACCCTGCATGGATCATCTCACTGAGAAATCACAACACTGTGAAGTGGGTGCTTACGATGAGGAAACCAAGACTTAGAGTGCTTAAGTGATTTGCACAAGGTTGTATAATCTGAGGCTGGCTTCCAGAACTCTCTGACTCCAGAGACGGAGCTCTTAACTACAAAGCATTTATCAATGGCTGGCTGTTTCTCAAGACCTGGACCTGCCCTCTTTCCACGGTGCTCACAGCTTTGGGGGGAAGAGAACACTTAGACAGGAATACCTTACATTACAATGGCAGATAAATAGGGTCCCCGGAGAGTCCACATAACCCTTTTTGGAGGGTCAGAAGAAAGCATGGCCGCCTCAGCTGTGGGCATCAGGAGGAAGGAAGCCTGGAGAAGACAGCCCTACAGCCCTAATAGGAGAGACAGGGAGTGAGGAACAGCTGATTGGGGGGGGCGGTGCTTGGAGGGGGCAGCATAGGCAAAGGCGTGAGTCACAGGGACAGGACTTCTGGGGTCAGAGTACAGGGGGGCAGAGATAGGCTGGAAGATACGAGTGGCCCAGTAACTCAGCCATAAAGTGTGGATGTTATTCAACTAAAAATCAATCTGTTAATTTTCTCTGCAAAGCCTGTGCTTTACCCTTTCTATTTTTGCTTCACATTTACTTTTAAATCAGAAATTCCTGACAGGTCCTCAGCCCCAGGAAAATTATAAGGCAGCCAAGTTTGCGTTTGGTGTCCTCAATTTTTGTTCTTGGCCTCCTTTTCCTTCCTTGGAACTGGGTGCTTTGAGCACCCCTCTCACCTTCCCAATGCGGGACCTGATCTTCAAACCCTCTCCCATCTAAATGACTGCTAAATATCTAAATGGCTTGTGACGCTCTAGCCCCTATCCCCTGCTCCCCGCCCCACACAGAGAGGGTAGATCCTTAAGCCAAAGGAGTGAACTGTACACTGTGGGTTCCTGGCCAACTGTGAGGAGAGGCTGTGCTCCCCAGCACCCCTGAAAATCTTGCCGCCCCTCAAGGCTGGTCCATGGTCGCATGCCCGGTCGGATGTTGCAGAATGCTCTGCGCTGCTTCATGCAACATTCCTTTCATTCTCGAATAAATGAGGAAAGTGGCACAGGGTAGCAAAACGAGTCTGGATGTCTAGACGTGAGTTTCAGACACATGTAACTTGATCACGAATTAGCTGTGTGACCTTTCACCTCTGTGCACTAATATCGGCATCTATGAAATGGACTGGCATGTTGCGAGGCTCTAATGAGAGAAAAAGAAAATGTGCCTTGTTAAAAAAATCTTTGTCATGGAGAACTTTTTTTAGAAGACAAAGAGGGTGTTATGCCTTCAAAAAGGGTTGGAATAATAGCTCTTTAATCCTAGAAGATGAACTGAGAAATACAAATATTTCACATTATTTGAGAACCTCAAAGGTGACTCACGTGTGGCCTGAACTATGCTTTTACACTGAAATGCGGCGACACCGGCCTCTCCAAGAGGTACCTGCCCGTATTTCGACGGTCAACACATTCTTCCCACCATGCAGAAGGTGAAGGTCGATGTGTTCTGGCGCACACGTTCCTAGTAACACCGTGACTCGTGAAATGTTAAATGGAAGGAGGTGGCGTGGGGGAACAACAGGGTTTCAAAAATAGCTTTAGGGAAATCAAATCTTGTTCGACTTGGTATGTTCATGACTGATTCATGACTCTGAAAAGGAAAAGAAGTTTGATCAAAACTGTCACCAAATGGCCTCTTTTTTTTTTTTTTTTTTTTTGAGAGAGAGACATCGAGCAGGGGAAAGGGCAGAGAGAGCTGGAGAGAGAGAATCCGCAGCAGGCTCTCCACTGTCAGCACGGAGCCTCACGTGGGGATGGAACCCACGAACTGTGGGATCAGGACCTGAGCCAAAACCAAGAGCCAGTCGCTTAACTAACTGAGCATCCTCAGGGGATGCCTCTCTAAAATGGAAATCCTTCTGGTGATGCCAGGTGGCAGATGCCTTGATGAAAAGGAGTTTCTGTAAGCACTTTCTTTCTAGATCTGAGCTTTCGAGCAGCCTCAGCAGAGAGAGTCTGGGAGGGAAAGGCTAGAGGAAGGAAAGACGCAGGATGGGGATGGAGAAGGACAAAATAAATAGTAACCAAGGGTGGGATTTCAGGGCTCGTCGGGAAAGTGTTTTAGGAGAAGGGGCCTTGTCTACCCTTTGGGGGGCTTCATGTATGCAGCAGTCTCTCCCAGTTGGGGAAGGCTGACTCTGGGGTCTGAGGAGCTGCAGGTAGGAGAGGGCAAAAAGGAGCATCCTGGTCAATTCCAAGGCTCCACTGTAGACCTTCCATAACTGACCCCACCAGTCTGTGTTCCCATAAGATGCTGGGCCCAGTGCTGAGATTGATGAGAGATGCCAGGTAGGATTGACCTTCAAAGAATGTACAGCCTGGTTGAAACTAGAACACAAGAGAAATGGACTGTTTAGATATCCCCTGGGGGCTTAACGAGTGGCAGAGAATAGTGAAGAAAACACCAAATTGGGAGTTCGGAGACCTGGGTTCTGATCGTAGACCCACTGTTGACTAGGAAGTCACTCCCTTTGAAGTTCAAGTTCCTCATCTGGAAAACGGTAGTTCGAGCTTTTGTCCTGCATACATAAAGGGATCTCGTGATGAACTAAAAATATAAGAACGGTGAGCCATTCATTGTGTCTCATGAAACTTCCGATCGTGATTAACCAGCCCTCCCTCCTTCCTTCCTTCTCCCAGTGATACCCGTGATTTTCTTCAGATGACCTTTCTGAAAAATCGCTATGGGAAGGAGAATGTTATTTAGAGTAAACATCTGTGGCCTTAAATCCAACTTACTGTGGGTCACTATCTCAGAGAGTTCACCTCAATTCCAAGGAGAAAAACCAAGCCAGGAGGGAAAGCTGTGTAGGTGACTCCTGCAGCGTGTAAATGAATCTGACTCCCCATTGACACATCTTCAGCGTGAATGATTAATGGAAAGGTCCGAGGGTGGTGCGACCCTCAAGGATTTGCCTTAAGTTGGAAAACCCAAGTCCGACATCTTTCTTAGTCTAAGCATTGACTTTGAGTCCTTCTTTGTGGCTTTCAGATCTTGCAGTAGAAAGTCAGTAAGCATCTACCAGAGGGGCTGCCTTTTCCAGAAGCTGATTCGTTTGTCAGTCACCTGGAGCATGATATTTTGAAAGCTGGGGAAGGAGTCAGAGATGTGCTTCTGGATCATGACTCTGCCACAGACTGGCTGGGTGACCCCTGACAAGCCCATGTCATTTATCTCTGAGCCTGGGTGTTCCCGTTGGTAAAGCAGTTGGACCAAGTGACCTGTAAGAGGCCTGCCAGCCCTGCTACTCCGTGCCAGATATGGGTCTGTTGCCTTCATCTGTGCATGACCTCCATCGGCTCCCTTTACAGAGGCTTTGCCTCTCAGCAGGTGGGCTGGTTTACACACATGAGACACGGCCCTCACCCATGCGGAGGGCAGCGCAGAGCTCAGCCTGTATGTGGAGGCAGCTACCGACCACTCAGGCTTCCTGCTCAATGAACTCCCCCCCGCAAGTAGAAGATGGCCGACTCCTCAGAAAACTAGAGCCCCATTTTGCACAAGATGGCTCGTGTGAAGTGCCATTTTTTTTTTAAAAGAGCTTCTTCTCTGTCAAAAATAGGGGAACATTTATGCTTTTACCTGCCAAACTAGAACCATGACTTATATTTGACAACATACACAGCTGTCCGGTTTCACGAACTTTACGTTTTCCCACTCTGTCGCACTGTGGATGGGTACAAAAATATCTTTCTCTAAGACTCGGGACATTCCAGTGTGATACTCACTCGTAACGTGCAGGAGCTGGGGAGCAGTGTGGAGGGTACTTGGTTCCCTTCCCGCCCACCCCTCCCCGGGTACATTCTCTCTTTGCCTGAAAGAAGAAATACAGCTAGCTGTCCAGAGTCTCTTATCGACACCACGGAAAACAAACCCATGACATGCAGAACTTAATGGAACTCTCATAAACTGTTAGCACCAAGCTAACAAACTATTTCCTTCAAAATAATTCCTTCTACTCAGGCAGGATCTTCGTGTCTTCGCTGCCCCATCCTGTACTCACTCCAATGACACATCAGAGTCTTTTTCAAGTAGGGGAGGGTGGTATTAGTGAGTTATTTTTCCACTCCCAGGGTTATCATTATAAAGAAACAAGGCTGTGCCTGGTACTGTAGAGAAGGCTTATTTCCACACACATACAGCACAGCCGTGTTATCCAATAATTGTGCCTTTTGCAGCCTGAGTCCCTGCAGAAAAAACTCTCCCAGGGGGAAGGAGGCACGACCCTGCCAGCCCTGGAAATTCTGAATGGCTCCAATTCTTTACAGTTGAAATGGTTAACGAGATCTGCTTTCTCCCCCAAAAGCCAGGGTTTGTACTTCATCTCTCTCAGCACCTTAAAACAATATTAAAGCTCATTAAAATCAACCCAGGGCTCAAGAAGGGCAGCTTTCATTTAGGGGGAAACTTCCCCCCTGTGCTGTTCTGGAAAATAGCACAATGCTGAGAGCAGGCATTTATCTTGACTAGTTTTTCTCTAACGATTTCTCCAAAGCACACTTGAGGTGCCTGCCTCCCAGACAGCACGTGTACAGCAGGCCCGGGTGAATGAGTGCAACCAGTTACAGCCTGCTCAGAGTTACCATAAGTGATATTTAGTGACCATCTACCATGTGAAAACGCCCCGTTACTTGGTTTCTTGTCTTCATGGAGGTCCCTAAAGAAATGATTCCATGTGTCTCTGGATTTGTCACAATCTGGGAATGGCAAGGGAGTTGGCTGTCTGGTTTCCTCATCTGCGGAATGGGAATTTGGGGCTAGAATGGTCACGAGCTACAGCCCCAGCCCCCAGGTCTCATGTGCCCAGCTCCCTCCCTAAGGCGCAGTCACAGGGCCCACAAAACCCACAAAACCAGCGTCTCCACCCACATCCTGGCATATTCTGCTACCTCCTACTTTACACTTCCTGCTCTGGCCAGGTCAGCTGTGCCCTTGCCCAGTGCCTCTCGAGGCTGAGCTCAGTGCCCAAGCCCAAGTGAGGCTGTCCAACCCAGGGAGAGCACACACACAGGAGACTCAGACAGCGCTGGCAGTGAGGATACAAAAACCAAACAGGGCATCAACCAGGGCAGTGGGCAAGAGTTTGGGCTCAGGGGATGCCTGGGTGGCTCAGCTGGGTAAGCGTCTGACTCTTGATTTCAGTTCAGGTCATGATCTCATGGTTGTGAGATCAAGCCCCATGTCGGGCTCTGTGCTGGGTGTGAAGCCTGCATGGGATTCCCTCTTCCCCTCTTCCTCTGCCTCTCCCCCACTTGATATGTCTCTCTCTCTCTCTCTCTCTCCCAGAAAAATAAAAAAGATTTTGGGTTCAGGAGTCACACAGACCTGCCAGACAGTCACTACTAGCTCTGTGATTTTAGGATAGTTAAATAACATCTTTTAGCCAAATACCCTTACCTGTATACAAACAGCAACAACAATAATAATAGTAACTAAGATATGTGTAGTGTTATGTTCCAAGCATGGTTTTAACAACTTGATTGATAGAGAGAGAGAGAGATAAATAGATAGACAGATAGATATATTCATTGTTATCTTCATTCAGACCCTACAGTTTTCCCTCAGGCTATACATGAGAAATACAGGAGCACAGAGAGGTTAAGCTATTTGCCCAGGCCCACACAGCTAGTAATGGCAGAGCTAGAATTTGAATTTGGATTTGAATTTGAACCCAGGCAGTCTGGCTGTAGATAGAGAATACAATGATTCTCCAACAGAAATACAATGTAAGTCCCATTTGTCACTTTCAACCTTCTAGTAGCCACATTAAAAGTGAAAAGATATAGTGAAAATAAGTTTAATATATATCTTATGTAATCCAATGTATCAAAAATAGTATCATTCCCACAATGTAAACACTGTAAATACTAATGAATTCATGGGCTATTTTCTCTTCCCCTCAGTCTTGGAAATCTTAGTCTGCTTGAAAACACTAAAACCACTACTTCTTTTGGGCTATAGCCGCACTTCAAGAGGCTCAACAGTCACATGTGGTTAGTGGCTATTTTGGACAGCACAGCTCTAGAACGGAACCTCTTCATCATTACACACACTGTGCCTAAAATGAAGGAAGGCATTGGCTTTCTCCTCCTCCACCTCCTCCTACACGAAGCCTTCCTTGATGACTATCACATACGATAAACTCTGTCCTCTCTGACTCATTTTTGTCCCTAGACTCTGTATGACACAATTAGCGCCTCGCCATGTTCCACCCTTACCCCCCACCACTGAATTGTGCTTCTGTCTCCCCAGCTGCATGTTAAGCTCTTTGAGAACAGAAGCCCACATACATATGGCTACTACGCTCACAGCTTCCTTGTGGCAACTTCTCAGTCACTCAGAGATGGTATGCTCATTGTGGATCAAGTAAGCATATGCCTTGCGACCCAATGCCTAGCTCCCCTTGTGACCCAATGCCTAGCTCCCCACCTCCAGCGCTAAAAGTACACCATATCCCCTACTTGTGCCTTCCTGTCCCTGAATTGAATGTCATGATGGTACCATTTTTATGACTTCCTGTCATAAAAGGAAACCTCAGATTTGTGCTTTGTAGTGGATGTACTTCCCAGCAAAAAGGCAGGTCGGGGACAATAGTGTCCCAGGACAAGAGACACTGCGGATGCTCATCTGAGATGCACGACAGTAACCGTGCCGGTCTCATTTAGACATTTCCCTGGCCTCCTTCTGTCGTCCAGGGGTTGACGCTTGCGACGGCTCACCTCTGCCCGCCCTTCTGAAGGAAGGAAGAAAACCAACCCCTGTTGCCGGCTGCCTGGGGTGGCAACCCTCTCAGGCCGTGACAGTTGACACAGGGATGCCACCTAGAAACACTCAGGGAGCTGAGTAGCAGGCAGGTGGGGAAGGCGGGACGCGTGAGCTTGTTAACCAGTGGCAGAAGTGGTCTTCACGTGGCACGGGCAGAACATATCCCCTCATGGGGCCCGACGCACCGAACGACTTTTTCTCTGAAACTTCCTTACACCTCAAAAACACACCGAGTATTAATGAGCTGAGACTCACAAAATAATTTTAGAATGCAAAACATTTCAGGGCTCGGTGTAAGCTGCAGAACTTTTCATGCCACCAAGCAATTGAGTGGACTCTGGGTGAAGGCTGGTAACTACGGGTCATAAAACCTGGAATTTCACATCTTGTTAAAGAACTCATTTTTCTCACTATTTGCAGAAGTCCTTCGATTTATGTACGTGGGAGCCTACTGGGCTTTGGGAAGGAGGAGAGCTAGATTTCTCTTAAAAAGAAGTAAATATCACCAGGACTTAGTGCGTGAAGAATTTTGTGTTGGGTTTGAATTTACAGACATTAGAAATCTTCTTTTCTTCCTTTTCAACAAAGGAAAAAACATCATCTGGATGTTTTGTGAGAGGAAGAGGAGAAGACTGGCTTAGAAAAACATCCTTGTGTTTAATGAAAGTCCATCTGTGGTCAGGCGAGTGGGCCCTCACAACACACACACACACACACACACACACACACACACACACACATACACACACACACGGCTGCAGGCCTGGCCGCGTAGCCTGGGGCCACAGGGCGGGCCAGCTCCCTCACCAGGCTGACCCTTCTGGAAGGCAAGAGAACTGGAAGCAGGAAAGAAAAAAAAAGCTATTTACAAAAAAATATATAAATAAATAAACACAAGGAAGACACATTTAAAAAAGGCTTCAGTTAGCCAAAGAAAAGAGATCATTTAATTGAGGTGTTAATTAAGATATTACTTTACATACACAGAACTGCTCCTTTGGGTGATGTGTGAAGAATAGCAAGCAATCCTGTGCAAGGCGAACTGAGTAGTTTGTTTGGTGGGTGAGACCTTCAGTTTCTTCCGAGTTGGTTTTACGCCCAGCAGGTGCTTTTCCTGGAATGCTTCTGTCCTGCTGAGGACTCTACTCAGTCCATTCAAAGAAGCAGTGAAAGTCTTGGTTGTGGTAGATGTCAACGTCGGTGGGCTCCCAAGGCGGTCAGCTCCTCTCACAGGCTGTCCAGGAGAGTCTGGCCTTGTCTTGAGCCCGCAGCATCAATTTGAAGGGCAAGTGCAGACGTTCTAGATCACATAGGTCTCCCTGATGCCGGGAAGACAATCAGATAGATTAAATCACGGGTGCCACTGCTTGAATAACTCACTCTATGCAAATGTGATGGCTCCCTCTTCTCACCAGCTAAAGCATGACTACTGAGTCACAGGAGGGTCTCAACAAATGTACCAGAAACAACACATTTAAATGAGTGTCCAGATAGTTCAAGGTAGTCCCCTCTTGAAATCCCACTTTTTTCACTGCTGCTGATCACAGCGTTTGTGGAACTCCTCTTTGGGAACTGCCAGCATGAGTCGCCCACGAAAAGCAGTTAAAATGGCAACTCCAGGCCTTGAGGGATCCAATCCTGTCAGAGCCTTATGTGTCTTTGATTCGATTAACTCTACTTTGATTTACTCTGTGCTCACATATTAATGTTGTTTGATCTGAACGCCATTCCTCTCGCTTTGACCGAGCCATTTGCATGCAATAAGATGATCTGTGCAGTTGGTTTAGGCATCATTAGCCGATAAAGGAGACCAGACCTTTCAGCATTGATGACTCACTGTCATATATAACTCCTGCCGTTTGCACTGTGTACTTACGACCACCAACCATGGCTTGTATTTTGCTACCACTCATTACTCCCAGAACATGAGGTGCAAGGGCTGAACTTAAAAAAAAAAAAAAAGTATGAAATTAAGCTACAGGTATAATAAAACGTTCACTCCTATTGATTTGGGCTAAGAATTTGTTTCCTTTCTTAAATTAACTTTTTATTGATCACTCCTATGACCTTAACTTGTACAGTTTTGTTGGCCTTCTTCCATAAGAGAAATAGATTTGATACTTATTTTTCCGTTGAGTGGTGCAAGAAAACCCTCATTCGTGAACCAGCGGCCTAAAAGGGATATAAATGTTTACAGCGTGATCCTCATAGCTTTGCTCAGGCAAAGCTCCCTGGGATTTCCCTGGACAGAAACGGGCATCACTTAGGCTTGTCCACAGAGTGCAGCAAGGAGCTCAGGCTTCCTCTTGGGGACTCACTTGGCTTGCCCAGACTCTGGGCACCCCTTTGGGATCTCGGACTTGAAATCCCTGAAGACACATGCCTAGGACAGTGGTTCCCAGACTCAAGCGTGCATGTGCCACAGAATTTCCTATGGCTTCTTAAGACACAGACCACCATGGTACTCCGGGGTGGCTCAGTCAGTTAAGTGCCTGACTCTTGGATTTGGCTCAGACCATGATCTCACGGTTCGTGGGCTCAACCCCTGTGTCAGACTCGGCACTGAAAATGCTTGGGATTCTCTCTCCCTCTCTCTCTCTGCCCCTCCCCCACTAGCTCTCGTGCTCTCTCTCTGTCTCTCTCAAAATAAATAAATAAATTAAAAAAAAAAAAGACCCAGACTGCTAGGTGCCAGCCCCTGAGTGTCGGCTTCAGTGGGTGGGCCCAAGAAAGTGCATTTCTAAAATATTCCTAAGTGGTGCTGATGCTTCTGGTTCTGGAGCCACAAGGGTAGTTTGTTGACAGAAGCAGAAGTCCTGGACTTGGGCCCCAGCCCTAGGATGTGAAGAACCCAGGTTCTGGAGAGAAATGGGCTCGGTCTGAGTACCCTTACTGGACTTGCTACGTGACACTGGGGCAAACCATCTCTCTCTTAGTTTCTTCATCCTCAAAGTGAGAATAATAAGAGCAGATTCATGGCCCAGATGGCAGTTCGTCGGTAAGCAACAGACCCAAGCGCCCCCAGCTCCTGGCTGTGCAGTGGGTATGAGAAGTGCCGTGTCTCGGCAGCAGATGTCTCCTCTTCATGAGGGTTATTGCAGACCCGGTTTATTGTGCTTTCAGAAGGAACTGACGGACATGAAGCTGGATCTACTAAGAATATCAACCCTTAGCCCAGGAATCCTTGCAGTTCGACTGATTCGCAAGGGCTGTTAGCAACCTGTGTCTTCTAGGCAAATCCGTGCTGCTCTCAGGGCCTCGATTTCCCCACCTCTAAAGTGTGTGACTGAGATGATTTGCCATCTCAAAGGTTTCTTCTTGCTCTGACCAAGTCTAGGATTCTGTGACTTAGAATCAGGTCCTTATTGCAGGATAATCTGTTAAAATAAAAATGAAAAAATGGTACCCGTTTCTATCCATTTACTTACTTTTAACATCCTTAAATTCTCCAGCTTTCTTTAACGTTGGTCTGCCATACACAAAGTCAGGGACAACAGCTAAATGTAACTGGATCTCCTTAAAATGTTCCATCACAGGCATAAAGTGGTGTATCTGTTATTTAATACTGACATCTAGTGGCTTTTCCTTATCAAAGTAAAAGATGCCTTTCCTATTAGCTCATCCCGAGCTCTGCAGCTTCTGCTGCAGACATTCATTCGACAATCCTTTATTAAACACTTATTTTATGTCAAACATTGTGCTAGACCCAGAGGAGCTTACAGTGATAAATGACACAAGCCTGTGCACCCCCAGCGCTCACAGTCCAGCAGGGGAAGCAAACAAATCACTGGACAATCACTGCACATACTGATAAATGCTACATAGGAATGCTGTATTCCTGGAACAGAGAAATGCCGGGGCAGTTCACTCTGCCCAGGAAGGTTGAGGAAGGTGTCATGGCGGAAGCAATCTTATGGTTGAGTTTTGAAGGCATCTTCTGGGTAACTTAAAAAATACACAGGCCAGGGGTGCCCGGGCGACTCAGTGGGTTAAGCGTCCAGCTTCGGCTCAGGTTATGATCTGGCAGTTTGTGGGTTCAAGCCCCGCATCAGGTTCTGTGCTGATGGTGCAGAGCCTGCTTTAGATCCTCTCTTCTCTCCTTGTATCTCTGCCCCTCCCCCACTTGCATGTGCTTGCTCTCTCTCTGTCTCTCTGTCTCTCTGTCAAAAATAAATAAATAAATAAACAAACAAACAAACAAGCAAACAAACTTTAAAAATTACACGGGTCATTCAAAAGAGTGGGCATTCCATACACAGAGGAAAAGGGCCTCTAGGGTCATTGCCTGGGACAGATTTGGGAAACAAAATTACTTTTCTATACCTGGAGCATACAGAAAAGAGCAGGGCTTTTCAACTACTGACACTGGGAATTAGACAACTTTGTCTGCACTGTAGGAGGTTTAGCAGTGTCTCTAGACTCGATCCACTAGATGCCAGTAGCACATGTTCCCCCCCCCCCCCCCGCAAGCTGTGACCACTAGAATGTCTCCAGAGATTGCCAAATGTGCCAGACTCAGGGGAGGGGAGGGGGAGATGCAAAATCACTCCTGGTTGAGAAAGGCTTGTGTACGGGGAGCTTGACAGAAATAAGGCTGGAGAGAAAGAAAGGTGGTTGCCAGCTCCCACAAGGCCGTGCCTAGCATGTGGAGGAGCTTGGATTTCATGTCTCAGGTGTTAGGGATTAAGAGGTCTTCATTAGGGAATGACAGGTCAGATGTGTGCCATATGGGTGGTGGGTGGGATAGGCGTGAGACCAGAGGCAGGGAGGTGGGCCAGGACATTGCTGCAGTGACCGAGTAGAGAAATGATAAGGGCCTGAGCCCAGGCAGTGGTAGAAAGGATGGACCTGAGGGTTCCTAAGGGCTAGAATCGGCAGGACTTGGGGAATGTTCACATGATGGTAGTGAGCAAGACAGGGAAGTCCGGGGTGGCCCCCAGGTTTCACGCTTTGTTGATTTCTATTGTTGTTTCCACAGTTGCTTAGCAATGACAGGAAAGAGTTTGCCTAGACTCATAGAGGGTGGCAAGCCTTTCACGTTGGTCTGCCTGTAAGACATCATGGGCATACGGACGTACCAAACAGTGGTCATTAAATTCACCCGGATAACCAAAGGGAAGTCTTGACTCCAATATTAAGTTGTGATACCTGTTCTTCTTAATTAAGTGACACATTTCATCGCAAGATATTTCTGTCCCATTACCACTAACTGAAACAGGCGGAGTGTGATTTTCCTGGGATGGAGCCATATTAAACGGCTCACTCATTTAAAATTAAATTGGTCCGTTCACCAGCACCCTTCCGGTTAATGTCACCGTGAAGGGAGATTTCCAGCAGCTACCACAGATCTGCTCTCACCTGCATCTTGTCTTGCTTTGGTCAATGCCTGCATATAGGCATTGCCAAAAGAAATAAGGAGATATGGTGAAGATACGGGGGATGTAATCAGAACCCAGATGTGTTTTGACAGGCTTCAACCTACTGCAATAAGAAGAAATTAAACAGGGCCACAAGTAAAGTACATCCAGGTCCAGGATAATGTAGATTGGATTTCAAAATGGGGTATGTATGGAAAAAATGAAAGTGTTTAGTTGACTGTGTGTGGGCGATGTGGCATGTGTGCCCAAAAGGCTGGTGTGATATGAGGCCACATTAAAAGACATGGTGTCGAGAATGAGGGAGGTGATAGACTGTCCCTATGTGTCACTCGTCAGACTGTGCCTGGAGGGCACATTCCAATAAAGTGGACCATATTGAGAAGAAACAAGAAGACACTGAGGCAACTTGAAGCAGTGTCCAGAATAGTTGAAAACCATACTTAGCATAAAGAAGAGAAACCTCGAGGTAACTCAGGGTATGTAAATGCTGTCTCCAAGGAGCTGAAGCCACACGTGTGGAATTAAAACTCGATTCCTAAGTAGGCTGTCACAGTTTGAAACTACCACTTTTTGCTGGCAAAGCCACATCTTTATCTGAGGGCCGCATCACCCTCTGAATGCTACATCTGTCCATTCAACTCTCTCTTGGATGCCCCAGGGCACATGAGGCCGTCCACCAAAATCCCAGGGGCATCCTTAACCCTCCTCCTTCCTCTCCCTTGCATTCATTTTGACACCACGTTTTGTTAACTCTGCCCGCTAAAAATGTCCCTAGTCTGTCCTTCTTCTTTTCTCTTGTTTTGTGCAGTGGCCTCAGCTGGTTTCCCTAATTCCATCTCCACGCACTGTGCCTGCTGAGCTTTCTAAGACACGGATTCCGTCATGTCGTTCCCCTGATTAAACCCTTTAGGGCCCTCTCTGTCATCTACACAAGTCTAAATCCTTTCGTGAGGGATCCGAGGGCCTCCACAGTCAGGTCTGTGGCTACCTGTCCATCCCCAAGCCCTGCGACTCCCTCCTTAATTCGCAGCAAGGGCATTTCAGGGCACTTGTTCTGCACGCGACAGGCTAGTTGGTGCTCTTGCTCATCTTGGTCCGTCACACTCCATTCCTCTCTTCTTCACTCATGTAATTCTTACTTGTTTTTCAAAACGAAGCAGCAGAGGCTCTGGCCTATATTGTTAGGCTAGGCTAGGAGTCGCAGCGCGGTGCTTTCATTGCGCCCTGTGCTCGCTCCAACCATTAACGACACACTGTGTTGACGCGCCAGGTCTTGGTGCTGTTGGCGTCCCTGGTGCCTGTCTCAGCGCCAGGCACACGTGAGGTGCTGGAACTGAAGTGACCACCAGAAGACCACCACCCGTGTTTCTGTGCCTCTTCGCCTACTCAGCCACGTTCCCCTTTAGGTTGGGCTATCACATCTTCAGGTGCCTTGGGGGGGGGCAAGTCTCTACTGACAAGTCTCTACTCAGAATAATGAGCCTCCTGGATCCTTTGCCCAACAGAACCCCCCAGGTGTTATCTTCACCTGCCTTCCCACCTCCACGACACTCGAGAGGCCACTGGCCCTTCCCGGAGACCAGCCCTTCACCAGATCTCCCTTTCGGCCCTGGGATCATTCTCTCAAGCAGCCCCAAGTGTTTCCAGGGGACGCAGTCTGGGAGCCCCAGCCTGTTTCCTCTGGAAGAAGCTGGCTGTGGGAAACCCCTGAATCTCCAGAGCTATGGCCATCTGCGCACAGACAGCTGGTCTCACCAGGGCAGCGCGTGCACGTGTGTGTGCGTGCACGCGTGCATGCGTATGGGCTCGTGTGATTTCTCTGTCGCCATGACAATCCCTGCAGTGTAAAGACCAAGGCCTCCCCCATTGGGCTGCCCTCATCTTCTGTGGGCACACAGAGACCTTTAGGCGGAAGGAGACACACATCCATAAAAGGAGAGACCCTGGATGTGTGTCTGTGTCTGCCTTTCTATGGTGCCTCCTCTCTCTTCCTCTGTGAGGATGCTGCTTACAAAACATTGGTTGTGACATGAACCCCAATGGCTGGGATCTATCTGTTCTGAAAGACAGGAAAGTGTTTCAGGAAGAAGAGCCGCAGACTTGCACAGGGGTTCACTCCCGGATTTACCAGAAGATGTCACTGTAGGCTTAAACCAGTACAGAAAGTCAGAGCAGACTGTCAGCTAAGCATGAAGGTGACTCTGTTATGGGGGTCTAAAATACCCAGCAGCCCCCATTATAATGCATGCCTGGTAAAGCCGGTTCAAAGATTAATCCAAATGTATCACTGGACTTCATAAATTTCTTTTTTTTCCAAATACTTAGACTAATTGCCACTAAGCTATTGCCTCAAGCATAGCATAAAGGCTCGATAAATATGTATTGGATGAAGGAGTGAATGAATGCCAGAACAAGGGGTGGAAGGAGGAAGCACATGGGAACGGTCACCTGTCTTAGTAAAGGCTGCGGGGCAGCAAAAACCGCTGGCCATTAAGCAGTGGGTCTTCACAGACGTGAATTTTAGTGGTTTAGGCAAAGTCCGGTCCTAGGAAAAGCAGTGAGGTAGGTGAAGGACGTCTAGGCCCCTTTCCATTTTCACTCCCAGATGCTTTTCCTATGCCCCATGCTTATTTATTCCAGAAAAATATATAAAATAATTTAAAAAGAAACTTTCTGTGGTATTTGCAAGGCATTTAGAAGATTATCCAGAAATGTTGTATGGTAAGGCATGGCTTTCCCAGTCCCCAGCTCTCTCCTTCCAATCCCCCGGAAGTTCTAGAAAAGTAGCACAGAGCCCCTGTTCTGGAAAACATAGTTTAAGCAGAAATACAAACAAGTAATCACAATTCCTTACCAAAAGTGTTTTAACAGAGGTTAAGTGTGGACATGCGAGCCAAGTGTGGATGTCCTGTGGTGTCACAGAGGAAGAGGTGAGGGCTGACAGCAGGGGGTATGGTAAGTTTTCTCAGAGAGGAGATAGTGCTTGGACTACAACTTGAAGGATAAGTAGAATTTTCCAGCAAAAGAAGGAAGGTCACGCCAAGGAAAAGAAACACCAGGCACAGAATAGAGGCATCCAGGATAGACCCCCGGCTGCCTGAGTTGCTCAGAGCCCAAGACTCTAGAGAAACGTTTCCTCAGAGGACATTAGCCAACAGACTCAGCCAGTGAGTGGTTGAGCTGGTTCGCTTTGGCAAGTGTACAGACCCAGCACTCTCTCGGATGGGAATGAATAGATTTCACAATAGATTTCATGAAAGCTGCCAGCCATTATCGAGGTTTCCTGTAAGAAACTAAATGCTAATACTCAGTGTGTTTTGTTGTTTTCTTTCTACTACATGCCCTTCCTTGACTTCATCCTTCATCCACTGAACCTGAGTGGGGAGAAATTTTTTTCTTAATTAAAAGCACCACCTGCGGGTCATTTCTCCTCTTGAGTATGCCTAATCGCTTCTTTTTTTTTTTTTTTTTTTTTTTTTTTGAAAGAGAGACAGAGACAGCATGACCAGGGGAGGGTCAGAGAGAGAGGGAGACACAGAATCCGAAGACAGGCTCCAGGCTCTGAGCTGGCTGCCAGCACAGAGCCCGATGTGGGGTTCAAACCCACCAACCATGAGATCATGACCTGAGCTGAAGTCGGATGCTTAACCGACTGAGCCACCCAGGCGCCCTGAGTATGCCTAATCACTTCTTAGGCTTTGACATTTCTGGTGTGTGGTGCGTGTGTGTGCACCCACTGTGTGCGTGTGCATGTATGCTTAAGTGTTTGCTAGTACACTCTTTGAATGAAGAACTTTATCATTTGCAGTTTTAAAGTGAAGATAGCCATACAACAAAGCCTCCACTCTTGTTGACACCCAGGTGTCCTTTCAGTAGGTAAAGAAAGGGGGCATTTTGGAGCTGACAGAGTTAACTTTGCTATGCTGGGAATATGAGCAACGTGAGCAACGGCTGAAACCGAGGTAGTAGCTTGCATATATGCCATTGGCAGCTACCATGTCTATTTCAGTCGGTGACTAACCGCAGTGTTTATTTCTGGAGGTCCCGGGCTGCTCTGCCTATCTGTACATTCCACTTCCATAACGAATGAGCCACGATGTTAAGACAACAGCCAAAATCAAAGCATCGTATCGACACTCTTTCAATGAGGTTTTATTTTTTAATAAGGTATCCTGTTCAGACTGGATATTGGGGAAATGCTTTTCTATATTTAGTAAGAAAGATTACAATTTGAGTTCACTTATCAACTCCATTATCACTTCAATAAAATCACTTGTGGGGCACCTGGGTGGCTCAGTCAGGTTAAGAGTCTAACTTGGGCTCAGGCTATGATCTCGCGGTTTGTGAGTTTGAGTCCCGCGTCAGGCTCTGTGCTGACATCTCAGAGCCTGGAGCCTGCTTAGGATTCTGTCTCCCTCTCTCTTTGTCCCTTCCTTGTTCATGCGCTCTCTCTCACTCTCTCGCTCTCTCTCTTTCTCTCTCTCTCTCTCAAAAGTAAATAAAACATTTAAAAAATCACTTCTGCTGGTGTCCATTTTATGATTAGTTGATGCAGGTTCAAGGGTGCGGGGTATGGAATAGAATGGTTCCCCTCTTAGCAAATGAGGTCTCTGGGAGGATTCTGTCATTGGTTGGAGAAAGAGAAACGGGGAGCAGGGAGAGGGAGTGAAGAGTGACAAGGATGATGTCCTAGGCCTAAACTTTTCCTACTTGTTTTAGCTGCAGTACCAGCAAATTTGGTGAAAGAATTAGCTTCCTGGCCAGGCTAGTGGGACTCAGACAAGGGTCTACAACACAGTTCACAGGACAGATGTCACCAGATCACCATCATTCCCCTTTTGCCTTCCTTACTGCCCAGTGAACATCACATAAGCCATGCACCTCCCTGACTCCACTTATGTCACCCACATCTCTGACTATTGGTCTTTGCGCTTTGTCCGTAGGAACTTCCACTACATCACCATCCTCCGAGACCCAGTGTCCCGGTACTTGAGCGAATGGAGGCATGTCCAGAGAGGCGCGACGTGGAAAGCATCCCTGCATGTCTGTGATGGAAGACCCCCAACCTCAGAAGAGCTACCCAGCTGCTACACTGGCGATGACTGGTCTGGTTGCCCCCTAAAAGAGTTCATGGACTGTCCCTATAATCTAGCCAACAACCGCCAAGTGCGCATGCTCTCTGACCTGACCCTAGTAGGCTGCTACAACCTCTCTGTCATGCCTGAGAAGCAGAGAAACAAGGTCCTCCTGGAAAGTGCCAAATCGAATCTGAAGCACATGGCGTTCTTTGGCCTCACTGAGTTTCAGCGAAAGACCCAGTATCTCTTTGAGAAAACCTTCAATATGAACTTTATTTCACCATTTACCCAATACAATACCACTAGGGCCTCTAGTGTAGAAATCAATGAGGAAATCCAAAAGCGGATTGAGGGACTAAATTTTCTGGATATGGAATTGTACAGCTATGCAAAAGATCTCTTTCTGCAAAGGTATCAGTTTATGAGGCAGAAGGAGCATCAGGAAGCTAGGCAGAAGCGTCAGGAACAACGCAAGTTTCTGAAGGGGAGGTTCCTTCAGACCCATTTCCAGAGTCAGGGTCAGAGCCAGAATCCGAGTCAGAATCCAAATCTGAATGCCAATCATAATGTGACTCAGAATCTGATTCAGAACCTGACTCAGAATTCAAGTCGGAATTCGAGCCAGAAGGAGAACCGTGAAAGCCAAAAGCAGAACCCAGGCCAAGAGCAGAGTGATGGCAACACTAGCAATGGCACCAATGATTACATAGGCAGTGTAGAGAAATGGCGTTAAATGGCTCCCAACGGCCTTTGCGTACTTGTCCCAAAGCGCCAGTAGAAATATGGCAGATCTTAAAACATGAGAGTTTCCAAACACATACTGCTTCCTTAAGTTTGGAAGTTAGAGAAAAAAGTAAAGATGTTGCCTTTACAGTTGCCTTTCAATTAAATGTTATACTGTGTGTGGGTAAAACAACTCTCAGTATGTAATTAAATTGTCTCTTTTTGGTTTGTTGGAGTATTTATAAAATCCAAAAACCAAACCAGACTTGCCAGAAATTGCTGTTTCGATATTTTAAGAAGTGCTTAAATTAGTCATAGAGACAAAATGAAAACATAAAATGTGGTCATTCAACTTATGGGTAAGAAACGGACTCCAAATCATTCACAATACACTGTTAAAGCTCAATCTTGGAAGCAAACATTTGTTTCCAGGGGGGAGCGTGAATATAAACATTAAAAAAAAAAACAACTAAAATTAACCACGAAACCTTTTAGTTTCTTCTGATTTTACCAAGGCATCTATTTAAATGGAATAAGAACTGATGGTAAATCTTACCATACCATAGATACGAAGATTTTTCTGTCCCAAACATGGGTAGTTTTATGTAAACACATTGGCTTTTCAAGTAGAACAGGATTTATATCTTGTTATTTAAGAGATGTTTAGAATTTAAACTTTTTCTACCTTCTACTGTCTAAAGGTTTTAAACAGGGTGTATCTCATAGTAAACAAAAACATTTTTCTCCCAAATGGAATACCAGTGTAAAGATCTAATTTTCAGACACTTTCTGGGCACTGTAATTTCAACAATTCTGGAATCTTTTTGGCGCTGCTTCTCATTCATTTTAAGGCTTCTCCGAGTTGTGCGCATTCCAAAATAACCCATTTATAGAATCTTTCTTCATCATCTAAATGGTGTGTTGCTGAGTTTCTTGTGATACATAATCCTGGATTAAAGTCAGGACTTTCTTTCTATAGGATTGTCTTATCAATGTTTGTATAGTGAGGTCCTTATCAAGAAACTCTTGAACAGGATAACGTGTCTAAAAATATTGCTGAAGTTATTCTTGATCAGATAGTATTGAACCTGAATGTGAGTGAATTGTTATTGACTTTTTGTACATTTTTATTGTACTGTTTCCTGTTGGGCTGGCTGCTTCTAGCCCATTTGTTCTTTTTTTGTGTGTTGACAGATTGTAGACAGTTACAAGAGGGGTAAAATGGTAGAATAAGCATTAGGATAGCCAGTTATTCAGTAACACCAAAAGCTGTCTGTCAATACTTCGGGTAACCCCCTACCATGTTCTGTTTTCAGAAGGAACAAAGAGAAAGAGTGCTCTGCAGAGAGGTTAAGTAGCAGGAGCATATGCATTGAGGAGAGTGATTTCATATTGTTAAGTCTCTGCACAAATTCTTTTAAGGTATCGGTTATGAATCGAGCAGGGCAAGAAGGAGCATGTCCCCCACTGTGCTGGCAAGCATCAGGATTCTGGGTAGTTTCCATTTTATGGGTTTTGCTATACTTTTGTAAGGACTTACACTAACTCCCTGCTGTCAATCCAACAAGCCACTTGGAAGTGGCATTTATGTTTTCAGGAGCGACATGCTTAGAAGTGTGAGGATAATGTCACATCTTGTACAATCTGCTGCTTATCTGCATGATCTAGTTTCATCTGTAATACTATGGCCATGAGCCGGACAAGGAGCTGAGTATTTGGGTTTAAAAATAAATGTTCTTGACGCTGAGCTTAGATTACTGTGTCTAAAGTTTGTTTTGTCTGACAGTGTTGCAGTCCTGGGAATCTGGAGAACTGAAAAACCGAAAGGAATTTGTTTAAAACCCGAACACACCTTGAAGTCCACGTGTTTTCAAGTGAAACTATTTTGTGTACATTGTGTTTTTAAAATAAAGATCCTGTAGATCACTGTGGTTATTTCAATCTTGTTTAGTTTCAGTTGACAATGTTTGCTCTTAAAACTGATAGGTACTGCTGGAAAGCAGGATGAAGCCGGAGCCAGTGGAAAAGCTTGTTACAGAAAAAACATTTTGTGTTATATTGCTGTGGTGTGCATGGCTTGCGGAGATTAAGTGCATTTTCTCTGTCTATACTGATTATTGTATATAAAGGTTATGATAAATATACATTTTTGTCATTATCATAGAAATCCCATGATTTCAACTGTAAACATCTGTCCAATGGTGTAGCTTTACAAACTATTTGCTGATTTTGTGTAATTTAACAATAGATATGAAATAAAGTTTAAATTACAGACTCTGAGTAATTTCATGATTTCAAGTTTATGACACCATGGACAGAATTCTCTTTTCTCAAGGAAGGTGTGGGGGCTTCCTTCTGGGAGTCCACGGTGTCTCTTCTTCTGAGTAAGACAAAGTTGTCAAGGAAAGACAAGAGTTGCTATGTCTCTTAGTCAGTGGACCACGATAGCAAAATACCATAAACTGGGTGGCTTATCAACAACAAAACCTTATTTTCCCACAGCTCTGGAGGCCGGAAGTCTGAGACCAGGATGCCAGCATGGGCAGCTTCCGGGGAGGGCCCTTTTTCCGTCGATGGCTGACTTCTTGCTGTATGGTCACATGGCAAAAAGTAGCGAGCTACTTCTCTGGCCTCTTCTTATAAGGGCACTAATCCCATTCATGATGCCTCCACTCCCCTGACCCAATGACCTCCCAAAGGCCCCACCTCCAGATACCATCACAATGGGGTTAAGGTTTCAACATATGAATTTGGGGAGACCCACACATTCAGTCCTTTATGGAAATTAAACATGTATGAGTTTTCACATAAATGTTCTTAAAGTAGATATTGCATGTCTACAAGCATGCAGAAAGGAAACATGGAGCCTTTTATTTCTTATCTATCCCCTGTCTACACCATAGAGGCTAATGGTAAGCTTTTAAGTATTGGCTTTTAAAGTTATGAACATAATATGATCTAATTATGTGTAAGGCACATACTTTTCAGAACAAACTTATGGTTTGGATTACAGATAGGGATGGCTTGCCCTTTACCTTCTCCAAAGAGAATTTAGGTATCAGTTGCATGGATTAGAAGGGAAGGAAGCTACAAATCTGGGGGCTTTAGCTATTTAATCTGGAAACTATTCATACTTAGAAAATTTTGCCCATCAACTATCTGTTGAGCAAGAGCTGGGTGGCCAATCGCCCTGATTGTATAACTTCCTTGGGAGGAACTCTGAACTTGAACAGAGGCCAAGAATTTGAAATAGGAAATAAAAGTTGCTTCGCTTTTCCCTTGAGGAGGGTCCTCTTGGAGAGCAGGGCACTCTTACTGAAGTGGGGAAAAAGGAGAAGCCTTGCACTATCTATGCTTCGGGGCACAAGATCAAGGTTGGCTTTGAAGGAAATGGACTATTGAGTTTGTCCAGAGAGGAACCGTAATGAAGAAAAAACTAGTTGGCCCAGTCCCTAAGGACTTGGGATTCTCAATAGGAGTTATAATCAAATCCAAATGGAGCTATCTTTGTGGGGGGTGGGGGTGGCAGTGAGTGGAAGGTCTGAAAGAGCTTTCACACTTGGGGGGATGATTTCCTTCTGCGGGGAGTGGAAAGAAGCATGAAAGCATCACACAACAGGCTTGAGATCTCCAGTTTCCCCACGTCTGAGATGTGGAAGAGCAACAGAGTAGTGGGCGGGGGGGTGGGGGTTGGTGTGCAGCCCACTGCTCTCCTGCCCTGTCCTAAGGAAGACGACCCCCTCTCTCGTCTTCACTAGGGATTCCACTAACCAAATGAACAAAAACTGGGTGTTCTATAAAAAGCATAACAAGACAGTGTTTGGGGACCCCAAGTGGCATCCCATGGGACAGTGGAATAAGGCAATCCTAATGTGTCAAACGGCAAGAATGAGGCAACCTGACAGGTTTCAACATCAAAGGAATCATATCAACACCCGAAAAATTCTAAAGTAAATTTATAATACATCAATCGCACCTTCACAAAAGTGCAAAGGCCTTAGAACTGCAGGAGAAAACTATCCTCAGAACAAAGTAAATCAACTATTTCTCAAGGCCTGTGACACTGTTGTGACCAGCTAGAGCCGGCATCCCAAAACTGTGAACTTGGGGCCAAATGCCACCCAGCACCTGCTTTGTTAATAAAATTTGATTGGAGCTTGGCCACACCCATTTCTTTACATGTTTCCTCCAGCCGCTCTCACATGACAGATACAAAGTTGCAACAGAGAGCATATGACCCCCAAAAGCCTGAAATACTTCTCTTCTTGCCCTTGAGAGAAAGAAAAAATTGGGCAACCCCTGTGCTAAAACAATCAAATGTCCTAAATAGCGAAATCCTGACAGAGTTTATAATGAGCCCAGAGACTGAGAGAATCAGGGGGTGTGATACAAATGACATGCTGCCCAATAACACAACATGGCAACACAACACTTATTGAATACCTATTACATGAAAGTCACTGCATTAAGCCTGAGAACAGGGAAGATTCTGATCTTTTGTCTCAGAATTATGGAAACCTAAACCAAATACTGTGTTAGAGAATATAGTTAAAAGCTTAATTAGTTCTTCAGTGTGTGTTTTCAATCACATCCTTGTAACAAATTGAAACAATAGAGGTACGTAAAGTAAAAAGTGAAATTACCAGCACAACTCTCACTGATTCAAAATAACTAGTGTAATTATGTGATTTCTTCCAGACCTCCTTGTTTTACCACCATTCAAATCTAATGTCTCTCTTTCCTCATCTCTCTCTCTCTGTCTACATGTGTCTCTGTCCCTGTCTCTGTCTCTCTCTCTCTCTCTCACACACACACAGACAATATGGATAACAAAAATGAAACCACAACATTCTCATTATTCAATTACCACCATCCTTTTTTGTTTCCAAGTTCAACAGCATATCATGGTTTTCCCTCCAAACCTGGAAAACAGTGGATGGTTACCCCTAAGCACCCAAATCGATTTTTGCTGGTGTAAGTTGACAGCATAGGTTCTGGATCCACACTGCCTGGGTTCGGATCCCAGCCCCACCACTTAACCAGCTTTGTGACCTTGGGGAAGTCACTAACTTCCGTATGCCTCAGTTTCCTCCCCTGTAAATGGATAAAATAATAGCTCCCACTTCAGAGGGTTGTTGTGGGCATCAAAAAGGTGATAATTTGTAAAGCAATTAGGACAGTGCCTGACACAGAATAAGCCTTTTATGTGTTGGATAGCATTATCGTTATGACTCTTGCCATTAGTAGGAAGGCTAGATGTCTGAGAATGCCTATGTCTTTAATAGCTGAACACTGACTCTGAGATCAAGAATTGAAAATATTGGCAAGAAAATAAGCAAAAAGTAGTGTATGTCCCATTGTGACTCATTTTTAAACACACCACAAGCATGAATCCCACAAATGACACAATGACTCTAAAAATATAAAATATATATGTCACAATTGTCACATAATTAAATATATAAAGACCTATCCTAAGGTTTGCTTTTGAATTTTGAATAGAGCTACTGACAGGAACATTCTGAAAGATCTAATCCACAAAATGCCAAGTGAGTCACTGATGCTCTCTCCAGCAATGCAAACGCATTATCTGATGTCCCTGGCTCATTTGGGACCACTTTACTGCACTTAGGCAAGGATGACTCACCACCAGCCCCCTTCTTTTCCCACCCACCTCTCCACCCAATACTGCCACAGCGTGGGCCTGTTTGCATGAGATATGAGAGCCCCCCCCACCCCCCAAAGTCCAGCTGCCTCTCTCACAGGTCTAGGTGGGCACCTGGAATTCCCACACTCCACGTCTCTACTCTGGGTGACAGCAGCCTGTCCAGAAGACCCTGTTAAAATGCGTATATGCCACCTGGGGGCAGGAGGGAGAGGAAACCCATTAAAAGTGAGCACATACTGGGGTGCCTGGGTGGCTTAGTCGGTTAAGCGTCCGACTTTCGCTTAGGTCATGATCTCGCGGTTCGTGGGTTCGAGCCCCGCGTCGGGCTCTGTGCTGACTGCCAGCTCAGAGCCTGGAGCCTATTTCGGAGTCTGTGTCTCCCTCTCTCTCTGACCCTCCCCTGCTCACGCTGTCTCTCTCTCTCTCTCCTAGAAATAAATAAAAATATATATATAAAAAAAAGTGAGCACATACTAGTTTATAAGCTTAGCAGTCAAGAAGGGCCCAGGCAAGTCTTGTAAATTAAGGTAGCTGGCTTCTCTTTAAAAAAAAAAAAAAAAACAAGAGGAAAAAGAATACTTAGCTTCTATTCTCATTTGAATTGCTAAATTTTGATCTTGTTGCCTTAAGGGACGGACAAGGTTCAATAATCCTCATCAAATCTCATTAAGTTGCATAAATGCTATTCTCATTATGCTTGGTTAAATCTTGTGACTTCACTAATCTGGGTAGGATTCAGTGATGCCTAACGGGACCTAAGAAAAGTTTAACAGTTTTTGTGACTTGAAAATGCTCTACTGCATTTCACGTGACTTAAGAGGCCCTGAGGGGAAAGGTCAAGTGTTAAAAGAGAGGGCTATACCATAACTTAATGGGGCCTAACCAGCCGGCTGGAGCCAACCCTAGCCAGCCTTTTCATGGGTTAATTCAAATACAAGAGTGGTTTTTTTCTCAGCCCCTAGAGAGGTCTTGTGTCCCTGAAACCAGCTAGACCAAGATCATGTGCCCATCAAGGTCCTTGCGGTTATATGGTAAAGACTTCATGAATTTAATCAAAGCGGTAGACTTAGGTTTTGCAACCCTGAACAGACAGAAAGGGAGATTAAGATCCTCAGCACTGACTAGTTGTGATAAATTGATGTATCAAGGTCAGATTTCCATACTGCACACCTGGATGGTGGCGACCTCTTCCCAACTACTCTCCTGTTCTCAGTTTCTTTCTTGACTGCCACACTCATCTTCCTAAAACTGTGTCTCAAAACTTAACCATGGACTTGTGGCCTCAGAAAGTGTTTATGATGTGTTCGTTTAAAGGTTCAGTTTCCTCGGCCCCACTGCCAAGTTCCTGAATCAGAATCTCCGGGGCAAAGCAAGGGAATTCTGCCTTTTGGTGAGATTCTAAGACGATTCAAAGGTGAATCGAATATGGCTAGGTAAATGGGAGCACTACTGGCCTAAATCATAGGTCTGATCACTGCACTGCCTTCCTCAGAAAGTACTGGAGGCTCTCCACTATCTGCGGATGAAGTCCACACTCAGCTAAATGCACAAGGCTCTCCATAATCCCACCTCAACCCTTCCTACACTCACCGCTGAATGCCACCATACTTGAATTTGAGCCTTTGCTCCAAGCTAAAGCTCTGTAAAGCTGAGCTCATCCCAGGCAGGAGCCTTCCAAAATGAATTCAAATAGGAGTTTTTGAAGTATCATTGACTCTAAAAGGCTATATGCAAAATCTTACATAGGCTGATTGCCATCTTAATAGAGTTTTAATAAACTCTAATAACCCTGGGGTCAAAAGCAGGTAGCAACCAATTAGAGCAAGCAATTGAGCTGGTGAGAGTTTCCACCCTGAGTGTGTCTGGACAGACCAGAGGAAGCCACCCCCAGATAGACACAAGTTCAAGCCGGTGGAACCTCTGTGAGGCATGAAGACAAATAGGTCATTCAGGTCATGCTAAAAGCTCTGCTCTCTCACTCCCTACTTGATTTCCCTGCCCTCAAACACCGTGCCCCACATCACGGCCAGGCCAGCCCCAGGCTCTGCAAGCAAACCAACCCTGAGTCTGGAGGCATTTGTTTAACCAGCTTCAGCTTGCTGACCCCCTTCCTGTTTCTGGCAACTTGATTTCTTTCCTATAGCCCATTCATTTGACTAACTTGCATTGAGCACTTTACTCTGAGTTAGGCCCAGTGTATTAGGAAGCCAGAAAGGGAGGTCAGAGAAGGCTGTTATCAAGAAAATGATTTCCGGGGGCACCTGGCCCCCTTGGTCAATGGAGCATGTGACTCTTGATCTCACGGTCACGAGTTCGAGCCCCATGCTGGGCACAGAGATTACTTTCAAAAATTAAAAAAAATATATACGATTACCATCTGAGTCTATTTCCCAGGCCCGAGAGTCTGCTCTAGACCTCTGGGTGAACCCCCTGGTGGAGCTGCCTGTGTCCAGCTGTCTTTAATCCCCAACCACCTCCTGCTCACAGAAGGTCCACAGAGGAACGCTCTCACAGCTCAACTTGAGGCTACTTAGCTGGTCCTGCTCTCGGATGGAAATTGCTGAACTTTTATAACCGCTCCACTCCACTAAGGGAGAACAAATTCTTATTCAGGTGGGACACTTCAATGCCTCTGGCCAGACTAGGAGCTCAGATTTACTCGGCATTTTGAATTGGTGTAAAGAGTTCAACTCCTGATGATGTTGAGAATAATTACCATGATCCATACCATTTATTAAACACCTACTGCATACCAACAGCTCTTCTTGGCCCTCCATATATTAATAACAGTAACAGCAGAAACAACCACAACAATGGCAAACCAGTAGCTAATATCTTTGAAAGGGTATTCTATGTCAGATGCTCTACTAAATCCTTTATATGCATAACCTCATTTTATCTCCACAGCTACCCTGTGAGGCAGGAATAATTACTTCCCACAGTTTACAGAGGAGTGAGCTGAGGCTCAGGAGAGCTTAATTAACGTGCCCAGTACTTAGAGGCGGGAGCCCAAATCAAACCTGGTTGGAACTCCGGAGCTCGATCTCTTTGCTTTATTTATTATTTAAAACATTTCATTATGGGAAGGTTCAAACCTATCACTCAGCTTCAGCAATTATCAGCTCCTGGCCAAACTTGTTTAATCTATGTCCTCACTTGCTTTCCCTACCAACTGTAATATTTTGAAGCAATTCCCCAACATCATCTGTGAATGTTTCTGCAAAAGCAATTCCCAGACATCATCTGGAGAAGAAGCTTCATCTTATTTTTCCAAAAACACAGATAAGTACGTTTTAGTAGCTCCCCCATTATACAGAGAAGTAAGCTGAGGCTTAGAGAGATGTGTCCCCATACACACCACTACTGAATGGCATGTCTTGGTTTCACAACCAAGTCTGTCTCCAAACCCTTTGCCCTATCCCAAATGGAGTTCTCTTCTATAGCAGAAGCTTCCTCCAGAACAGCACCTGGGGACAGAGGGCCCTGAGCCCCTGATATAGACCAGCTAGGAAGCCATTTCTGGCTTCTCTAAAATTTAAGCAAGCTCCATCCCCAATATGGAGCTTGAACCCATGGCCGTGAGATCAAGAGTCAAGTGCTCTACAGAATGAGCCAGCCAGGTGACCCTGGCTTCTCTGAAATTTAATTAACAATGGTTTCTTTTCCAGTTAGGAATAGTCACAAATCAACTAGATTCCTTCTGGTTCTTTGGATTGCTCTGGACCTACAGATACCCAGCCCGCATTGCCTAGACCCTTTGCCCTTGGAGACACAGCCTGAGATCCCCTCTCCCTTGAACCCAATATTACTAGACCCATAAATACTCTTCTAGGTCTCACAAATGGAAGCAGCCAAACTCGGCCCTTGGTCTCAGGTCTTTTCACCAAGAGTTCTGTGCTTTGATTTTCATGGGCATAATTCCCAATTCAACTCTGGGCATTAGAAAATATTTTTAATGTCCAACAAAATGGTTTTGGTCTCCCGTCTGAGTTGGGCCCTCTGTACCTCATAGATTGCATTTCCTATTAAAGACCATCACTATATACAATCTACACATACCGTGTACTTGTATAAATTGAAGAGAGCATGTGTTTTCCATACTTGGTGGGTATGATGCACCTGGAATAGCAAAATTTCTTTTGAAATAATCTCAAAGCATTTTAAAAAACTTATTTCAGATCTACCACCACCAGGAAAACCCATATCATATTTCCACTCTTCTGTCCCCCATTTTACGGGTTTACTTTGAGGCCCAGAGAGGGCAAGTGACTTCCCTAAGGCTCACACAGGTAATTCCTGGCAGAGATAAGATTCCATCTCAGGTCTGTCTGGGTCTGGCGTGTCCAGCAATACCCTAATGTTTTAATTAAAAAAAAAAAAACTTTAAGAACTTCCACGTTATTTTTTTTTTTTTTTTTTTTTTTTTTTTTTACTGTTCTCTGTTATATTGCCTTTTGGCATTCAACCTAAAGCAGAATCTTTTCTGAGATTCCTACTATAATAATCACACTTCCTGGGTTCACGATCCTGGCTCAACCCCTTTTTAGCCATGTGACCCAGGGTAAATGACTTCATCTTTCTGAGCCTAGCTTCCCTTATTTCTAAAAAATTAAAATTATAATAGTACTTACTCCATAGATTTGTGGTAATGATTCAATGAGTTAAAACACACAAAGCACTTTAGAACGGAGTTCTGGTGCTTTGCAATTGTGATTGGATGAATACAGGTAAACATTTCTAAAACTGAAGCAGTTGATTCTCATTTTTAACTAATATGTTTTATTCATTAGGTACATTTTTATGAAACACCTGCACCATTTTTCTTGGTAATGTTTTACATTCTTCCCCTGCCACATTCATTGTATTCTCATAAGTTACCCAGTAATTGGGTTCACTATCCTAAAAGGAAATATTTCCATCCCTGCAAAAATGAGATTTCCAATTTTTTTTTTTTGCTTTATATTTTTCTTCCACTCTCTGCTCATGAGGTCCAGGGTTGTATTTTACACATAGTGGACACTTCACTGGACATAGTAATACTTGTCTAAAGTTGGCAGATACCTTTTTTTTATTAGATAAGAACAATGTCTATTTATCCTCAACAATACTAGGAATTACTATTCAGCAAATGCACATGATGTACTCAGCTTTGTACTCAGAATCCCTTGTCTGTTGAATATTGTAAAGGAAAACCACACATCAGCCAAATGCTCTACGTTTTCCATGATGATCATGATTTCTATTATACTATTCCATTTTCAGTTCATATGTTCTAGTTTTGTATCTGAAAACTATGGTATCTTCACTACTAGTACTGCATTTTAGTATTATTTCATGCATTTAATTATAATCCCTGGTGAATAACCAACAAAATGGTATCTTTGTAAATACAGTGCACTCTGTGACTAACTTTGAGTGTCATTCCAAATTCTTTAGTCTCGCATTCACGACCTTTCATGACCTAGCCCCTGCTGATCTGCCTGTATCATCTCTTAACACTTGCCCTGCACACTCCCTGCACCACCCAAGAGGAGTTATTTGAGTTCTCCTCTCACCTCTGGGCATTTGCACATGCTGTTCCCTTTGCGTTAAATGCTATCGCTTACCCCCTCACTCTTACCATCTCTGTTAGCATTACGTGCTCCCCACCCAGTAACACATGCACATAAATGCACCCTCTTAGCAGAGTTAAGCCCTGTTCTTCTTTAGACTCTGCCTCAATGTTACCACTTCCAGTGAGTCTTTCCTGAACTTCTCCAAACTGAATTTAGTTACCTCTCTCCTGCGCTCACCTCAGCCTCTGTGTCAACCCCCATCCCAGAGCTCAGCCAGGAACAGTAAATACCGCTTTACCTGACTGCTTAAGATCTTGTCCTCTTTGATTTATACACACTTTCAAAACCTTGATATCATTGCAGGTATATCTTTGGCCAGTAAAGAGTTAGGCTGTCTGAGGTCATTGATATAACTTATTCTTTTAGTTGCCTAATTACCTCCCCCTAGTTTCTGTGAGCCCCAGGACAGCAAGGATGTAGACTGTCCCAATCATCTTCCTAGTTACAGTGCCTTGGGAGTCACTCATTTAACAAATATTTACTGAGTACCTAGCCAACTACATGCCAGGGTCTGTGTTCATACTGGATGTTTAGATATGTATAAAAGAGATATGATAGCTGCTTTTGTGAAGCTTATGATCTACTACTGGAGACTGACATTAATCCAAATATCTTACCAGTCAATTAGAATGCCAAACCATGCTGAATGCCATAAAGGAAATGTATAGAGAAAAATGATAAAAAGGAAATATTTAGGGTGGAACAACAAAGGCTATTCTGGGAGGTGACATTTCAAATACAACGTGAAGGATGAGAAGTGGCAGAGTGTTTATAGAGAGGAAGGACATGTTAGTTACTCAGTGTTTGTTGAATGAATGAACCAATGACTGATGAATATTTAAAATGAATTCTGCTGCAAAGGCTTTTGTCACAAAGGATCACTTGTCGTGGAAAGAATCACCCCTGAGCCCCATATTCTCTGTCTTGGATTTTCCTCTACAGTAGCCTTTGACTACCAGGGGTCTAACATCAGTCCATCGCTGGTAGTCCTTGGGATTGGAGCACATGCATACAGCAGGGAGTGCCCTGACCTGGCCATCCACTCAACCCACTTACCAGGCCCCAATGCACATGACACAGCACCCTGGCTGCTGGCCCCTGACCCCTGGCCTTGAGGAGACCCCAAACAGGAGTGCTATTCCAGCATTAAATAGCCTTTTATGTGACTACTTAGGATGTTGTTTTATCTGGTTTACACTTTGGAAACATTGAGAGCAGTAGACATATTCTTTGAGGTGATCAACTAAGATGTTTGTGGTCATTTCTATACACAGTTAAGATATTGGATCCTTGGGGTGCCTGGGTGGCTCAGTTGGTTAAGCATCTGACTTCAGCTCAGGTCATGATCTCCCAGTTTGTGGGTTCAAGCCCTGCCTCAAGCTCTGTGCTGCCAGCTCAGAGCCTAGAGTCTGCTTCGTATTCTATGTCTCCCTCTCTCTGAAACCCTCCTTCCTACTCATGCTCTGTCTCTCTCTCTTCTCTCCCTCTCTCTCAAAAAAAAAATATTGTATCCTTGGTGGGGAAACTAATCTGATAACACTTTGAACCTCTCTTGCAAGGCTTATCATATATTGCCTTGAATTTTATTTTTTGCATGCCTGCTTTATCTCCTATATTGAACAATAAATATATTATTTAGGAGAACACATACTTTTTAGACATTTTCTGTCTTCCATCATTGACTTGCCTATAATGGACCCTGCATGTTTAGATTAAATTGTTTCCAATGAAGAAACTTATTGGGGTTTTCTTCATGAATTATATCCTTGGGAAAACTTCACTAAGTTCAAGAGCAGTTTGTAATGTCATAGGTTTTCTTTGTGTGTGGCCCATCTATACGTGCATATTATCAGTCATGGGTTCAACCAGAGAAGCAGACCCATAAGGATGTATATCTATCCATAAAGAGATGTCTTTGAGGGACCTGGCATCACACAATTGTAGGGTGTAGTTAAGCTGTCTCTGGAAGGTAGTTGCCTTTGTGCCTGATACTGAAGCTTGAAATCCACAGGGCATGCAGTTGGGAAGGGACGATGGATAGAAAATGGGGCGGAAGAGAACACTGTGTAACTTAAGAAGATGAACTGAAACCCATAACAGTACTTGTTGCCTCAATCTTGATGTCATGAGTGTCCAGCAGAGGCCAAGACACTTTGTCACAGAGCTAAACACACATGTATCTGGTTTAGAAGTTGAAGAAGCTGAAAAAAGACACAAGGAAAATGGAGCCATTGCAGGCCCAGCTACACCCCAACACCAACAAGGTGAGCCAGCAGATAAGCAAGATGTGTGAGCTGCATCATGATTTCTGCTTCCCTTTTGCCCTCTGAATCTCCCACAAGAATCTCTCTTGTGGACCACTGTAACCAAAACATGCAAGAATGGGAATACTGGGAAATGTAGTTCAGCCTAGGCAAGTGGACTCATTATAAAGCCAATGCAATAGCCTTGACTTAGCCCTCAGTCTTTGGATCCTGTTTAAGCTATCAGATGCTCCTTACTCCCGTAGAGCAGTAAACAATAGCCTGTCTCCACCAACCCTGTTGAAATGTGTCCAAGTTGCCTGTTTGACCAATTCAGCCCCCATGTACTTTGATCCAAACAATTGGTACTCCTTTAAATATATCACATTGTCACCTCCCTCAGAGAGACGTCATTTTACTAATCTGATAAGGTGATTTCCTTCCACAGTGTCTAAGCTGATCTTAATTTATTTCTTGCTGTTGGTTTTAATGAGGGCCCTTCATTGGGTTATTTTACCAGTGAAGCAAAATGTGTCTGGCTAGCTGTATCTTTAATACTTCTTTAGGGGCTTCTACAGTATTATAGGGGAATTGTTTGAAAATCAAACATAGACTTGCTATTCAGAGTAGGTGATATCGGTAATTGAAGGAAACAGTACTTTTGTGAAGAATTTCTTCTGGAAGTCCCTTCATCTGACTTTCAAGGAATTTTTTAAAGTTTATCCATTTATTTGAGAGAGACAGATAATGTGAGCAAGGAAGGCGCAGGGAGAGAGAGGGTGAGAGAATCCCAGGCTCCACACTGCCCATGCAGCAGGGCTTCAACCCATGAAACCGTGAGATTTTACCTGAGCTGAAACCAAGAGCTGGCTGCTTAACTGACTTAGCCACCCAGGTGCCCTCAGGATTTCTAATTGAATCTTTACAGGTAGTTGAGGCATTGAGGCAGTCCTTACAGGACATGTGTGTGGGCACGGGCACACACACACACAGACACACACACACAGAAACACAGAGGGTAAGGCTTGCTTGCATGGCCTTTCCTTTCCAATATGGTGGCTGGAAAGAAGGAAAAGATAGGACAGGATGGTGATGGACCTTTTGCAAGGTTTCAGCAGAGAGAATCTTGGCAAGTTGCCTACTGGAAGGGAACGTGCAATTTACAGGCATGGCCACAAGATGGTGCAGTGACTGTTCACATGGTGTACACTGGGGGGGGGGGAGCAGGGAGGACAGAATGGAGGCCCTACAAATATTCAGCTCCTTATTCTTTCATATGGGGCCTAAGCATTGGGAAGATAGCAAATGTGGAAGGGAGTCAAGGACTTTGAATGTTTTCCCAAATATTATCCACAGTGTTTGAGAATGAAGAAATCCTATTTACAGCCAGACTTGGCTCTAAAATCCCAGCGATGGGCACCAGGTATGCGATCTGTAAATCTGTCAGCTACTTATGAGTTCTTTGCTTTGTCAGTTATACAGCAAGCTAATAAACTGTGGCGTAAATTGGCACTTTTTATAGAACAGATTCTGTTGTCATTGGACATGCTTGATGGTCTGTGGAGTAAAATGGCACATAGAGGTTTTATCCCTTTAACCATGGACTTTTCTCTTAAGGCTTGAATTATGAGATTCATTTTGTGTATGCCACTTAAGTCCTATACAAGGTGGCAAAATAACAGCAGTCTGAGTTGACTTGAGTCTCAATTCAAGTAAGTGTTGCTATCTCATCCGTTTGGGGCTTAACGGAAGGTAGGTGGGTTCATAGTACCATTAGCAGCTTGATTCCTAAGAGTAGGCATATGACCAGCAGGGCTTGGCTAAAATTTCATAAAAGATAGGATAGCAAAGTGAGTGTAAACTATCTTTAAGTGCCTTACGAAAGAATGCACAACTCAACAGGTAAGGCCTGACTTGGCTTTAATTTATACACTGGCCAGAAAGATTAACTACATGTATATAACAAAGAGTGTAAAATGGGGTAGCTTTTATTGAATTAAAACGTAAAACTTAATTTAATGATATAATTTTAAAAAATTATTGGTTTTCTTCAGAAAAAAATATATAAAGTTAGTTTTAAGATGCTACAAAAGAGAAAAGACAAGGGACACTCTGGAAGAAAACAGCTATACCGTATATGACAAAGGGCTAACATCCATAATGTACAAAAAACTCATATAAGCCAATTAGGAAAAGATAAATCAATAGCTAAATGAATAAAAGTCTTTGAACAAGCAATTTACAGAAGAACTAAAACTGGCTAATTAACATATGAAAAGGTGCTCAACCTCACTGGATAATGGACAATAGTCCCTAGATACTGGTGATGGGGAAATGTAAATCCACACTAAAAAAATAGTCGCTTTTTTTGGCTTCTCAAATGGGGGCAGGGTGGGGAGGAGATGGTATCCAGGGTTGTGGATGGTGTAGGGAAAGACATACTGTCAAATACTCTTGGGAGTAAATTGTGACAGCAATTCTGGATGGCAATTTGACAACTTCTATCAAAACTTCTCAAGTGTATCCCAAGAAATTACACTTTTAGGAGAATAGCTCCTCTCCTATAGAAGTACTCCCTAAGTGCTCAAATTTGGGTATATAAAGATGCCATCACAGTTTTGTTTATGCTAGAAAAGGCGGAAAACAATCTAATTATCAGTTAGGCTGGTTGTTAAGTACACTGGCATATCAATACTACTAGGTATGCGGAACGACATTCCCACTACCAGGAATGGGGCAGAACTACATGTTCTACCATGAGCCAATTTCTAGTCTATGTATTTCAGGTGTGTGGGGGTGGGGTGGGGGGGCATGTGTGTAGATTTACAGAAACAGATCTGGAAGGACATACCCCAGCCTGACAATACTAATTAGCTAATTAGACCTAGAGGGGATTTGGATTGGCAATGTGAAGGAACACTACCATATTTTGCTTTATGTACTCCTCTCTGTAGCTTTAATAATGAGCAGGTATTAACGTATTATAAAATGTAAAAATAAATGTATCTTAAAAGATATTAGTCGGATTATAAAAGTTATAATTTGTCTTCTCAAAGCTTCACAGGTGCCCAAATAATCCTCAGTAACAAATCAAAAAGCTAAGACCGACATGAGATGGGGCTTAACAACTGTGTGCTCCTAATACCCGTTAATTTGTTCTTTTCAGGCCCACAGAATTTGCTTTCATTACAAGTTTTTCCCAGCTGTCATGTGGCAGTAGCTCTCAAATGGATGATGTGAGAGGTTGGGGTGAGGAGCAAAACGGATGGCTAGAAAATCGTGTTTTTCTTTCCTTCAGCCTCCTTTTGTTACCTTAACTAATTGAAGTATGTTTTCCTCTTTACCTTTTGTATTCTTTATATTTTAGGGCTTTCCAAATCACATTCATACGCAATCATGCACTTTTCACTACTTGTCATTAGCGTTTCGTGATCTGGTTAGATTTGGACTTTTGTAAAAGGCTTTTTTTTTTTTTTTTTTTGTAAAAAGAATTCCAATTTGCTTTTCAGGGCTTTGGGGAGTTCTGACTTCAGCCAATTCTACCTCTTGCTCTCTCTCCTCTTCCTTCTTCCCAGGGACTAAAAATGATGTAATCTATTCCTAGACCCATAGAATTGCCTCCCACTTCCCTCTTGACCACCTGGGGCTTTCTATCATGGCTTTGCTTTGTTAAAAACATTTGCCTCCTTATACTGCATTTTGTTTAATGTTCTTGATTTTGGAGTATCCTATATGCTCTGATACCATGTAGCATCCATCAAGGCTCCATCTACATTCAACTCCTTAACTATTTACCCTCAGAGGAAAAATTGCCATGATGAATGATATCCATTTTAGCCGATTATTTTACCTTCTTTGCTGAGTGGTTACCTTAAACACACTCCTCAGGCATATTTAGCTATTTGTGGCCTGGTGTACTTTTTTCCAACAGGCAAACAGATTGCTAGTCACACATCACCATCAGATTCTGACCTGCAGTTATATTTGTAAATGACTTTTCAGCCTTTTCCAGTAGCTTCCTAGATCTGTATATCTACAAATAACTCCTTCTCTCGGATCCTCCTCATTTATTTGCTCTCCCACCTTAACTCTCTATGACCTCCTTTTTGTCTTATCCTCGAAGATCGTATTTGTCAAAGACTAGTGATCTGTCTTTCTCTGCCCATCTTTCATATACTTCTCTAGATCTATTTTCTTTTGCTTTTGGAGGTGGAGAGTAAAAATAGCTGTCAACTATCATCTATCATGTAATGTCTTATCTCTGGGTTGAAAATCTTCATTATTGTATTTTCCTGTCATTAACAGGCATATTTGGTCTTCTACCCACTGAACTATTGATGAGAATATTAAATAATGTCAGCCTTAGGTCAGTTCCTTGAGAAACCAACACTGTGTGCTTCCCTGCCTCTTGTTCTTATTGAACTATCAAAAACTAGTCTGTCGATATCATTCTCCAGTGCCAATTGTACATGGTCTGAACCATAGTTTTCAAGCTAGTTAATGAGCAGGACGTGGCCGGGAGCAGAATCAAAAGCCTCTCTAAGGTCAATACATATTATGTTGTTTGCTACCCCAAATCCATTAGGCTTGTCATCTGTTACCAGCAAAAATTACATTGGGTCAGCAGGATTTTTTTCTTCATAATGTAGTGTTGATTGTTACTCATCATTCTGTGCTGTTCCCTCCTTTCTTTTTATTTTTATTGTGGAGCTATTTTTTTAATGTTGTCCTATAAGGAAAATTAGGCTTATTTTACCTTTCATGCCTATGATGATCCTGTAACATTTTGTAAAAGGTATGTGGTGACTTGTCCTTTTGTTGACGTCCAGGAACTCTGGCTTCCAAGAAGTTCCCAAAGCGGTATAGTAGCTCTTCAAGGAATCGAGGTGGTTCTTTAAACACTTTAAAATGAAGGTCCTACATCCAGATGGCCAACAGACACATGAAACGATGCTCAGCATCCCTCCTCATCAGGGAAATACAAATCAAAACCACACTGAGATACCACCTCACGCCAGTCAGAGTGGCTAAAATGAGCCAGTCAGAGAACTCTAGATGCTGGTGAGGATGTGGAGAAACGGGCACCCTCCTACACTGTTGGTGGGAATGTAAACTGGTACAGCCCCTCTGGAAAACAGTGTGGAGGTTCCTCAGGAAACTAACAATAGAACTCCCCTATGACCCAGCAATAGCACTGCTAGTTATTTACCCAAGGGATACAGAAATGCTGAGGCATAGGAGCACATGTACCCCAATGTTCATAGCAGCACTCTCCACAATAGCTAAAACATGGAAAGAGCCTAAGTGTCCATCAACAGATGAATGGATCAAGAAGATGTGGTTTATCTATACCATGGAATACTACATGGCAATGAGAAACAATGAAATCTGGCCATGTGTAGCAACATGGATGGACCTTGAGGGGGTTATGCTGAGCGAAATAAGTCAGGCAGAGAAGGACAAATACCATATGTTTGCACGTATAGGAGGATTAGGAGGAACTTGACGGAGGACCAAGGGGGAGAAGAAGGGCGGAAATGGTGGGGGAAAGGGAGAGAGGCAAACCATGAGAGACTCTTGAATGCTGACAAAAACTGAGGACTGATGGATGTGGGGGGGAGGGGGGGATGGGCATGAAGGAGGGCACTTTGGGGATGAGCACTGAGTGTTATGTAGAAACTAATTTGACAATAAACTATTTGTAAAAAAAAAAAAAAAAATGAAGGTCCTAAGACACCTTTTTTAATGTTCAGTATCAATTAAGATTGCTCGTATCAGTCGTATGTACATGGGGATCTAGGTAGCCCATGTTGCCTGCTGTGATTGTGTGTGTGTGTGCATGCACACGCGTGCACATGCATGTGCGCGCATGTTAAAGTTTCCGTTTACTTCAGTGTCATGTTTTCAACTACCTACCCACAAGCTCAAAGAACCACACTATTTCCTCTTCCTCTTGTACATTATATAATATTTTCCCATACATCTGTTGCTAGCGGGATCTTATTATTCCTTGCTTTGACTCTCCCCATTTTATCTTTAAATGTAGCTGTTTCAAATCTTTTGTGGGCAGGAGAAAGGTATTAAGAAATAAATCTACTTCTGAAGTGTTCACACAGGTAGTTTTGTTACAATCCACTTATGCCAAGGACTGCAATTGTTAACTCCTGGAAATAGTACTGAGGTGGGGGATAATGCCTGAGAAAGCCCCTTCTAATCTTACAATGGAGCTTGGCATCTAGAGTCTAAATGACTAATCCTCACTTACACAAACCCCATGCTTTTTCTCTATAAATACAATAAGTTTTTTAACATAAAGGTATAATAGAAGCTTGTTCTCTAGCCTTTGCTGTTCAGATTTCCCCCTCCTTTGTATTATGATTCTGTTTTCATTAATGCAAATAAAGTATAAAAATTAGAGAAGTAATTTTGTGAATGCATGCATACCTTCAGCCCATCTTTATGTTCTCGTAGACAACACAAACAACTCCCCCCAAAAAACCCAGCCCCCCCAAAAAAAACCCACTAAGTACCTCTTGCTGGAAATTTTCTGTACTCATCTTTGCTGTCTATCAGAATTAGAGGGAAAAACATAATAATACTGTTACAAACAATAATATCTAACTATTATTGAGTGCTTAGTATGAACCAGGCTTTGCGCTAAGCTGTTTAATGCAATTAGTCCCTATCTTATACTTGGAGTAAATGTCCATGAAATCAGCATCCATATTACAATTTATGACATATTAAATTCTGTGAAATACAGTAGTTTAAATAAACAGCGTCACTTCTATTATTAAAAACTATATGCTCATATTAGAAAATTCAGAAAAAAATTACACCTGAGTCCTGTCATTTTGTTATACGTTCCCTTTTGATATTTCTTTTGTTCATAATTTGTAATGATTTGTTTATTTGAAATGTTGTACAAATATTCTACATGCAATTTTTGAATACTTTAAAATTTTGTCTTTATAGCATAAACAATGTCTCTGCTGTATTACTTTTTAAAGGTTACTTGGTAATCCAATGAATGAATCAACCCTAATGAATGGAAGGTACAGTTTATTTACCCTTTTCCATATGATTTAGCATTTAGGCTGTTTCTGTTTTCATTATTATAAATATCACTATATTTAAAGTCCTTGTTCATGAAGCTTTGCTGTACTTTGAATGATTTCACAGAAATGAAATTACTGGATCAAAGAAGGTGAACCTTCTTATAGTTTTTGATAAATGTTGTCACAGTGGATTTCTGAGCTGTTTTTACCAATCAGAAAACTGAGGGCAAGAGAAATGGGTATCAGGCAAGAAATATTTCCATAGTTGCCTGAAGGTGAGACTGAATTTTCACTATTTGATTCTGTAGAATCTTAGATGGTTAAAGCCCAAAGCGATGGGGAGAAGTATATATTACAATATTTCTTTGTGTACACAGAAACACAGAAAGGTTGTGATTCATGAAAGTTCTCCATGGAAGTTAGAAGGACAGCAGGAATTTAAACTGGAGCACTCAACTTCCCAGTACATGTTTTTCTCCTCTACAATTCCATGTATTCCAATCCTAAATCCTGCCGCCATTTCTGTCTTATAAGGATCCCATGAGTAGTTCCGTGTTTAGAAGGGTTATGAAAAGGGGAAAGCCTAAGACATAGACATGGATTACTGATGGTGGAGTGCCTGGCCCTGGTGAGGCAGATATTTTGGACAAGGAGGTCTTCTTGGTAATGGCTGGTTGCTCCATGTAGACTGCCACCGACTTTGTGAACATATAAGGTGAACTGCATTCAGAAATGGTTCATAGAAAAGCTTAACTCTGCTCTTCTGACATCAGGCTGGCATTCAGTTATTTTCATGGGCTTACTGTGGCCATCTAAGAAATAGAAAACCATGCTGCCTTCAGCAAGAAGTGTATTCACGACAGAATTAAAGAGATGTTAGCATGTACAACATAAGTAATTACAATTAATAATTATAAGAAAATTTTAGCATGGGGGATGTGGAGAAAGTTCTGCATAAGAGTTTAGTACAATGAGTCCATCACACATGGGCAAGATGGGGATGGGTTGTAAGGGAGAAGGCATTCTCCCTTTAATTAAGTTAAGATGGTATGGGTGGCCTATGGTGAGGATCTACCCATGGTCAGGGAGATGCTCAGGTTAGAGAGAAAGAGGACTCTAAAAACACTGGAGAACATCTGCTCCATGTGCCTCACTGACTAGATAAAACTAGCCAAGCCTTGTGCTAAGTCCTTTATAGATATCAAGTCATTTTGTCTTTATCACAGCCCTATAATCATTAGCCCCATTTTACAGATGGGGAAACTCAGACATGGGGACATTGTGTAACTAGCCCGGGGTCACACAGCTATTAAGTGCTGCTGTGGTGTTTGAACCCAAGCAGTCTGGCAGCAGAGTCCATGCTCTTCCTGCCTACACTGTGCTCCTCATGTGTGGGTGAGAAAATCCAGGCCTGGAGAAGGGAAATGACCTACCTGCTTGAGGCTGTCCAGCAAGTTAGTAGCAGAGTTGTAATGACTATACATATTAGTGAGCTTTCCCTTCTTCTCATCTTATCAGTGCCATTTGGTGCATTCAAGTAGCTAATGGGGAATCAAGGTGCTGGCAGGTAACCACCCAGAACATACATTCTTCCTATAAAAGTGAAAGGGTTCACTGTGCCACCCAAGGCTTCTTTATTAGTCAGTAAGAACCTGAGTCATCTATCCGGGTGTGGCTGAGAGGTGAGCCCTGTCCCCAACTAGAAAGGCCAAATGGCCTCATTGGTGGCATTGGCAGAATGGCTGCTTGCTGCCACTGCTCTCCTACCCCCACCATCTTTTAAACAGACTTTTTCCTTACTGCCCCGGCGTTGTCAGGGCATGCTTCCAAACGTGAAGGAGTAATAGCTTTCTATTTCTTTATGATCTCCTTCCTAGACAGCTCCCTGGTTTGGGAATCTAGAATTCTATTGAGGAAGAGGAGCAAGGAAATAGAAGGGAAGACAAAGGGAAGCAGGAGAGACTGTGAAGATTCTGGAGACAAGTGACTCAGACTTCAGAAACTTTTCTAGTAAACTCATTCACCAATTCAGCAGGTATTTCACAGATTTATGCCCCCTTTCCTCAGGTGTCCTCACTGAGCTGCTACAACAGCTTCCCAACTGGCTTCCCTAATTCAATTTCGATCTTCTCATTCAGTGCCCACTTCTGCCAAAGAGATCTTTCTATGACACAGAACTGAGCTTGTCACCCACCCCCACCATCAGAAGTGCCTTGGGAACTGCCCGTTCCTTCAGGATGAGGCCAGAGTAGCTGAGCATGGCCTTCAAACCCTTGGGGGACTTGGGACCTGCTTGTTTTTCCAGCCTAGTTTCTCTTACTCCTCAGATATGTCTCTCCCACGTGGACTATTCCATGGTTCCCAAAACTCAGCTGGGCTTTTTATGTCTCAGAAGAGAACCTCGGTGCAGCAGAATGAAGCTTTGGAGGCAGTGTGCCCAGGCTCCCCCTTTCCAGCTCTGCCACTTACATGACTATCTAACCTATAAAGGCTCAGTTTGCTCATCTTGAAAATGTGCATAATGTCTACTTTACAAGGCTGTGTGGGGATTTGAAATAATATATGGAAAGCACCTATATAGGGCCTGCAACACAGCAGATGCTCTAAAGATAGGTGTGACAATGATGCTGGTGACATCATTTTTGCCTCAGGGCCATTGTGTGTGCTGTTCCCTCTACATGGTATACCCTAACTCCCTTTTTCGGTCAGTTCTAGCCACTTTTCACAATTCAGTGTAAACATCGCTTCTTCCATGGCATTTTCCTGGGCCCTCTCTCCTAGATTCCTTGTTCATAGAAGCTTCTTTGTGCCTCCATAGCACCCTGGGCTGACCTGAGTGACACTACATTTCCTATCAAGGTGTTAGTCATATGGTTCGTCCACTAAATTTCCAAATGCCTACACTCTAAAGGCCACTGCTCTGAAAACTCATTCTGAACACAATCTTTCTCTTTTTTCATTTTCAAAAAATGAATGTTTAAAAGGGCTCATATTCGAGTTCCCTCTTTTCCATTAACTGAAGATGAATATTCCTAATTCTTCACCTTCCTCTCAATGAGTGCCCTCTCTCTTACTGGGAATTGGCATTAGGTATCTCTCACACCTTATTTGATTCAAGCTTCTTTTTTTTTTTAATGTTTTTTATTTATTTCTAGGAGAGAGAGAGAGAGACAGCGTGAGCAGGGGAGGGTCAGAGAGAGAGGGAGTCACAGACTGAAACAGGCTCCAGGCTCTGAGCTGGCAGTCAGCACAGAGCCCGACGCGGGGCCCGAACCCACGAACCGCGAGATCATGACCCAAGCAAAAGTCGGACGCTCAACCAACTAAGCCACCCAGGCGCCCCTTTGATTCAATCTTCTTAAGAACTCTGCAAAAGTATGTCAGTCCTCTTTACTGACAGCAAAACTGAGGCTCAGAGGATTTAATAACTTTTCCCTAGTCACATCTGGATGCTTTATGTGGTGCCCTACCTGGAAAAAAAGTTGCATATACATCTTTCACACCTATGTGTGGGCCAGTGGAGTTGATAGGAATTAGCCATTTGGAGGCAGAACCAAGAAGCATCAGTGACCCATCTTCCAGACAAAGGTAGGCAAATATCCCCACTGACTGTGAGTTGGCTCACCTAAGTCACCTCTGTTGCCTCATTGCCTCATCTGTAAAATATGTATAATAATAGGACCAACCTCATAGAATTATTGAGAAAATGAATTGAGTCACTGCATTTAAAATAATCATTATAGTTCTCAGCACATACTAAGCACTCAGAGGAAGTAGGGCAAACATATTAATAATATGATGACTGTTAATAATTCCAATGGGGAATAATCCCATGGTAGCTTCAAGTTAAGTCAGATAAGAGGTTTGGACATTAGGAGGCCTGTGACCTAGGCAGGGTGTCAGAAGTTCTCAATGGTCACAGCAGGTAAAGAGTCGAAAAGCCAAGAAGGCAGTTAAAAATAGTGACAAGTCTTGAGATAACCCCTTTTGTCATTTCATCCTTTACAAAGAGGTCAAACCAGTGAGAGGTGAACCCCAGCCTTTGGAAGATAGTTCCAACACACTGGGAATGTCTTCGAAGTAATACACCTTCGCTGTGGAAAAATCAAAATCACAGAGACACAAAAAGAAGTTAAAAACCAAATATATAACCACTGTTAATATTGCTATGCTTATCTCTTTCTGTATTTTTTCCTATGCATAGATATCCTTGGAACAAAATGGAAATCATGTTATAAATACAGGTTTTATAACCTGTTTTTCTTAAATTAAAAATACACTTTGACTCTCTTTTCATGTCAGCATGTACTCCTCCACCGTATAATTTCGTATACCTTTCAGAACGTAATTTTGATTGTACAACCACAAATGGTCGTGATGGAAAGAATAGAGAGAGGGGCCCAAGAAACTAGCGTATTCACAAGAGGAGCTTGTGAATAGGCTCACTTTGAAAAAGGATACGTTTAAAACTGGGGAGGACAGGATTCCGAGCATTGCATCTGTGTCATCTGCAAATTTGATCATTTTGTCTTTGAGATATTTTTCCTGTCATTGATTGTGGCAGCCATGATAATATGCATTGCAGACCTCCAACCACAGAGAACATAAGTGGCCAAGGGCCTCGGCTGTGGTGCTCTGAGATCCTTTGTCCAGTCTGACCTCTCTCCTTCGCTTCGCGGGGTCAGACTTACATCGCCGTCCAAGGCTGCTGCCAGCCTCTCTGGCTCTGCACCCCCATTTTCCCTCACAGGTGTTTCCTCTAATGAAATCTTTGCACATTAGATTTCCCATCTTGGTATCTGTTTCTTGCAGGACCTGACTAACAAACTGATTAACAGGGGAGCAGATGAGGCCTAGGGCAGAGGCTTACTCTATGTCTGTGTAATCTCCCTGCAAGTTACCACTGAGTCATCAGACTAGGATACTGACCCGTGCTGATCCTGAAATAGTCTGGGTGCTGATCCACCAGAACCATTTGGTCCAGCTAAACTCCTGAGGCTGCCAGGAACTAAATCTACCTCTCAGATACTGACAACTAAGGCTTTACAGAAAATATTTTCTCTTTAAATTGCAGTTGTACCAGCTCTCGTGTGGTCTACGAAGCTAGCTGATTCTCAAAGGCCAGACTGATTGAGCAGCTACAGACCTACCCAGATAATAATATCAGTCCATCCAGCTCTTTGGTCAAAGCCATTGCTTTCAATATCACCACTGCCCTTGCCAATAATTATAATAAAAGCTAACATTCATTGATACTTAATTGGTGCCAAGCACCAAGCCGAACACCATGTACGCATTATCATATTTGATTCTCATAACTACTTTATAAGGTAGATCCTATTTTTTCCACCAAGGAAGTTAAGTGTTTGCTGAAAGCCACATAATTTATAAATGGGAAAAATTAAAATCATGTCAATCTCACTTCAACTGCTAGAATGAGCATACCTGGAACATGTTCTAGAATGTTTTTCCAGCAAGTGATGTGTGCAGGTCAGGACCTCAGGCACTAACTCACTTGACCTGATTGCTCAGTAGTGACCTTCCCCAGCCCCAACTCTCAGCTGCAGTGGAAAGCAGAGCTGGATGGGGTGGACTTGGCTGAGGGGTTGGAAAGTTTGTAGCTGAGAAAGCAGCAGGTGTACTCTAAGCCCGCAGAGCCAGCTGGTAGAGAAGCAGGGATTAGAGCAAAGCCTGTCCATTTCACTCTTTACATTTGGGGACACCATGCTCATGAATGATCTAATCGAGCAGTCATGGCCTACAAGCACAAAAAGTAAACAGAAATTATTTAGGCAGGGATTTTTTCCCCCAAAAGACCAGAGTGACTTTACCCAGAGACAGAGTCCTCATTTGTTTCGTTAATACCACTTCATGGCATCGTGACTGCCTTAATTGCTGCCATTCCTCCCGTGGCAGATGAAGTATCTGTTCTTTTCTGACCCGTGGGATGCACAAGAATTAGCATAATAGCAGCGCGTCTGCCCCCGGCGGGAGTTCATCCAGCACCCAGGCTCACACATACCATCATCTGAGTCAATTAGGTGCTTGTTAGATCGTCGCGAGTGCCGTGGCTGTAACGGATGGCTGGGTCAGGGCAGTGGCGGCTACGCTACTGCCACTCTCCTCCTCCCTATTCCTTCATTTCAGCAGTGTGGTCAGTTGGCTGGCCATGCTTCGGCGAGTGCCCTCCCGCTGCCGGCAGAATCAAAGGGGGCTGGCACTGGGTCTCCACACCAGTGACAAACAAGCAGGAGGGGTAAAGCCTGCAGCTTTCTCCTTCCCCTTCCCCGTCAACTCCCTTTCCCCTTCCCCTCCTCCTCCTTCGTCTTCCTCTTCATCAGCCCTGTTTATCAAGTACCTACCATGTGGTGGTGGCATTCATAATCTCAGTACTCAGAACAGCCTCACGAGGGAGATACTACCCCCATGTTCCAGATCAGGAAATTGACTCTCAGAGCAGCGAACCATTTACCCAAGTTCATATATACCTAGCGAATGGCTAAGCTAGGGAAAAAAACAACCGATGCCTATCTACAGATCGATCACGCTCTGTCTGGGGTTTTAAAAGCTGCCAAGATAAAATTCCGTCAGTTAATGTTAGAGAAGGACATTTCGCAAATTACCAAGTATAATAAGACCTAGGGCTAAAAGGCACATCGCTGATAAATGCCGTGGTGGAGCAGAGGACGGTCAGGAAGAAGTTAAAGAGCAGCAGATAGGTCATGGAAGGCACCTGAAGAAGATGGAATTTTGACAAAGTTTGGAAGGATGTGTAGGACCTGGACACACGGAGGGGAAAAGGAGTAGGTCCCAGGTGGGAAGCAAAGTGGAAGCCAAGGCACGTGGCTGACAAGGAACCCATGGGGAGCAGTTGGTTGGGAGCAGAGTGTGTGTGATACAGAGCAATGACTATCATTTTACCCTGCTTAATATTTCATTCAGTTCAACTCAACAAATATTTACTTTGGTCCGATGTGTGCTGGGCACTGGACTAGGTAGGTGGGATATTGCAAAGAGCAAACCAACTACAAATCTCTGTTTTCTTGGAGACCACATTCTATTCTATGACCATCAAAGCGTTTATCACTATTTTTATCTTGCCTATTTGTGTACTTATTTATTCTCTGATTCCCCAACCCTCCCCAAAATATGTGCTCCATGATCTGGGGGCTGTAGAGAACAATTTTAGTTGCCTTTCTAACTTCCATTCTGTTGGCAACAGCTTCTGATTCACGATTTGGCGAGCAGTCCAGATATGATTTTCAGCCATGAGCTTGGACTGAATATGTTGAGCTCATTACCTACTCCAAGCCCAGCAGCGTTAATTTGCTCCCCCTCTTGACGTTGTTCTGATTGTTTCAGAAATGGGAATATAACCCTGGCTTCAGCTTGTCCAATTCTGGTAAACCTCGGGACATTTGCTCTTCCATGAGTATGAAGATGTGAGGTTTGGGGCTGCTGTAGCCATTTATAGACAGTAGAGAACCATCTGAACCTGCTAGAAGGCATCACGGAAAACCAGAAGATAAAACTGATACTGCAGAGGTTAGGAAAGAGGGACGAAAAGAACCTTGGTGGCATTGTTGAATTGTTAGGTCAAACCCTATTTGAGACTCAGTGTGCCTCTGCACATTTCAGTTGTGTGGCCAGTTTGAGTTAGATTTTTCTGCCATTTGCCACACAAAGGTTTCAGACGTAGGGTCAGTCTTGTTTTATTGTATCTCCAGTGATTTCTCTAGAATAATACCTGACACATAGTAGGAAGTCAGTATTTGTTCAGTGAGTGTGAATGAGCCGAAAAGGAAGTGAAAGAGGAAGTGACCTTTTCTTTTCTTGATGCTTTTAAAAATTAATATGTGTTTTTTAAATTTTTAACATGTATTCATTTTTTGAGAGACAGAGTATGAGTGGGGGAGAGACAGAAAGAGAGGGAAACACAGAATCTGAAGCAGGCTCCAGGACCTGAGCTGTCAACATAGAGCCCGAGGCAGGGCTCAAACCCATGAACCCTGAGATCATGACCTGAGCCGAAGTCGGACACTTAATCGACTGAGCCACCCAGGCGCCCCAAATTTAATTTTTATGAAACATATCACACTTGGAGAAGTTCATGTGAAACATGAGCATATTTTAAAGGACGATGTCCTACAGAAAACCCATGCAACATTCACCCCAGCTAAAATGGAATGATAAAATGTATTTAATCCATCTAAAATAATGGAGAAAGAAATAGGGAACAGGTGTATAAGAAAAGAAAAACAGAAGAGCCGAAACCACTGGAAAGCACAAAATAATATGGCAGATAGAATCTGAAGAGATCATTAATTATATCAAATGTAAGTGGGCTAAAAGCTCTAGCTAATAAGAAAGATGTTTAGATTAGATTAGTAAAACGATCAACAAAGTGTTGTTTATAAGAGTCACATCAGAGAGAGAGAGACAGAAAGGCTGAAAGTAAGATATGGAAAGATATGCCGTGAACATGCTAACAAGAAGAAATATGGTGTAGCTAGCTTAGTATCTGTTAAATGAGACTTGGGGGCACAAAGTATTTCTAAGGATGAAGAGAGTCACTTCGTAATGATGATAAGCCTAATTCACAAGAATGAAATGACAGTTGTAGATTTGTATCTCCTAACAGTGAGAACATCAGAACAGACCAACGTTTCAGAAGCTCCCTCTGCTTCAGTCACAGTCCTTCCTCACAGAGGGACCCACCATGCTGACTTTGCACCAATTATTCCCTTGCTTAAGTTTCTACTAGTACCTCTTGGGTATGCGTCTCTGAAGTTTAGTAAAACTGAAAAACTTTACTTTAAAATGGAATTATACAGTATACATTTATGAAAGGCATGGTTCCCTCCTTCTATTTGTGAGATCGACACACTGCTGCACATATGGGTAGTTCATTCACTTGGACTGCTGTAAAGCATTCCATTTTAAAAATGTTCCACAATTTCTTATCCACATTATTATTATCAGCAGCAGCATCACCCACGTCATTACTAACAACATTTGGGCTATTTCCAGTTTTGAGCTATTACAAACACCAACACTAAGAACATTCCTGTGCACATCTCCTGGGACACATAAGCACAGGTCTCCAGGGTATATAACCAGGAATGGAATCACTGGGACTCAGCCTGTGACCAAATACGTAACTGTTTCCTTTTTTTTTTTTTTTTTTTTTTTTTTGCTGATGTACCAATTTAGGTTTCCATCTGTGCACGAGAGTTCCCACTGCTCCGCAGACTCACCAGCAGTAAGCATTGTAAGACTCCTCCCTTCTTGCCAATCTCATGCACATGTAGCAGTCGGCCATTGTGGCTTTCATTACCTTTCAGTTCAAATTAATTTCTAATTTTCGTTATAATCTGTTGTTTCGCCCCCTTAACATGTTTCTTCATTTACAAATGTATTTTCCAATTATCTTCTGGTTATTGATTTCTAGGTTTATTGCACTGCTGTGAGATAAAGTGAATTGTGTGGTTTTCAAGATTGAACACTTGTTGAAGGTATAGTTTTATATGAGTGGTATACGCATCTTTGGCAAAATGTGTATTTTGTAATGTTACGATCTTAATTCATCTCTTAAGATGATTCATTATGCATATTATTTAAGTTTTCTGTATTCCTTTTTTTTTTTTTTTTCGGTCTGCTTGTTCTATGTATTACTGAGAGAGAGAGAGATGTGTTTAAAAAACTTCCATTATTGTGGGCTTTTCTATTTCTTTTCATAGGCCATTTATATTCTTGAGAGGTTAGGAGATACAAATTCACAACTGTCTTAACAGTCTTGCAAATTAAGCTTATTGTCATTTCGAAGTGACCCTCTTCATCTTTAGAAATACTTTGTGCCTCAAAGTCTGTTTTAACAGATACTAAACTAGCTACACCGTATTTCTTCTTGTTAGCATGTTCACGGCATATCTTTCCATATCTTACTTTCAGCCTTTCTGTCTCTCTCTCTCTGATGTGACTCTTATAAACAACATTTAGCTGATCGTTTTACTAATCTAACCTGAACATCTTTCTTACTAGCTAGAGCTTTTAGCCCACTTACATTTTATATAATTAATGATCTCTTTGGATTTCAATCTACCGTATTGTTTTGTGCTTTCTTTCTTTCTTTTTTTTTTTAATAGTTTATTGTCAAGTTGGTTTCCGTATAACACCCAGTGCTCATCCCCACAAGTGCCCTTCTCCATGCCCATCACCCCCTTCCCCTCCCCCCCATCCCCATCAGCCATGAGACTCTTGAATGCCAAGAAAGAACTGAGGGCTGTTTTGTGCTTTCCAATGGTCTCAGCTCTGCTGTTTCTTTTACACACCTGTTCTGTGTTTCTTTCTTCATTATTTTAGATGGATTAAACATATTTTATCATTCCATTTTCTCTTCTACTAATTTAGAAGTTATAGACTCTATTTGATGCTTTTAGTGGTTATCCTTGAAGTGGCTATGTGCAGACTTAACTTACCAACAATATTTTGATCATTTTCTTACTCTCCTAGACAATTACTAGACCTTGTAACACTAACCACATTTCTTCCTTCTCTGATACAGAGACATCGAGAAATATTTACTATATATATTTTTTTTTGTTTATTTATTTTTGAGAGAGAGAAAGAGTGGGGGCGGGGAAGGGGCAGAGAGAGAGGGAGACACAGAATCTGCAGCAGGCTCCAAGCTCCGAGCTGTCAGCACAAAGCCAGACAAGGGGCTCAAACTCACAAACTGTGATCATGACCTGAGCCAAAGTAGGATGCTTAATCGACTGAGCCACTCAGGCACCTGCTATATAAATAAATAAATAAATAAATAAATAAATAAATAAATAAATAAAGTGTGTGTGCGTGCGTGCGTGCATGTGTGTATTCTGTTCTTTTGACTCCACAAGGTATTGTAATTATATAATCAGTATTAGACTCCCCACCTTGGATGGCTCTGAGCTTAATCTTCTGTCAGCCACACCTCAGGAGGCCATGAAAATTCATACTGCGATTCTCTAAGTTCGGTAAATGTCCTTAGTTCAGAATTACAAGGAATGCTCCACAACTTCTGTGTTCCAGCCTTCGGTCACATTTTGGCTTGGTAAATAATAACTCTTTTTCCAGCTCCTTGATGCTTTGATGATGTTTAGAATATTTCAGTTAACATTTTTAGTTTGTGTATGTGTGTGTGTGTGTGTGTGTGTGTGTGTGTGTGTGTGTCTAAGGCAGGAGGATCAGTCAAGATAGTTATTCTGCTCTGCTAGAACACCAGAAATAAACGTGGTCTTGTCTTTATCTATATAATTTCACTTCAGGCTCTTTCTTGAATTTTGGGTTACATCTACTTCAACCACCTTTTAGTTGCTTCTTTCTTTCTCAACTCTGCGTTTACTTCCTGAAACTTTTTTTTCTTTTCTTTTCTTTTTCTCTGTCTCCCTCTATATTCATCTCATTTGTGTGTAAAAAGGAAGAAGACCCTCATCGGGTCTAAAATGCATGAGCGTAATGATAGTGATGCACTTGAATCAAAGAAAAATGTATAAATTATGATATGAAATTATACAAAGAACCAGTGCCTGAGACTGCTAACACCCTTGAAACTGTCCAAAGACCCCTTCAGAATGTCAACAGAAGTACCTGCCTACCTTCATCATCTTCCTTTAATTAAGCCTGCTTTTTCTTAAGTACCACCAGCATTCAAGAGAAATAAAAATGTCTCTTTCCTATTTTATGACAACATTGTAGCTTTATACTACTTTTTTCAACTGAAAACTCATGGTGTTTCTTTTTTTTAATATTTATTCATTTTTGAGAGAGAGAGAGAGAGACAGAGCATGAGAGGGGGAGGGGCAGGAGGCTCCTGGCTCTGAGCCATAAGCACAGAGGCTGATGATGCAGGGCTCAAACTCAGGGACCATAAGATCATCACCTGAGCTGAAGTTGGACGCTTAACCCTAACCCTAAGCCCTAAACCTAACCCTACCCCTAACTGAGGCACCCAGGTGCCCCTGAAAACTCATAGTGCTTAAGTTATATTTTGGTTAACTCCAGTAGCATATTTTGAAATCATTTGAGACTCCCCAGAATCACTGTGAATAATATTTTGGTGTGCCAGACATTTGACTTACAGAATACTCTCGGGCTTGTAATCTGTTTTTAAGATAGGATTCACTTATAATTCGGTTTTCTTAAAAAATTGTTAAAATATTATAACCACAGTAAAGGACATTTTAAAGTAAAATGTTTTCAACCTCTGCCGACTAAATATAATTATTTTCATTTCCCCTCATTCCCTTTTAAACTTTATCTATATACTTACATAATTTATGGTTATAATCATGGTAAATCTACAATGCTGTGTTCTCCTTTTGAAAGCTTCTAGCGTTTATAAATACCCCTTCCTGTTGTTACACAACTTCTTGTCTGTCATTTTCAGTGGCTGCCTGCTATTCTACCAAGTTGATATATTATAATTTATTTAATCATTTCCCTCTTGTTGGACTTTAAAGCCATTTCAGTATTGTTCCTATTATAGTTTGGTAATGTGTTTGTGCATATATCACTAGACTGGGGAAAGTTGTGGAATCAAGACACAAATAATCCAACAAGATAATGGAGGGGTAGCAGCTCTCAAATACTTTTGGGGCAAGAAGAGTGTTAGGTCACTACACCCTCACTCTGGCATGCTGAATCAGTGCAGGAGCCAGCAAGCCTTTAAAGTGTTTTTTGCCTCCAAACAATCAATCAATTGATTTCATGTTTCAAGTGTGTGCTTTAGCAATATCACCTTTCCAGTGACAAACTGAATGAAGCTCGGAAACACGGAACACCGAATTTGCAAGGAGACGCCTTTAAGGCCCCTGAGCCCAAGCCTCTCGTTTTCCAGGTAAGGATACAGATGTCATCATTGACATCATCCTGCTATTAGTGGAGATTTGATTCAGAGGGAAAAACTCAGACTTCCTTACTCTCTGGTCCATTTCCATTAGATCAATGGTCTCCAACTTTTAGAACCACAAAGAGGTTGAGAATTGGTTGGAAGCACCAAGGAGCATTTGGAAAATGGACTGAAAGCAATTTCTGGGTGCATTCTGTAGTGCTTGTTACCAGGTGAAGATGAGTCTTTTTTTGTTTAGAGTCTCTCAAGTGTGTGTGCTCTGACAAAGGCTAGCACTAAAAGGAACATACATATGAAGAGGCCACTTAGCATCTCGTTCCTCGCTGCAGTGAGACAGCCATTACTTTTCATTAAATAAGTAATATTCTGAGCAATCCACTTACTCATCATTAAGAGCCATTAGTAGCTACTCTTTGTCACACATAAACCCTAATGGTGCTCTATCAAGGGTTTACTAAAGAGTTGCTAATTTTCAACAGGGAAGATTAGTAATGCTGGAAGCAGAATTCAGATTTTCCTCTGAAGCTCTTCTAAATATCCTCCGCTTTAGCCTCTGCCCTGGAAAACAAAGCAGCCACACAGTAATTGTGGTGAGGCTTTAGCAGGAAGAACCACTGGTCTGAGTCTCCTCTCTCGCAGCTGCAGTTCGGGCTTTGGTCACAGGGGAGCACACTGATCTCTCAATTAAAAGTTCACAACACACTTGCCGGCTTCTCTGGTCTTTTTGGACCTCAGTCTGTCTGCTTGGAGGGCCAGGTCATGCAGTGCATCCAGAAGGCCACACAAGAGTCCTCCTTTAAGCCACACAGACTTAAAGCTCTCATCTGTCTCAATTTTCAACCAGAGGGATTTTTCCTAGGCTAATTCAAAAATGCAACTGTAGAACGATTGGATTCCCATTGGTCAGAACACGTTGTTTTTTTTCTCCTGATGGCAAATCTGTATAGTGGGGCTAGTGGTGTCCTGGTAAACAGGCATGACAGGGAGATGTTGTGGCTTACCTACACGACTTCTAGGTAAGATCGGTGAGAATTCCCTCCCCACCTCCACTTCATCCTCACTCATCTTCTCTTCTATCCATTCCACTGGTTTAATTAGCGTCCTTTTTCAAAATAGAAAGTTCCCTAGAGGTGGCAAAGCTTAGTTTAAATTGTTTGAGTACATCGTTCTGAAAGTTCCAGCATGGGCATTGGTGCTATTACTCAGCTAGAAGTTTAGAGATAGGTAGGACCAAGTAATAAGAAACCAGAGGAAGTTAGGACAGAAAAGCTTAAACATTATTTTCATTAATAAACCCATAGAAAAGCATACTTGATTTCCTCAGCCATCTGGCCATTCATTAATTTAATATTTTCCTTTGACGTGATAAATAACAGAGCAGGGTGACTTTGGATACATCTTGCTTCCTTTGCTGGCTTCAGGATTAGGAGATGATTCTGAGACCGCTCATTGTATATTCTCAATACATGTAGACATTAAATCCATCAAGAGGCAGGCCACTTTGTGTTGGCCAGAAGACAATTCCAGTTGCAAATGCTTTTTAATTAACAGGGGCTTTGTATCAGCTTTCCTAGCTACCCAGCTAGAGTTCCCATGTCTGGGCAGGTGCATCCTGTTGTGTATTACAGAACAACAAAGGGGAGTGCAAGGGCAGGGGCACTTCAGAAGACTGAATGAACGCATGCTTCCCTGCTCTCTGCCTCTCGCTGGTCTGCTCCTCCTTCTGAATCCCCCACGCAAGACTCCTTTAAGCATACTGTAGATCTGACTGCTTGGTTCATTAATTCAGTCATACATTCAACAAATATTTGCCAAACACCCACCCTATACGGTGCGCAGTAGTCGGCTCCAGATATCCAGGATTAAACAAGGAGAGGTCACCGTCTAGGACAGAAAATGGTTATTCATAAAGGTAAGTGAGATGGATATTTTAATGCAGGGAGTCTGGGAAAAATCTCCCAAATGGATTGACCATCCTTTCTCCGCAGTAGTGTTTCTTTCTCTTCTTTTAAAGGCTTGCTTCTCTGATGAGAATGGGCTACCTCACCCTATGATGCCATGAATTTCCCTACAGTGGATGTCGCCAGCAACCCTTTCCACCAATTTGATGCAGCAAAGAAGCTCCACCAAAGCCAACAGCTAGTAGGATCATGGAACCCAGAGTCAGGGCAACTGACACACATTATATGCAGCACAACGTCAACTGGACTGGCATCTGGGGTCAGACTGGGGAAATGGTTCTCCTAGTTCTGCATTTTACCTACTTGGCCCCACTCACCAACAGATGCATCAAAGCCTGATATCTGGGGCCAATACTGACCTAGAATTGGGAGAGGGAGGGACAAGAAGATAGTGAGTAATTAGACTTAAGGATCATAGAGTTTCAGAGCTGGTGTGATCCCCTATACACCTGATACTCATAGTGTGGTCCATGGCCAAGCAACATTAGCATCAGCTGAGAGCTTGAGGGAAATGCAGAACCTCACACTCCACCCCAGACCTACTGAATCTGGATCGGCCTTCTAACAATATCCCTAGGTGACTCGCAAGCATATTACATTTTGAGAAATAGTGCCCCACATAAATAAGTTTCAACCTTTCCCCATGGCGCCCACACATTAGATGACAATTCTGTGCAGGACATATTTCCTTCAGCGTCATGAACACTTCCATACTACCAGTACAAATGATGAAGAGCACTGCAATACACTAGTGCCATATCATGGTTTAGAACTGAGTTATCTTGACCCCTTCATTGGATAAAAATGAGTGAATTGCCTAAGTCCCATACTGTGAGCTCATGGCAGAGCTAGGACCAAGATCCCAGGTCTTCAGCTGTCCTTTGGATGAGTCTTGAATCAAGGGTACCCTGCTCTTCCCTTATGACACAACTCCTCACAAACTATGTTTCTATCATTTGTGTCTCAGGTTTAAGGTGCCAGTTGTTGACATCTATGCAGCTAACAGCTAACGTGATTACATACCCACCTATCTTTGAACAGCTTGGTAACCTTATCTCTGATGGTCACAGTAAGGCATTTGTCTGCCTGGAACTCCCTGTCATCTATAAAGATAATTCTCTTCTGACCTTGACCTCCCAGTTTTTCTGCATGGAACTCTTGGCCCCTGGACTCTACCTTGACCTCTTTGAAGAGTACATATTGCCCAGTAGTTTGCTTTGAACTAGCCATGCGAACTTATGTCTCCATGTAAACATCCCCCGTACAGCAGATTCCACAGTGAAGCACTCATATTTAGACTTTTTCAGACTCCAGAGATTACTTGACCTCTGGACTCTGAGTCTAGATTTTTCTGTTTGGTTCTATTCAAACTCCGTCTCACATTACTAAGGCTAGATCCTGACCATCCTCTCTCTCTCTCTCTCTCTCTCTCTCTCTCTCTCTCTCTCTCTCTCTCTTTCTATGTTCAAGGAATACACAAATCACAGTGATAAAGAAAAGAGAGTCGGGAAAGCAAAGATGACTGTTTAAATGAACAAAGGAGGTTAGTTACAGAGAACAGCTTTTCTTTTCCAAAGAGGAAGATAAGAGAGCCTCTTCCCTATGTTAAGGGCATAATTCAATATCACCCAAACTGATTTAGTATTAAAAGACTTTATATTCCCAAAGGTCAACATTTTTAAAAGAGAAGATGGTAGGTTGATGGTACCTCAATTTTAAGGCGATTTTTATTTTCTCTCAATTCTCAATATTTTTGCTATCAATGAATAATGTGTCCCTGAACACAGTTCTAACAAACGTGGCGACGTCCCCAAATTGCCTCATTTGCATTTGGGTGCCAAGGCCTGCTCCAGGTGACTTGAGAAATAAATGAAGCTGATCTAGAACATTATTTTTCCACAATCACTTCTCTTGGGGTTGCTCCTTTGGGTAATGGTTCCCTTTTATTTGGTTTTCAATGATCTCTCCCTGCCAGTTTTCTCCCCTAGGAAACAGGAAGCCACCTGCTGAAAATATCCAATGCCATAACCTATTGCTAGAGTATCTTCACATGAAAAGACCCAGGGAGAAGACAAAACTTAGCCTGAAGGAATGGTTGCTCAAGCTGGAACCTGAGGCTTCAAAGATGGACAAGAATGACACCTGCCCCACCTTGCTTCATAAGGGGATTAGTAAGGAAAAACTAGGTCAGGGATGTTAAAGTGCTTTTGACGCAAATCAAATCAAGGCTTTGATTTTTTCCAATCTAATATAGCCCTGCCTTAGGGTCAGTTTCTGCCTCAAACTGTCCATTTTTCAAAATGAGAATTCTGGTCTCATATACTTCTTTGCAAGGCTGCTGGGTGCAAAGGAAACAATTGTTTCGTCTAATGTCATTGGATCAAAAATGTTTGAGACAATTGCCTAAATAGGACCAATGGCATCACAGAAAGAACAACTAGTTGTTTTCAGCCTGCATTTCAGATAGGTCTTAAGCTAAGCAATGATCAAGCAGGTGAAAATTTGGCACCATAGGACCACTTATCAGAGAAATGAATACTCTTGCATTTGATGGCTAGAGGATAGAAACAGTTTTATTTTGCTTTAAGAATAGACCTCATGCTGTTTAACTTGGTTTCTATTCTCAAAGCTAACCCAGGTGCCTTCAGAGGACAAAGGGAGTGGCTCCATGGTACTGTTTCTGGAGGTGTGGTCTTTGGACCCACTGCATTAGAATCATGTGCATATTACAAATGTAGATTCTTGGCTGAAGCATCTTGCCAAACCCAGTGATTCAGGATCTCTTGGGGTAGAACCGAGAAAGCCATACGTTAAACAAAAAGATGACTTTCTAGCATACTAACGAATGTGACTCACAATCACCAGTGGATTGAATTCCTATATTACTACAGGGCAGTGCTTCTCAGCACTGGCCACACACTAAAGTCCTCTGGAGGATTAATAAAAAACACGTATGGCCAGCCCTACCCCAAACCAATTAAATGAGTTTTTCTGGAGATGAGGCCCTGACATCCCCATTTTTAAAGCTCTTCTGGTGATTTTCGGGGTGCAGTCAGGTCTGGGAATCTCTGATATAGGGCTCACTCTCCTACTTCCCCTTGGGATGTAAGGAAACTACTCAAAGGCACTCACAGAACAGGTACACTGACTCAAGCTTCTTTTCTGCCAACACATTAAGGGTCATAAGAATCTAAAGAGCACCTACAATGTGCTATACGGAGAGGAACTCAGCAATTAATTAAACAGAAATAGACTGCTCTCAGGAAGCCCACAGTCCAGTGGAAGACACAGACTCAATTACAAAAGGTGAGTAGAAGAAGCCTTAATCTCTCTACTTTCTCCTGCTGGTCCTTATTTTAAGGACCTTGCTCTGGGGTGTCTGGCTGGCTGCATCAGTAGAGCATGTGACTCTTGATCTTGGGGTTGTGAGTTCAAGCCCCACATTGGATGTAAAGATTACTTAAAGATGAAATTTTATGGAGTTTGGGGTGTGTAGGACTTTGCTCTCCACACACCAGAGAGTTACTTGTTTATGAGGATCCCTTGCTTTACCATTCCCCTATCTGCTTGTTCAAAACATATTTTAAAAGATCTGATCTTGTGGGGCACCTGGGTGGCTCAGCTGGTTGAGCATCAAACCCTTGAAATTGGCTCAGGATATGATCCCAGGGCTATGGAATTGAGCCCCATGTCAGGTTCTGTACTGAATGTAGAACCTTCTTAAAATTCTCTCTTTCCCTTTGTCTCTCTCCTCTCTTTCTCTCTCTGTACATTAAAACAAAAATTTAAAAATTCCGATTTTGAACATTCCTAAAAGGCATTGTAATTCTTAAGATACTTGGGACCTATGTAAGTTTCTATCCGGATCCTGAAGATTTCCTCCAGCATGAGTTATAGACTGTGAAGTCTCCCCCTTTGGCACATGTCTGTGTTAACCTGTGAATGTCATAGCATAATGGTGGTAGACTGACAAGTCCTGACTCGTGGAGTTAAGGAATGAGCTGATCTTCCCTCTGTTAAAAACATGCCTTTATCTCTGAATTCAGAAAGAAAGTCTTTCTTGAAATAATTTTATTGGATTCTATCTGGAGATAACAGAGCTTTTAGGCCAATTTTTTAGTTCAGGCTAATATATGAAGTAATGTATAATCTACCCCTCTCCTATAAAAGGGCTTAATTAAAGTTAATATTTTGCTCTTAATCATCTAATGCAGAACACAGGGCATGGCCATTGGACAGCTCCAAGTATCAACATGTGATCTCTTTAAACTGACAGCCTAGGTTTTAAAATGTTAGCTTTTGCTCCTTTCCCTTCCTGTAATAATTTACTTTTTATAATTTATCAGCTGATAAATGATTTGCAAACTATTAAGTCATGCCCTACATAATACCCACAGGTATTCTCTTCATAAAAAGGAAGAAGAAAGTTTTTAGTGACCATGGCCTTATTTGACATTTAAAGAAGCCACAAGTGAACCTTTCCCATTGCATTTACTGTATTCATATGTTCTCAGTCCTACTGTTAACTGGTATACGTTTCTGAAACCTAGTTTTTGGAGAAAAAAAATTGAGCCCCAACTTGGAAACGGTGACTGCTTGCCTGGAACAGATAATGCAGTCTCCTAGTTTCTCATCTAACATTGAAGCACATTCTTTTTATTTAGACCCATTTAGGGAATGGTTCCAATGCTAATCAGTAGCAATTTGAAATTCTTCAACTACTAAATGGGGGGAAAGTGGCATTAATACTTGATTGCTGAAGTAACGGTACGCTGTGGCAACAGATCTAGGCCTAATTATAAACTGGGCAGAAGGGCACATAGGGTGAGCTAGCACTTGCGAATATGCAAGAAATTTAAAAACCTGGCTAAAGACAAATAGTAAGGAACTTATTCTGCAAGCCCTTTGAGCAGAAGGCAAAGGGATTATTTTTATTGCCTACAAGTATAATAACAATGATTAGCCTTTCTGCCTTCATTTGCTCCATTAGTTACGTTATCATACATGGTTAGCAGCAATGGTAGAGAAGGGAGTTGCTCAAGCACAAAATAAACATTCTAAATCCCAAGACAGTCAATTATAAACATTAAATGTGCCAATGGGGGTTTTTGACAGCTTTATTGAGATGGAACACTGTTCATACTATATACATACAGTCCCATCAAAGCGTACCATTCAGTTTTAGGTATATTCACTGAGTTGTACAATCATCACCATTATCTAATTTTAGAACATTTGTATCATTCCAATAAAAAACCCACATACCTATTAAGCAGTAACCTCCCAACCTCTTCCCTGCTTAGCGCCTGGCAGCCACTAATCTGCTTTTTGTTTCTGTAGGTTTGCCTATCCTGAATGTTTCAGATAAATGGAATCATATAATAAGTGACCTTTTGTGTCTAGCTTCTTTCACTTAGCATCATATCTTCAAGGTTCATCCATATCATATCAGCACTTTATTCCTTTTAATGGATGAATAATAGCCCCTTGTATGGATATACCACATTTTGTTTATCCATTCATTAGCTGGTGGGCATTTGGGTTGTTATGACTTTTTGTCTACTGTGAATAGTGCTGCTATGAACAATTGTGTACAAGTTTTTGTGTGGGCATACATCTTCATTTTTCTATATACCCAGAATTGTAATTGCCGGCTCATATGGTAACTCCATGTTTAGCATTTTGGCCAATGAGTTCTTTTTTTTTTTTTTTTTTTATTTTTGAGAGAGAGGGAGGCTTGAACTCGTGAACTGTGAGCTGATGACCTGACTGACCTGAGCTGAAATCAAGAGTCAGACACTTAACCGACTGAGTCACCCAGGTGCCCCGGCCTATGAGTTCTTAAGCCATGTTTATTTTAGCATTCTTTTCTAAGTTCATTTTAATTTAAAGAGATTGTAGATGAATACGTTGTGTAGGCTTAATTGAGGCTAATTTTTTCTTGATACCATTTGTGAAGTTTAATTTAAAATTCAAAGTAAGTTCATACAAAAACAAAGTCCAAATTGCCTCTGAATGAAATGATTCCTCCTGTCTGTAAATTTTAATATGATGTGCTGATACAATGTCTATGAAACAAGTCCATTATCTGCATGATAAAGCGTGAGCAAATTTGATGATTCCCTGGATAGTCTTCCTTTAACATGAATTTGCCCAGAAAAGAGGGAAGAAGAAACTAGCTTTTCCCATTTGACAGGTAAGTAATTGCTATGTTTCTAGTTGTTATGGCCACAGATGTGACAATATTGGAGCTTGGGGGCCCCACTAAAAAGTGTAATCAAATCAGACTGAAATGGGATGAAGTCAAAGCAATAGTGGTTAGGAGGGTTTGAAAAAATCGTTGAGAAAAATGGGGCCAACTTTTGGGTTCATTGCTCTTTTATGACAATTTTGGTGGCTGCTATTTAGCCAAGAGGTGTGCCTGAATCTAGAGTCCACACTTTAGCTACCCAAGCTCTACCATAATGAGAACCTAACTTCACAGCTGCTGAGTCTTCTAGCCCCACCCAAGAGCCTTAGAAGGTTGTTATTTTCTTCCACACCCCAATTTCCAAGTGGTAATGGAGGCAGGTGGTCTCAAAATGGCCCTCCTGTTTACTAGATGTACCATATAAATAGCCTAGGAATCCAGTTCTCTGGATTGCTAAAGTAGCTACATATCCTGGATTTTTAAAGAGGGAGAGAAGGAGAAGAGGAAAGAGGGGACTTCCAATATATTCTATGCCCACATCTCCATTCTTGTCTCCAGCAACTCCTTCCTCATACACTATGTTTTGGAATACCCAATGGTCACAGTGCCATGGTTTTTCTTAGTTTTCTCACCTCTGGGTCTTTGCTCAGTTTACATCTATTGTGCAGAATGCCCCTCTACTTCCTTTCACCTGGAAGAGCTCCCAATCAACCATTAAGGTTCATCATCTACTTCAAGAAGCCTTCCTTAACACTTTCATAAGGTAAGCCCAGGCTTAGCTTTTATATTGCTGCATTTTCCATATTATTTTTTAACTGGTTGTTTCTGGGTTTCCTTGTCTTAATTGTGACCTCCTTAACTATGGGCACTCCATCTCATTTGTCTTTGTAGTCCCAATACCTAGCACAATGATTATCACACACACAAAGTATCCAATCAGTTTGTTGAATGAATAAAGGAACTAATATTTGTGGAGCACCAATTATAGGCCAGGCCCCTTAACAAATATCAATTCATTTAGTCCTGAAAACAAACTTGTAAGATATGCAGCAAGGTGTCACTGTTGATAGGTGAAGGAAGTAGATTACTCAGCTAAGTAAGTGGTAGTGCTGGGATTCAAGCCCAGCCCTCATTGACTCCAGAGGCCAGCTCTGTGTACCCTTACTGTCTCTTACCATACAAAACTGATTCTGGATTTCAAACACTTGTTCTCTGTGGCCATATATCATAGAAATGGTCCTTAAGTTCCAACATCTCTATATACAAGTTATATTTCTCATATGTTCCCCTCACAATTAGAAGTAGCTCACAGTACCTCTATCATATAGCATATCCTCATTTTTACCTGATTTTTTTGTGAATATGGTCACAGCCATTTGGCTAGAAGTCAAGACCTGATTCTTTATGAAGCTCTTATCATTGAGTGTCGTAGACTGAGATTGATCACCTCACTGTGTATGTCAAAGACAAGCAGAAAGAACTTTCTACTAGTTATCAGCACGGAAAACAGGGCCTGAGGAACTTAGCAAAAGATAGCAATAGAGATCTGAGGGTGATTTACCATTTACTGTAATACTTTTATAGGATTAGTTTTAGTTAAAGAATTTAATATTCCTTAAATCACACAGAATCTTTTTTTAAATTTTTTAAAATGTTTTGTTTATTTCTGAAAGAGAGAGAGAGCGAGCGAGCAAGCGGGGGAGGATCAGAGAGAGAGGGAGACACAGAATCTGAAACAGGCTCCAGGCTCTGAGCTGGCTGTCAGCACAGAGCCCGACACGGGGCTCGAACCCACAAACCAGGAGATCAGAACCTGAGCTGAAGTCAGACACCTAACCGACTGAGCCACCCAGGCACCCCTAATTCACACAGAATCTGATTGCATCACCCAGTTGGTGAGCAAGGGCTATTGGAAAGGTCAGAGGATTTTAGAAGTCCTTGTTAATGCTCAGATAAAACATCTCTTATACCTCCTTTCTGATGCCACTGAACATCTCCATCTGATTCTAACAAGCAGTAATGGAACTAGTTTATGATCTCTCAAGCATCACTGGATACAATCAGAATGGTTCTAAATAGTTTACTGTGACATCGATCATCGCACTCACCTATCACAGACCTCATTATTTTCCTATTCAAACAAAACGTCTTTAGGACAGTCCCATTGTTATAAGCCCTGAAACTGTGTTCCTCTAAGTGACTAAAAGCCACTCTTCTTCTTCATGAAAACAATGAAACTGCATAGTATGATAGAAGATTATAAATGATCTGAAAATTTTAACAAAAGATAGGGCAGGGTTAAGGGGATTGGTAATGCAAGGTGTGTTGAGTAGGTTGCTCTACAGAACAGGATGATGGGGTAGACATTACTGAGAATGTCATACTTGGTCCAAGACCTGAAAGAAGGGTGGGAGGTAGCCATCCAGATACCTAGGGGAAGAAGATTCCAGGCAGAAGAGAGAGCCTGGAACAGTGCAAAATGTATCAAATTTCCACCAAGATAGAAAACCTCAAACCATACTACTACAATAAAGTAATCAGTGCCTTTGTCCCTATTTATATATATATTTAGTTGCTTTATGCCTATATTTGTAATTACAAAAATCTCAACTATCTAGAAGGCTATGTCCCTTATGGATGATGTTATCTCAAAATAATCCCTAGCAGAAAGAAATATGTTTTTAAAGCACAAGTGCCCATAGCCAAGGGTGGTGACTACTCAAGCTCTTATTATAGCTGATAAGGGAACTGGTTTAAACTAGATTTTTCAGACCCTTAGAATCTTTCCTGTCTTGCGACAGAATTTCTTATATTATCTGATTCTTGATCACATTTTTATTTATTTTTTTCTCTCACACTCCAAAACAAGTATAGCCAGCCTAGAGATGGCTGCTAGGAATTCTGCTAGAAATTCTCAGTGCATAATTCAGAAGCCACCCTCCCTGGTCCTGGGTCGTGCTTTCTGTTGTAGTTTTCCCTGGGCTCACCTATCTGCCTCTGCAGTCTCTGGTCCCGTTCTCTCCACTTGGGATCTGTGACTGCTACTTATCTTCCGAATGCCTGTCAGGAGTGCTGGCTGCTTTTCCCTTCCCTGCCTCCTGCCCCAGGTTCTTATTCTACATACCCAGCACTCTCATTCTCTTGGCCCTGGCCATATGCCATGTACCTCTCTGGTCAACACCTCATCTCTGTTTGCCCCCTTCTCTCTTCCAGTCTGCCCAATCCCCAGTGCCTCCCTAAGCCAGCAGCCTTGCCTGTTCCCACCCACCTTCTGCAAAGAAGCCTTTCTTTTTTTTCTTTTTAAGTTTATTTATTTTGAGAGTGACAAATAACACATTTGGGGGAGGGGCAGAGAGAGAGGGAGAGAGAGAACCTCAAGCAAGCTCCACACAGTCAGCTAAGCCCCCTACTCAGGGCTCGATCCTATGAACCGCGAGATCATGACCTGAGCCGAAACCAAGAGTTGGGTGCATAACCCCTGAGCCACCCAGGTGCCCCTGCAAAGGAGCCTTTCTGCAAGCATTGCCCTCTGGGCTCTGTGGTATTCCTGTTCCTTCGTGTGCCAACTCCTTTTCTCTCCGGACTTTTTACTCTACTCTTTCCTTCACTGACTTGTGCTAATCGAAGCCGTGTGTGTGTGTGTGTGTGTGTGTGTGTGTGTGTGTGTCTGTGTTTCTGTGTGTCTGTCTGTGTGTTCACAGAGGGAGAGGAGGTTGAGGTTTATGATTACTTCTGAGGTTTAGGATTACTTCTGTTTCTCTTTTGAATCCAGGTTTTACTTATGCTATTTGCTTTTTTATGGACATATCATTTATATACCATAAACTTCACTTGTTTAAGGCATATGATGCTGTTTTTAGTACAACAATTGGATTTCAGAATATTTTCATTACCCCAAAAGGAAATCCCATTGAGCAGCTATTCTCCATCCCTCCCCTAACCTAGGCAATCACTAATCTACTTTAGATTAATTTCAGAGGTCTATAGATTTGTCTGTTCTGGACCTTTCTTATCTAGACTCATATAATATGTGTCTGGTTTCTTTTACTAGCATGTTTTTCAGATTCATTTGTATTACATCACAAATCAGCATCTCATTCCTTTATAATGCTGAGTAATATTCCATTTATGTGGGAACACCACATTTTATTTATACATTAATTAGTTGATGAAAATTTGGATTGTTTCTATCTTTTGACGATTTTGAATAATGCCACTATAAATATTCATGTGCCAGCATTTGTTTGAATACCTGGTTTCAATTCTTTTGGGTTTGTAACAGGAAGTGGAATTGCCAGGTTATATGGTAATTCTATGTTCAACTTGTTGAAAACCTTCCAAACTGTTTTCCATAGTGGCTGCAAAATTTTACATTCCCACCAGCAATGTATGACGCTTCCGACATCTCCACATCCTTGCCAACATGTGCTATTGTCTGTCTTTCTGATTATAGCAGTTCTGGTGAAAGTGAACGGGTATCGTATTGTGTTTTTGAGTTGCATTTTCTTAATGACCAATCATGTTGATTCTTTTCATGTGCTTATCGGGCATTTGTTTTTTTTCTTTAGAGAAATGCCTATCCAAATCTTTTCCCATTGTTAATTGAGTTTGTAATTTTATTGTTGAGTTATAAATTCTTTATATATTCTGCATTCTCTTATCAGATATATGATCTGCATGTATTTTCTGCCATTCTGTGGGTTGTCTTTTCACTTTCTTGATGATGTTTGTTCTTTGAAGCACACACATTTTTAATTTTGATACTATTCCATTTACTTATTTCTTCTTCTGTGGTGTATGTTTTGGGTGCCGTATATAGGAGAAAATTGCTAATTCAAAGTCTTGGACATTTGCTGTCTATTTTCTTCTAGGAGTCTTAGAATGTTAGTTCTTATATTTAGGTCTTTGATCCATTTGGAGTTAATTTTTTAGTATAGAAGTATGTAGGGGTCCAATTTCATTCTGGCGCATATGGATATCCAATTGTCCCAGGACCATTTTGGGAAAAGACTGTTCTTTCCCCTTTGACATCTTTGCTTACTCTTACCCCAGAAATACCAGCATTTCCCAAAGTTCTGTTCTATGGCTTTCCATCTTCCTCTTGTTCCACTCACTTTCTCAAAGTATATATGCTTTCCTACAGTCTCAATTGTCCCCTAGTCGTAGAATGCTTATAAGCCTCCCTCCTGACACCTGTCCTCCTTCCTGTGCTCAAGGCTATGTGTCCGCTGTGTGCTGCACATTTCCACTTAGATGCTCAATTGCCCCTCAAAACACACATGCCGAAAACAACATAGCCTCTCTCCTTCGAAATGTGTTCCTCTCATAAACTTTCCATTTCTATTTATGGCTCCACCACACTGTCTGTCAGTTACAGAGACACAAAGCCATTCTTTGCTTCGTCGTTCCTGACCACTCAGCCACCAGGCTATGCTGATTTCAATTCTTCCATTAAATTAATGGACACCGTTTATTTTAGTTACTACCAGCACTATTTTAATTCAAAGCTTTGTTGTAATATGCCAGAATTAATCAAACGGTCTCCTAATTACGTTCTTTCCTGTGATTTTTTCCCATGTCCTTGTCCTTACTACACAAAGTTACCAGATTTTCTTTTACACTCCTTTGACCATGTCACTTCGCTGCTCACAAAGCTTCAAGGACTTTCTATTGGACAAGGTACAAACGGTCTGCAATGCAGTTATGTCCCTGTACTTTCTGGCCCCAACCTACAACACTTTGTGCACACACGTATTAGAGCCCTAAGTACATTGTTGGGTAACTATCCATTAATGTGCTTGTCACCCACACTGAACTATAAGTTCCCAGAGGCCAGAAACTGCTGTATTCATCCTCGTTGCTCTAGGCCTAGCCTGTATTGGATGTTTAATACACAGAAGCTAACCTGAATAAAACTGCTGTGATATGGGATCATAGTAGTCGCATGACAGTGGGGTGGGTGGTGAGGGGTTCAGGATGGTGCTGTCCTTTGTATGAAGGAGCTCCCCCAACCCCACTGTCTCACTTTTCTCCCCTCTCTTGCTTTCTCAAATTGAAAACAAACTTTCAGATTTCAACAACCATTTGGCTGTTGCACATTGTATTAGCCTGCTTTGTTCTGGCACATCCGATTGCTCTCCACTTGACCCCATAAATGTTCTCTCACAAAACAAGACTGCCAAAGCGTGGTCAGGGTATCCTGACCGGCAGCCTGCAGGTGTACTGATTGCCCACAACCATGAATGGCTCTCAGGAAGCTACATTCATGTTCTACCTCTTGTTAAACATTAGCCAGCGGGACCATCTGGAAGTCCAAAAATACTAACGACATTACAAGCCAGATTTCCTGTAGATATTGAGGGTTCTAGCTAAATTTTTAATGTTTATTTATTTCCGAGAGAGAGACACACAGAGCGTTAGTGGAGGGGCGGCAGAGAGAGAGGGAGACACAGAATCTGAAGCAGGCTCCAAGCTCTGAGCTGTCAGCACAGAGCCTGACACAGAGCTCAAACTCACAAATGTTCAGATCATGTCCTGAGCCGAAGTCAGGCGCCTGATTGACTGAGCCACCAGGCATCCTGGTTCTAGCTAATTTTTAAGGGCTCCGTCATGATAGGCTAAATTTGTAAAGTTTTTAGAAAAGTGACAGAAAGAAATGTTCCAGGGGAAAAAAGTAAATATAGTGTTGGGAATATTCAATTACTTAATAACTAGCAAATAGTATTTATAGTAATTAGTTTAAACATCCATTTTACTGCAAATTTACTTAAAGGTAATGATAAGATGGCATCAATAATACTCTGTCCCATGTATTTAAACAATAGCTGTAGATATAACTAGAAAGTGGACCCCGATTTAAGAAAATCTGAGGTAATAAAATCTGAACTTATGAAATGGATAAATCAGAGCCAGCAATTATTTGTATTAAAGAAATATTCTTCACTTACACTAGAGAATTGTGACCTCATGTTTGTCTATGCTTTGCCAGTATATTTACCTCCCTATCCTTTAAATAACCTGAATCCTTTAAAGTATTAGTTAAGTTTGATATAGGATAAAATCTCTGATTCTTATGAGTCTTCACTGACATCTAAAAGTTTGTGTTAGCCTAAGGTCATATTAAACGGTTTTCTGTTAATAAACAATGTTCTATTGAACAATATTTTTTAAAAAACTACCCCAAATCTCCTCTTTCTGTATTTCCTGGCTCCGTGAATGATACCACCATGCACCTGGTTGCCCCAGCTAGACACCAAGGGATACCAAGAGGTATGCATCTCTCCTCCTTCCCTCCACCCACATCTCACTGATGACTAAATCCTACTGATTCTGACTCCTAATACCTTTCTCGACTCATCTTCATCTTTTGCTGCACCCTCTCTTACCTAAATCACTGAAGTGCCCTGGTAATTGGTCTTCCTGACATCTTTTTCACTCCATACCAATTTTTTTGACACACAGAGTGATCTCATAATTTTATTTCCTCTTTTATAATTCATGAATGGTGTTCTATTGCCCTAAATCTAAAGCTGAACTCCATGGCCTGGAATGTCTTTCCCAACCCCCAGGACTACTGTGTGTGTGTGTGTGTGTGTGTGTGTGTGTGTGTGTGTGTGTGTGTGTTTAGTATGCTGTGATCAGTTACCCTCTCAGAACACCTTCAGTTTGGACTGAAGTTTGCCAGTTTACTTGTCTCAGTCCTACTAAATGTTGAATGAAGTAACTCCTACAATTTTCTGTACTTTTCTGTTTCTGTTTGTGATACTGGTTTGGACTGAATAGTCTTTAGGTCCCCATTAGTGACAAAGTCTGAGGAGGCAAATGGCTGACTCTTCCAAAGTGCTCAGAGTTACTAGTGATTGGTCAAGGAAACAAAAGGAGAGTGTCGTGCTTTCAATAGCTAAGGGACTAACTAGTGAGCCCCTACTGCCAGTTCAGAGGGTTTAGTTAATGTGGGGAGGTGTATATTTGGTGTCATGTGGAGTCTTTTGAGTTCTGTATGAGCACATTATATCAATACTTTCATGTTGAATTAGCAGAACTGAGCAGTGAAAATCTCCCCTGGTCCTCTTCTCTCCAACGAAAGTTTTCCAACAACATGTCAGATAGACCAGAAAAGTAAGAAATCATGTTTTAAAACACAAACGTAGAATAAAAATTGATAAGTCCATATCAGTCATGCAGGACTTTTCCATTCCTCACTTCCAAAAGACAATATCCAGTTGCATAATGCAAGTTGTAGAAAGTTGAAACTTCCCCCTAGAGCTATATTATGGCCATGCCAATGAAGTCTGATGGCCAGGATGTGCCAGTGCAAGAAAATGACACGTGACAAATGATGTCAGTTGCAGTGATGAAGGCTGCATTAGCTTGTCACTAAATAGAAAGCTTCAAGGTAGAGTGTTTGTGGGTGTATTTTCATACAAAAAAACTAAATGAAAATTAAATCAATTATCAGAATAATTCAAGCCCCAATTCCCCAAGGTTTGCTTCAATTAGATAATTGATGCAATTAGGTGAAAGGTTTGGGGTACATTTTTATGGTCTGCATTATCTCAAATTACTTTAATTCTCCACTTCACTTTGATTATGTAGACCCAGCTCATGCTTGAGTGTGAGTGAATTTGAGCAACTGTTATGCTGCTAGTTCAGATAATTCCTTACATCTTTTTTTCTCCCAGAAAATGCACCCTGAACACTATGTTTATAAGTTAATTTCAGTGCCAAAACCACCACTTTATAGAATAAAAGTGTAGAGCTTGCCATTTAATATATAACAGCAAAAATGACTGGAAGGAATAGTTTAATGAAATCTTCTGTTCAGGAGTGGACATTTCTGCCTCTGACAGTTTCTTGCTTTTGTTGGAGAGGCTAGACTTAGGGACAAAGTTGAGTTAAGATAAATACATAAACTTTATGTAAACTTGGCCTTAACTGAAATAATTACATTGATAAGAACTAACTGCATTGTGGTAGAGACACACTGATAATCTTCAGGTCAGATTCTTACCAGTCTCAACCAACTGTACACAGATGTCAACCAGGAAGTCAATAGCCAAGGGTTCTGAGAAATGATGAGTAGCCTCAGGTCCGATTCTATAGACTTGGAATGGGATACAAATTATGGTTTAATAAGTTTGATTACTGTTTTTCCTTTGATTCTTCTTACAATATTGTATTAGATTATTAATGTAAGGAGAAGGGCAAAGGAAACAAGAAAAGAGAGGATGTTGTATCCCACACATGAGGACATGATAATGCAAAGAAGGTAGGAGAATCTGTGCCCATTTAATGTGAGACCAAAAGTCGAGAAAGAAATCACTATGACTTGAATGTTTATGCAACAAAAGTAATATGGATTAAATTATATTGAGCATAGTTTTTGCAAGAAGTCAGAGGGACACGTGATACATTTTAAAGACATATTTTAGCCAAAGAGCTAAAAATTATTTGGTGTCATAAGAGGTATGTTTCAGGTATTTGTAAATTTTATTTATAAGGAACTATTAATTCCTCAATGGTAGCAATTAAATGATGCCATCAAATCTCAAGTAGACTTTTAGAATTGACTGCCATCAAATTTACCTCAATAACAGACTAAGCACAATGTAAAATGCATATGTCTTTTGACACCTCAATCCCCAGTTCAAGAACCACACCAGGAGGTTTTCACCCAAAGGCAAAATGACATATAAATTTCCTTGATCTTTTCTTTCATTATACTGAAAATTTGGAAACAATACCAATGCCCAATCCCAAGGAATTGGTTATGAAAATGATAATCAACCCATATAACAGACACTAAGGGGCCATTAGACATGAGGTTGTGAGGAATATTCAGTAAAACGAGAAATATTTATGTTTTAAATGAAAATTCTAAAAAGTATTGCAAAACAACATGGAAAGTATGATCACATTCTTGCACACACATATTTGTATGTGTTTAGATCTAGAAATATAGTCATCAGAAAGTTGCAAATCATTTCATCTAATAATCTTTATTGTCTTTCAAGGTTTACTTTTTTCTTTACTTACTAATCAAAAAAAAAAAAAGACTAAGAACTCAATGTGCAATGACCAATTAGAAAACTGTAGTCTAGCATGCTATTTGATTGAGAAAACTCACCTGAGCCTGAGAAGTAATAAACAAACTGGTCAGTTCTTGTAAAAAAAAAAAAATTTAATTAAAAAACAACAACAACAACAACAACAACAAAGACCTTCCAGAGACATTTTCTCTCTTTCCTCAAGTTACTGATTGACATTTTTTGAGGTCATTTCTTGCCAAATGTGCCATAAGAGTGCTACTACTTTTTATTTCCATGTAATGATAATATTTCTTTTTTAATGTTTATTTATTTTTGAGAGAGAGAGAATGCACAGGGGAAGGGCAGGGAGTGGGCGGGACAGAAGATCCGAAGCCGGGCTCAAACTCATGAGCCATGAGATCATGACCTGAGCCAAAGTTGGATGCTCAACCGACTGAGCCACCCAGGAGCCCCAAGGGATGATAATATTTCTGTAGAATACTACTGGTAATAAAACTCTTGTCCTTTACTGACTGAATATTGTGTCATGACGTAGCCCATTTTCTGAACATACATATAAGAATAAGTACTGAGCTGAGATGATGCTTTACTTCTTTCTAGGTTGTTCTGTGTCCTTGGGCAAGTAAGCCCCATCTTTAGGCCTCGTTGTTTTTCATCTGCAAAATGAAGAGATTGCTTATGTGAGTTTAAGGCTTCTGTCAGTTTTAAAAGTCCATATTTGAAGTTCACTGACACAGTTGCAAGTATATTTCTTCGCAGAAACTTCCTACAGGTAGAAACGAGTAGGTTTTGCCATGCATGTTAAGTGGAGCAAGCACACACAGATATGGATCATGTACTAGCATGCCCAAATGTGATATTATGGGCAGCACACTATTTTCTCTATCCATGAACGAATGATTGTTTGATTGTTACAGACTTTGACAGCCCCAGACAGAGCAAGTCGAGGAAATTCCCAAAAAAACTTGCCTCTCCTTTTGCTTTAAAAGTGCACAAAGTATAGGCTGCACCTGGTGCCACCAGACATATGCCCAACGGACTTATGAAAAGCCACAAAATAATTTTTAGATAGATACTTGACAGTAATATTAAATTGACAAAACAAATGCTTCAAAAAATTTTGTATTTTTTCACAGCTAATTGCAATATATTAAAAAGTTTGTAAGATGAATTATGCATTAATATAAGAGTCTGAGAATCTCTAGTTTTTATTAAAATGAACAAAATAAAATGAGAAGATTGACTCACTCGATTATTTACTTTATATGGAAAAGAGTGAGGGTGGTGGGCTTGAGGAATGACCAGGGACCAAACAGGGCTACGAAAGAGACTGTGTCTCTGTCTCCACTCCTTTGTCAGTTTCTCCATATTGTACTTCATGCTTTGCACAATACTTCAGGATGAAATGTCCATAATTAATTCACAAAGCAAAGAGCAATTCTAGGATATTACAAATAATATTAGATCATTAGCTTTATAAATTGAAGATTTACATATTAAGCTCTAATTAGATCCTTCCTGATAAATCAAAATACCAGTTTTGTGGCTCCAGTATACGTGACCTTCAACAAAATAATCCCTCTGAAAGAACTCTGGGCTGTAGAATTTGAGTCAGATGTTATTTTCACATCTGCTCCCGTCTAGTACATTGAGAACATTGCCTTTTTGGAAGGCCAAACATGGTACAGTGAAGTTTCTAGCAAAGTCTGGGTATCTCTGGATCTGCAGAGGAGAGAGAGAAATATAACCATTTGCCAGGTAAATCAGGCCAAAATGTACCTGTCCCTAATATGCAGAGATGGAAAGCAAAATGGACTTGAATTAGAGATTTTATAAGTTTCGGGAAACTGTCTTACTTCTTGATTTCTTAGTATTCGCGAATATGGTTCGTGACAGAATGGATGGGCACATTTAGCCTTTTTCTCTGCCAAATCAGCTTTGTCCTATTTAGTCTTCACAACCACTCTGCTAGACATGTATTATTATTCCTGTTTTACAAATTTTAAAAAACCTGAGGTTCAGGTAGGTTATAGAGCTTGCCAGAATGAATTAACCAGGAAAGGAAGATGGCCAGAATTTATAATCCAGGCCTGTTGAACTCCTGCCCTTTGCTTCAGGACTTGTCATGTAGCTATGATATAAACTTTTAAAATATGCCTGTTTTATTTTGGTTTTGTAGTCAACAAGCATTCATTGAGTCCATATATATATTTATGCAATGGTCTAGACACTCAGGCTATGGCCCTAAAATAAAGACACTGCCCTTGTTCTCAGGAAGCTCATGGTCTACTTCAGTAGCTTTCAAAATCTCTTCATGATTTTTCAGTAAGAAATATATTTTATTTCACAAGCCATTGCACACATATATAAACTCTGACCTTTATAAAGACTTGCAGAGTCTCTTCTCTGATGGGAAGAAAATGTGTGTATCAATGAAACTGTATACCATACTTAGAAGGATGGACTCACAAGAGGGGAAGAGTCAGCTCAGACACATGAGAGCATCCTTCCTTATCTTAAACAGAGTTCTATGAAACAGCATTGTATCACTTTGATTGAGCTACTTGCACATGACTTTTCACATGGTGAGTGCACAATTAATATTTTGCCAACAAATAAAGTGCACTTCAACAGGCTTTTCGGTCTCATAAGACCTAGAACTTTCAACCAAGGATAATGGACCACCTTCTTACACCTTGCACAAAAATAAACTCAAAATGTATATTAAGGACCTAAATGTGAGAATTAAAACCATAAAGAATTCTAGAAGAGAACACAGAAAGTAATTTCTCTGACATCAGCCATAGCAATATATTTCTAGATAACAATCAAAAGCAAAAATAAACTATTGGGACTACATCAAAATAAAATGCTTCTGCTCAGAAAAAGGAAACAGTCAACAAAACTAAAAGACAATCTCCTGAATGGGAAAAGATATCTGCAAATGACATATGCCATAAAGGGTTAGTATCCAAAATATATAAAGAACTTCTACAACTCAACACTAAAACACAAATAATCCAATCAAAATGGACAGAAGACATCAACAGACATTTCTCCAAAGTAGACGTCCAGATAGCCAACAGACACATGAAAATATGCTCAACATCACTCATCATCAGGGAAATGCAAATCAAACCCACAATGGACTATCACCTCACACTTGTCAGAGTGGCTAAAATAAAAAACACAAGAAACAGCAAGAGTTCATGAGGATGTGGAGAAAAAGGAACCCTCATGCACTGTTGGTGGGAATACAAACTGGTGCAGTCACTGTGGACAACAATATGGAGGTTACTCAAAAAGTTAAAAATAGAACTACCCTGCAATCTAATAATTGTACTACTGGGTATTTACCCAAAGAATAAAAAAATATTAATTCAAAATGATATATGCACCTGTATGTTTACTACAGCATTATTTACAATAGCCAAATTATGGAAGCAGCCCAAATGTCCATATACAGATGAACAGATAAAGAAGATGTGGTGTGTGTATGTATGTATATTATTCAGCCATAAAAAGAATGACATTTTGTCATTTCCAAGAACATAAGTGACTAGAGAGGACAATGCTAAGTGAAATAAGTCAGAGAAAGACAAATACCATATGATTTCACTCATATGTAGAATTTAAGAAATAAAACAAACAAGCAAAGGAAAAAGAGAGGGAGGGAAGGGGGGGAGAGAGAGAGAGACCAAAAAATTGACTATTAACTATAAAGAACAAATGAATGGTTACCAGAAGGGAGATATGTGTGTGGAGGGAGGGGTAGGTGAAATACGTGAAGAAAATTAAGAGAACACTTACCTTGATGAACACTGAGTAATATACATACATATATATATACATAAAAATTATTATATTATATATATATTTATATATATATATATAAAATTGTTGAATGACTATGTTCTATATCTAAAACTGATTTGACACTATATGTTAACTATATTGGAATTAAAAATAATAATAAGGTATCCAGACACAGGAAAAAAAACCTCCTAGAAGGTCAATTTCATTAAAATAAAAATGGGGGCGCCTGGGTACCTCAGTTGGTTGAGCATCCAATTCTTGATTTTGACTCAGGTCATGATCCCAGGGTCATGGAATCAAGCCCCACATCAGGCTCCACACTGAGCATGGAGCCTGCTTAAGATCCTCAATCTCTCTCTCTCTCTCTCTCCTCTGTTCCTCTCCCCCCTCTCTCTCTCAGAAAAAAAATGAAAGAAATAAGAGAAAGAGAGAAAGGAGGGCAGGAGGAAGGAAGGAAGGAAGGAAGGAAGGAAGGAAGGAAGGAAGGAAGGAAGGAAAAACTTGAAGAATACATACCTCTTATTGCCAAGAACCTCAATACTTCCTATTTCATTTGCCAGGGCAAATGTGGCCTACTATTAGATCAGATGCATGGTTATCTATTTATTTCAATTTCTTTAGCATAATAATAAAAATTCACCTGGTGCTAGGGTAGGTTCATTTCCTTCCTTCCTTCCTTCTACAATTATTTGCTGTTGATTTCTCTATGCATAACACTATTTAAGATGCTGTGGAGGGTACAAGGAAATTTAATGCAAGGCTAATTCCTGTTAATGTTCTAAAAATGCCCTTGTGGAAACAAGAGACACAAATTTAATTAAAGTTTGTCAGGCTTAGGGTGATTCATGCTTCAGAAGACCTAGTTCTCTGAAATCCAGATTATGTGATACTCTTATGAAGCATTAATTGCTGAGATACCGAAAAAAAAGAAAAGAAAAAAAGAACTACACAAACGTTAGATGGGTGTAAAATAGTACTTTAGAATTCATTGTATCCCTACCCCTAAAAACTCACTACTTTGATTTTGCGGAACATATTTTGGCCACCCATCAAATATTTGAATTATTTTTGTTGAATGTTGTTCAAATTTTCAAAAAGTGCACTATATTCATTTATACCTTCATAGAACAAATTTTTATTGAGTCCTTATCATGTGCCATATACTTCCCTTGCTTGGGGTATACAGTAGTGAAAAATAGTAATAAAAATTCCTGTTCTTCTAGAGCTTACCTTCTAGCAAGGGGAGACTAATAGTAAAACAAATACATAAATAAAAGGGGGAAATCACAGATAGGGATGTGATATATCAGAGTTATGAGAAACTGATAGGGTAACTCGTATGAGAAAAATTGGCAAGCTCCTTCTCAGGCTGAATGAGAAAGGTATGAATCCTACCTATCAGCTATTTTTTTTTTTAAGGTACCATCGCCCTTTAGGGAGAATGGACTAACAATGGTTTGCTTACTCTGCTCTATATCTTAACTGTTAACAGACTCTATCCCAATACCCAACCTTCCTAGATTCAAAAGATTCACTGAAATATAGGCTATTTCCCCCATATTTCACCAACCAGATTGTCCTGAGATTGTATCATTAGTATCAAAATCTTGGCAGCTCTGTCAGATCTCATTTACTTGGCTCTGTATCCAATATAACCTTTGACAAATACCTCAAGTTCTCCTGAGAATTCCCATGAATGCTGACAGCCGATGACAAATTAGTCCTGGTTGTTAGTGACCACATCAATTAACAGAGCTTAGACTCCACACAGGCAGGGGTGCCTGGGTGGCTCAGTCGGTTAAGCATCCAACTTTGCCTCGGGTTATGATCTCACAGTTTGTGAATCTGAGCCCTGCATCGAGCTCTCTGCTGTTAGTGCAGAGTCTGCTACAGATCCTCTGTCTCCCTCTCTTGGCCCACCTCCCCCCCCCCCCACTGGTTCTCTCTTTCTCTCTCAAAAATAAATAAATAAACTTAAAAAAAAAAGAATCCACAGACACAGGCCCCAAATAGGTCCATCACAGTCTCTTCTGAAACTGGAATTGTGTTTTAATCACCATCATCACTACCTCCCCCTAGATATTGGTAGGATGGAAATCTACTATGCTGGATGTTGGTGATGCTGAAATACAATGGGACACCCTGATTAATACACATATCACTACTCTAGCAAAGTGAGAACATTTTCTTCATCATTAGTTTCAATCAGAGAAGCTGCCCATGGTGAAATTCCACTCCCCTAGGGCACACGGATTCTGTCAGGGTAGTATCTGCAATAATCTCTCTTTTCTAAAAGCAGGCACCTTTGGGGGACCTGCTGAACATTTCATTCTAAGATCTCTCTGGGAATCTGTTTTATTTCTCCCTGCAATATGACCTCAATTTGGGTCATTCCAGTCCATGAGACCACCCAGAAGGTGGACACAGATTAAATTATCTTCCTTTAATAGGGTCTTCAGCCCCTGTAATTAAAAGGTGTAATCAGGTTTTGACTACATAACGTTTTGATTTTCTTATGGAGAACTCTCTCTTCCCCCATGATCTGCTATCCTGGTGTACTTTGCCCAATGGGTGGTCAGGTAACCCAAGCTGAGCCACTTGGACTCTCCCAAGAATATTAATCTCGAGAAGAAATCCTGAACAGCAGGAAAATGGCTGAAACTCAGTTATTTCAGTGTGCTTACCCTGACTAGAGTATTGAGTAGCTCCTGATTCCTACCCCTGAAGCTGCTTAGTTGTTCTTTTTTTTTTTAAGTTTGGTTCTCCATTGATATCATGAGCTACTTTATATCATTCCAATAAATTCATTCTCTACTTAAGTGAATTTCTACTCTAAGTAAATATGGTATTTATTTAGAAAAGGTATCGCCTAATTCCACTCTCCAGAGGCATTTGAGTTCCAATGCCTTCCTAGTCAAAATACCTTTTTACTAAATGTCTGAGACTGAACATCCCTTAATGGTATCGTAATCCATACTACTCATTTCATAGATAAACTAAGACCTAGAGAAAGGTTGCTCATCTAATTTACAAACATTAAGTATCTATTGGGCACGGGCATTGCTGTTAAGTACTGAGGGCATAGGAGTTAAAAACTCAGACATAGCCCATTGACAGATGAATGAATAAAAAATGTGACACACACACACACACACACACACGCTACAACATGGACAAACCTCATAGATCTTATTCTAAGTGAAATAAATCAGACATATAAAGACAATTATTGTACAATTCCACTTATATGAGTGCATAGAGCAGTCAAATTCATAGACAAGAGAGCAGAATGGTGGTTCCCAGGGGCTGGAGGGAAGAAGAAATAGGCAATTAGTGTTTAATGAGTCCACAATTTCAGTCTGGGTTGATGACAGTATTCTGGAGATGGATAGTGGTGGTGGTGTGAAGGTACTGAATGCTACTGAATTATACACTTAGACATGGTTAATATAGGGACGCCTGGGTGGCTCAGTCAGTTAAGTGTCCAACTCTTGATTTCAGCTCAGGTCATCATCTTAGGGACATGAAATCGAGCCCCGCATCAGGCTCCACTCTGAGCATGGAGTCTGCTTAAGATTCTTTCTCTATCTATCTCTGCTCCTTCCCCACTAGCTCTCTCTCTCTCTCCAAAGTAAATTTTTTAATGGTTAACACGATAAGCTTCAGGTATGTACATTTTACCACAATAAAAAGAAAGGAAAGAAAAATCAGATACAAGCATTTTCCTTAAGAGAACTCAAAGTATTCTATGGCATATAAGCCATAAATGTAAAGTATAGACAACATATGGTTGAAAGCATTAAACAGCAGAGAATAGGAATTGATAAAGTACCCTGGGTGGGAAAGTTTTAGATGGATGCCTATGGAGCTGGCTGTGGAATGGATGACTTGGAAATGGAGAGAAGGATAATCCATGCAAAATATATAAGCAAAAGCGTCTCCTAAGGATGGGACAAGGTTTGTGTGGGGGAAGGAAGAGTAATCGCATTTGGTTGCCATTAAAGAGTCATAAAGCAGAGTGGTAGGATGTAGTGGATAAGTAGATGGGGCCAAATAAAGGTCTTGAATGCCTGCCTAATAAGTATAGTGAATGAAGATCGGTTGTCATGAAGGTTCTTGAAATACAGGAATGAAATAGCAAATAGAAAGGAATCAAAACCAAGGATTTTGAGAAGGCAGAATCGAGAAGATTTGAATGTGAAGGAAAAGGGAGGTTGAGGGATAAGTGATTTTGGAAGGGCAGTGCCGTTCAAAGAGAGGAAAGAGGATAATGAATGCCTTCTAGGGGAAAGATGTGGAATTAAATTGGGGGTGTTCTGCACTTGAGGTACTGGCAGAGTGCCCAGAAATGAGGGGCTATAGCATGGCAAAAAGGATAGCAGTAGAAATTTTGGAACCATCCTTACGCAAATAATATTTGAAGGCATTAAGTTGGCTACCTCATCCACAGACAAGAGAAAGGCTGCAGGTGGAGCCTCTCGGAATTTATTCCTACAGGAAGGGGAGGGAAGGGCCAAAGCCAGTGACAGAGAGGAGGCACATGGCCAGAAGTGACAAAGCCCAGACTTGGGTCCTGTATTCTACTCTCCACACTGCTACCAGAGTGGTTTTCCCAAAATCCAAATGTAATCACACTCTTCCCCTACAAAAACTTTTAAGGCCATCTTTGTAAAGATGTGATCTGTAGAAAACATGCATCAGAATTATCTGAGAGGTTGTTTTAAAAGGCAGATTTCCAGGCCCACCCTAGAGATTGTAAATTATATTCTTGAGGAATCCTTATTTTTAGAGAGTGGATTAAAAAAGGAAAGGTCATAGGGAAACTGAGGAAGAGGTGATAAATGGGAGTACGGTGTCAAGGGACTGTGGTTTCTCAAAGTGAGATCTAACTTTTTCAAGATCACCTGAAGGATGGGGCGCCTGGGTGGCTCAGTCGGTTAAGCGTCCGACTTTGGCACAGGTCATGATCTCACAGTTGGTGGGTTCCAGCTCCGTGTCGGGCTCTGTGCTCACAGCTAGTTCAGAGCCTGGAGCCTGTTTTCGGATTCTGTGTGTCCCTCTCTCTCTCTGATCTTCCCCTGCTCATGCTGTCTCTCTCTCAGAAATAAATGATATATTAAAAATTTTTTTAAAAAGATCACCTGAAGGATGAGTTAAAGTGCCAATTTGTTAGGTCCACCCAGGCCTATGAAATTACAGTCTCTGGAGGTGAGGTCTAGGCCACATGCATTTTAAATGGTGTTTCAGGCCTAAGACCCCACGGCCTCCCAGGCAATGGCAAAATCAGAAGAATAGGGGTCTGTACCAGAAAGAATGAGCAGGAGGTGGATGCTGTCTGTGGTCTAAGAGGATGGTTTGGAAAGGGAACCAAGGTCTATATCCAGAGGTCACTAGGAGAGATCACATACAAACTGAAGAAACAACCCCCCAAATCAGAGTTGAGGATGAAAAACCAGGAGACACTGCCAAGGCATTTTCATCTTGCGGCCATTTTAGACAGGCCTTTGACTGCTTTGTGGTTGTTTCTCTGAGGTCTCTTTAAAAAATATTGCCCATCTGGGCGCCTGGGTAAGCGTCCAACTTTGGCTCGGGTCACGATCTTGTGGCTCTTCGGTTCGAGCCCTGCGTTGGGCCCTGTGCTGACAGCTCAGAGCCTGAAGCCTGCTTTGGATTCTGTGTCTGCCCCTTCTCTCTCTGATCTTCCCCCGCTCATGCTCTCTCTTTCTCTCTCAAAAATAAATAAACATTAAAAAAATTTCCCATCAACCAAAATAAGAACTTGTATAACCTCAAGATTCTCGGATGTTTAAAACCTTAGGTTTCCATTGATAATAATGCTCTTTGTTTTGTTCCCAGCATATAATGACAGAATGTGAAAAGAGCAGTATGGGGCGCTAGTTATAATTCTAGGTTTAGCAAGTGTAAGATAAATCTAAGAACACTCATTTAAATTAGAGTGGTGAGCCAGCCTCTAGGATATGACCTTATGAGAGAAAGGAAGCTGGGGTGCAAGGGGAGTGTGAGGGCAGGCACCTGTAGAAAGAAATACATTAAATCTAGAATGTTGTTTCCGAACACGTTTGGTATCAGCTGGGCATCTCCTGATTACAAAGCCCCATGTGACATTTCCTTCAAAGCCTAAACAAGTACATGGAGCATGGTGTTTCAGTTAACGTCAGTGTCCCGGGGCCTGAGGAATTGTTGGCAACACAGCAACAGGATGTGGGGGAGCCCGTGACTTAGGTGGAAAGACCAGGAAAACAACAGGAAGGTTACCAACTCTCCCAGATGCTGCTGGAGAGGAAATCCACCACTGGTTCCACCAGGCCCCGTGTACACTGGCTTGCTTACTTTTTCTTTCTTTCCCTTCCTTCCTTCCTTCCTTCCTTCCTTCCTTCCTTCCTTCCTTCCTTCCTTCCTCTCTCTCCTTTCTTTCTTTCTTTCTTTCTTTCTTTCTTTCTTTCTTTCTTTCTTTCTTTCTTTCTTTCTTTCTTCCTTCCTTCCTTCCTTCCTTCCTTCCTTCCTTCCTTCCTTCCTTCCTTCCTTCCCTTCCCTCCCTCCCCTCCCCTCCCCTCCCCTTCCCTTCTTTTCTGACAAGTAAAAACTCCACCTTGCTATGTCTCCAAAGCATTATGCATTCAGGAGGGACCAAATCCCTCCCACCAAGAGAAGTATTGACTCTGTTCCCTGGCAGAGGCGGCAGAGTGATTGCAAGGACATGTTTCTCCCATTGCTCAGGAAGTGTGTTGAAGGCAGAAGTTTAATAAAGAAACAACCTTCACAACAGGGGATGGAACAGAAGTTTTCCTGGACTCCCTGCTGGTTTCTCATCCTGCTAAACTTGTCAGTGCCCAGCACTGGCTACATAAAGCAAAGGTGGGGAATTTTTTCTTCCGACCCTTCATCCAGAGGAGAAAAAAATTCAAGGTCACATAAATAAAAAGCAATCTTCTTCTTCCCCAAGAGGAACAAATATAGAATTTCCTATTCATCTCGTTTTTCAATTAAAAGGTTACATTACGCTTGCATATTACCTTTTGTCTAAACTTTGTTCTGTGTTATAGGCAATTAATGGAAGGTGGGCAAAGAAGGAAGGAGGGAAGAGATAATAGTACTAGAACAAGTATTGGGTGAGAAACACAAAGAGATGGATATTCGCATGGTAACAAAGGCATAAGGTAAAAAGACACGGATGGGGGCTGCTGGAGAAAATAGTGGAGAGATTCTTTGATTCTCGGAGTGTCTTGGTGTGGACACTGGCCTTTGAAAAGTTAATAGGGGCACCTGGGTGGCTCAGTCAGTTGAGCAACCAACCTTTGATTTCAGCTCAGTTCATGTTCTCACAGTCATGGGATCAAGCCCCACATCAGGCTCTGCACTGAGCATAGAGTCTGCTTGGGATTCTCTCTCTCTCTCTCTCTCTCTCTCTGCCCCTTCCCTAACCCTCTTTTTCTCTCAAAATATATAAATAAAACTTAAAAAAAAAAGAAAAGTTGATGAGCATTTAGCAGTTAAAAAATCTAGTAAACTGTCTTTTCTGCATTATCTGATCACATTTCTACGTTTATTTTCAAATTTCAAAATTGGGTTTTAAAAGAAGCCTTTATTCTCTCACAGGATCTGACAGGCTTTGCATGTGTGAAAAGGAATGTGTCGGCTATTTCTTTTGGAATCTTGGAGGTGTTTTAAATTTACTAGCCAGGGCTCGAAAGTCTTGTTACAGTGAAAAGAAATTGCCTAGTTAACTTACCAGCACCTTTTCTTCTATTAGCATGTCTTTATTTGCTTGTCTCGTTTTCTTTTCTAGTTGGACACGCATGGAGAAACATGACACAGCAATGAACTAAAATGCAGTGTAATCACATTGAAGATTAAGTAGATATTTTTCATGCCTGAATTCCACGAATTGGAAATCTTCATTCTGATAAGACCTCGCTAGATCGGGTGACATTTATGGAACACTCAACAGTCTAGAGATGAGTTAGCGTCTCCTTGGTACCACCTTTGTCATTTAGGTCAGTGCCCAATTAGTGCCACCTGTCAATGGAGCATATGTTCAGCCCTCCCTAGGGTTACAGAATGAGAAGGAAATTAGAAAGATGCAATGCAATCAGGGGCGCCTGGGTGGCTCAGTTGGTTGACTCTTGATTTTGGCTCAGGTCATGATCTCACCGTTCGTGAGGTCAAACCCCACATCAGGCTCTGTGTTGACAGTGCGGAGCCGGCTTGGGATTCTCTCTCTCCCTCTCTCTCTGCCCCTGCCTCACTCATAGCTGCTCTCTCTGTCTCTCTCAAAATAAACATTTTAAAAAATGATGCAGTGAGGGGTGTCGGGGTTGCTCAGTCTATTAAGTGTCCGACTTTGGTTCAGGTCATTTTCTTGTGGTTCATGGTTGTAGCCCAGCACCAAACTCTGTGCTGACAGCTAAGAGCCTGGAGCCTGCTTCAGATACTGTGTGTGTCTCTCTATCTGCCCCTCCCCTGCTTGAACTCTGTCTCTCTCTCAGAGAAAATAGGCATTAAAAAATATTTTTAAAGATACAATACAATCAAATGTTGCTCTTTTTGTTTTTCCTTGTTAAATGTTTATTTATTTTGAAAGCGCAAGAGAGAGAGAACATGCGTGAGCAGAGAAGAGGCAGAGAGAGGGAGAGAGAATCCCAAGCAGGCTCCACACTGTCTGCACAGAATCAAACTCAAGAACCGTGAGATCATGACCTGAGCTGAAATCACGAGTCAGACGCTTAACTGACTGAGACACCGAGGCATCCTCTTTGTTTTCCTAAAACCATCTACAGAAAAATAGCAATATGGCTATTGCTTTTAGAAGATAAATAAATATAAAAATATGAACATGAATTTTAAGATACAAAATACATAGGTAAAAATTATATTTATTTCTTCAGTCCCAAATATTGCATTAAGGCTACCTTGGTTTCTCTTCCTTGGCTAAGCAACAGTCTCAAACTCACCTTGGTCTTCAACTCAGTATTGCCTCAGAGCCCTATCATGATTAATCAAAACTCTAAGTGTTCCTATTTATACAAAGAAGCAACCTTGCATCATTGAAAAACATTAAAATCTTGTAAATGCCTACTTCATCTCACTTAGGGTGTCATTCCTTATGTTGCCAGCTTAGTTCACTCGTTCCGTGGGTCTACTGTGTACCCATTTAGGGCCCTCTGATTTCATCCTGTCATAATAATCCCTCTTAACTCCACTCAATATCCAAAGAGTTACAGGAATTTTGAGAGAAATGTCTGGTTTGCTGATCTGTGCTACATGAAAATTTTAAAACTTATCTCTGTTATGAGAAATCATATAAACCATAAAAGAGTCTTTTTTATTTTGTTTATCAGGCCTTTTAAGTTACTTTAACACACCAAAATATTTTAAACCATAGTTTCTAGTACGTATCTTCACAATAGGCCTATATCATTCTGCCTACAGGTACTTGACCCACTGGTTGGACGGAATTAATTTAAATCTTGGATTTAATATTTGTCTTGCCATTTTTGCTCATTCATTCATCTTTCAGTCTTTTGCCTTTACTCTGCTGCTCATTAACAATATGCATTACTATGACAACTTTGGTGAGTCATGTAAGGAATTAGATTACATATTGACAATAACCCATCTTTGGATCCTCTCAATGATATCTGATGAACCTGTGCAGACAGAAGCTCTTCCTCACTAATAATGTCAGTTTCTACTCAGAAGAGAGCCAATATTTGCAGAGAACAAATATTTTATTTAGCTTAAAACTTATCAAGCATCATAAACTTGTGTGCTTTCAAGCAAATTTCCAAGTCTGGGAGTAAGGACATTATTTTCTTTTCAAATCAAGAATTGAAGGGAAACCCTTCTCTGATCTCCTACCTCAAATCCATCCTACCCAACCCAATCCCATTCTTCAACTGAGAATGGGACTTCAAACCCCCCAAGAAGGATAGAATAATTTGCTGCCTCCTTGACTCTCCATGTTTGTGAAAAAGAAATAAGAAACAATTAGCCTCTTTTCAATTTCTTGTTAAAAGGCGTGTAGCTGCCTACCTTCTTCTGAATTTCTGAGTTGCAGGTGCTTTGAGATGGAATCTGAATATTTTGGTTTTGTTTTTGCTCTTTAATTGACCGAGAACGTCTTATCCCAAAGCTGTGGCCATTGTTTCTACTAAATCTTTGCAAAGCCTAGTTGTTAGAAGAAAGAGGAAGACGGAGAAGATAGAGAGGAACAGGAGAAGGAATCTATCTCTTATCTATCTTAGAATCTAAAAAAATGGTTGTCACTCCTTTGTGTGTACAGAATTTTTGGATGCTTAGCTTTTGTGTGTTTTGTTGTTTTAATTTTTGTTTTTAAATTTCTGAAAAAAAAAAAAAAACAACTTTAATGGAAACTGCTGTTACTTGGCACAACTACCTACCTAGTAAAGAGCAGGAGGTGGGGGTTTGTAGAAGAAAGAGATGAGAATCTACATACAGTGAACACGAGCTGTGTACCAGCCACTCTGCTAGCCACTTTCCCAGACAACTTTATTGAGACACAACTGACATGCAATAAACCGTTCCTAATTAAAGCATGCACTTTGATAAGTTTTGGCACGTGCATACGCCCATGAAACCATCAACACAACCAAGATATTATTCATCATTAGTCACAACCCAGTTTCTGCCTGTGCCTTTCTAATCCCTCCTGCCCGCCCGTCTCCTGTCCACCTGCTCCAGGCACTTACTCTTCTGCTTTCTGTCTCCATCGATTAGTTTGCGTTTTCTAGAATTTTATATAAACAGAATCATGTTATATGTATTTGCATTTGTCTGGCTTCTTTCACTCAGCATAATTATTTTGAAATTACCTAACTTGTTGCCTGTATCAACAATTCATTCCTTTTCACTGCTGAGTGTTTTGCTGCCTCACTTTGTTTATCCTTTAACCTGGTAGTGGACATTTGAGCAGTATTCCAGTCTTGGTTATAGAAATAAAGCTGCTCAGGGGCGCCTGGGTGGCTCAGTCAGTTAAGCGTCCGACTTCGGCTCAGGTCATGATCTCACGGTTCGTGGGTTCGAGCCCCGCATCGGGCTCTGTGCTGACAGCCAGCTCAGAGCCTGGAGCCTGTTTCAGATTCTGTGTCTCCCTCTCTCTCTCCGACCCACCCCTGCTCACGCTGTCTCTCTCTGTCTCTCAGAAATAAAACAATAAAAATTAAAAAGAAAGAAAGAAAGAAAGAAAGAAAGAAAGAAAGAAAGAAAGAAAGAAAGAAAGCTGCTAAGAACATTCTCATACAAGTCTTTATGTGGAAATCCACTTACATTTCTCTTGGGAGTAGCTGGATCCTATGATGAGTTCGGGTTTGACTTTTCAGTAAATGTCAAAACATTTTCCAACATGATTGTACCATTTTAGATTCCCACCAGCAGTTTTTAAGAGCTCCGGTTCTTTCACAGGCTCACCAATGTTTGATATGGTCAGCCATTTCAATTTTAGTGGGTGTGAAGTGGTGTCTTATTACATTTGCATTTCCCTAACGCCCAATGGGATTGGTCATCTTTACAGCTTATTTGCTACGTGTAGACCTTCTTAGATGCGATATCTGTTCAAATAATTTTACCATTTTTCTTGGTTTTTTAATTTCATTATTTTGTTTGGATATTTCTTTTCCATATTTCTATCGTTCTGTATTTTCTGCCATTCTCTGCCTTACCTTAGTTCCTTTAAGTGTTACAGAACAAGATCCAGGTTCAGCTTTTTAAAATTTTTCAATATTTATTACCTTAAAAATCATTCTGTATTCTGGATTTGAGTCTTTTATTTGGATACAAGTTCTTCATATGGTTTGCAAAGATTTTCTTCTAGTCTATGACTTGTCTTTTCATTCTCTTGACAATTTCTTTCAAAAGCAGAAGTTTCTATGTTTGGTGAAGTCCCAATTTCCTAACATTTTTATGGATCATGTTTTGTGGGTTGTATCCAAGAAATCTTTGACTACTTAAAGTTTTTTACCTCATTATTTGGCAACAATTTTAAACATACAGAAATGTTGCAAAAGATAATGTAAAGTGTATGTGCATAATAACCTTTACTGGTTTCAGCTCTTGTTAACATTTTACCTTATTTGCTTTATCATTTACTTCTCTCTCTCTCTTTTTCTCACTTTCTCCACCCTATCCCCTCTTTTCCTGAGCCACTTGAAGGTAAGTTACATACATCGCATTCCTTTACCCCTAAATACTTCAGTGTATGGCTCTGTAGGGCGTTATCAACTTCATAAATTTACATTGATATACTAGATATACTATTTTTATCTAATCTACCATCCATATACCATATTGCACTTTTTCCAGTTTATCTAACAACACCCTTTATAGTATTTCCCTCCCTCTAGTACAGAATTTAGTCTAGAATCAGGTATTGCATTTAGTTGTGATGTTTCTGTAGCCTCCATTAAGCTGGAACATTCCACAAGTCTTCTTCATTTTTTATGACATTGACAAGTTCAATGATCCTTTTTCAGGGGTTTCTCCAATTCGTGATTATCTTTAGAATATGTATTCTAGGCTGGAGTACTATGTAGGCATTGTGATCTTCTCAGGATATCATATGGAAGGTACACAATGTTCATCAGTCCATCATTAGTGATGTTAATGTTGATCACCTGGCCAAATAGTTGTCCAGTTTTTCCACTGTATAATTACTATTTTCCCCTTGCAACTTATAAGGAGTCTGTAAGAAGACACATTAATTCCATGCAAATATCCTGCTCCTCACCAAAACTTCCACCTAAACTTAATGTCCAATGATTTTCATTTTATACAACCTTTATTATGATATTTACATAATACTGACTTTTCAACTCCAGCACCTCCTCCATATTTACCAGACAGCATTCAGCATTTGACTGAAGGCAAGAGCTTTGACTTCTTCCTAGTTACTTATTATTCAGATGACCTCATGATTTTCCACTTTCCCCACAATAGTTTATAATTATTGCTGAATTATCTGGATGCTCAAATTTCCCCTAATTTAGACAGTGGGACCTCCTCCAAGCTGTGTCCTTCTGAAGGCCCCAATTATATTTTGAGCACTTCACTGCTTTCTGGAATGATAAGATGTCTTAGGCTCATCTTATACCTTCCCTGTCCTAGCCCTGGGATTAGCCATTTACCCATGCTCCCTAGTTCCTTTAGGTGGAGAAAGATGTCATAGACCAGAATCATGGCTCAGATTTTTCTAACAATTCCCAGTATTTATTATCTTACAGATCATTAGTTTATAGATGCTAAGTCTAAAATAGCTGTTTGGACATCCCCAAAGGCAAGGGAATAAAGTGCAAAAATGAACTACTGGGCCCTCATCAAGATAAAAAGCTTATGCATGGCAAAGGAAACTATATATAAAACTAATAGGCAACTGCTGGAATGGGAAAAGATTGTTGCAAATGACATATCAGATAAAGGGCTAGTATCCACAATATATAAGGAACTCATCAAACTTCACACCCAAAAACAAATAATCCAGTGAAGAAATGGGCATAAGACATGAACAGACACTTCTCCAAAGAGGACATCCAGATGGCCAACAGACACATGAAATGATGCTCAGCATCCCTCATCATCAGGGGAATACAAATCAAAACCACACTGAGATACCACCTCACGCCAGTCAGAGTGGCTAAAATGAACAAATCAGGAGACTCTAGATGCTGGTGAGGATGTGGAGAAACGGGCACCTTCCTACACTGCTGGTGGAAATGTAAACTGGTACAACCCCTCTGGAAAACAGTATGGAGGTTCCTCAAAAAATTAACAATAGAACTCCCCTGATGGGTGTGGGGGGGAGGGGGGAGATGGGCATGGGGGAGGGCACTTGTGGGGATGAGCACTGGGTGTTATATGGAAACCAATTTGACAATAAACTATTTGTTAAATAAATAAATAGAACTCCCCTATGACCTAGCAGTAGCACTGCTAGGAATTTACCCAAGGGATACAGGAGTGCTGATGCATAAGGGCACATGTACCCCAATGTTCATAGCAGCACTCTCAACAATAGCCAAACCATGGAAAGAACCTAACTGATGAATGGATCAAGAAGATGTGGTTTATCTATACAATGGAATACTACATGGCAATGAGAAAGAATGAAATCTGGCCATGTGTAGCAACATGGATGGAACTAGAGGGTGTGATGCTGAGCGAAATAAGTCAGGTAGAGAAGGACAAATACCATATGTTTGCACATATAGGTGGATTAGGAGGAAGTTAATGGAGGACGAAGCGGGAAAAGAAGGGTAAAAATATCTGGGGAGAGGGAGGGAGGCAAACCATGAGAGGCTCTTGAATGCTGAGAACAAACTGAGGGCAGAGGGAGTGTGGGAGAGATGGGAAGGCACTTGTTGGGATGAGCACTGGGTGTTATAGGGAAACCAAGTTGACAATAAACTATTAAAAAATAGCTGTTTGGAGAGTTACTGCCTAATATGATTGTACAGCTTTTACCACAAACTATATTTTTAACATATGCTTTATAAAATAATGCCATTAGTATCAATCAACTGCAATATGACCAACACACAGAATCTAAGAAAGTAGAGCTGCAAAGGACCTTTGTAACTAGCTTCTCCATCATCTCATTTTATAGCGGAAGAAACTGAAGCTTAGACAACAGTAGATACTTTTTTTTAACAATCTTTTTAAATGTTTGTTTGTTTGTTTTTGACAGAGTCAGATGAGGAGGAACAGAGACAGGGGGGGTGGGGTTGGGGATCCAAAGTAGACTCTTCACTGACAGCAGAGAGCCCCATGTGGGGCTCAAACTCACAAACGATGAGATCATGACCTGAGCTGAAGTCAGACAACTAACCAACTGAGCCACCCAGGCACTCCATATTTTCTTTTTTAAATTTTATTAAGTTTTAATTTCAGTACAGTGGAATAACATATACAGTGTTATATTAGGTTCAGGTGTACAATATAGTGATTTAACAATTCTATGCCTTACTCAATGCTCATTGTGGTAAGTGTCCTCTTAATCCCCATCACCTATTTTACCTATGCTCCCTACATCCTGTCTGATAACCCTCAGTTTGTTTTCTATAATTAAGAGTCTGTTTCATGGTTTCTCTCTCTCTTTCTCTCTTTCACCTCTGTTCATTTGTTTTGCCTCTTAAATTCCACACATGAGTGAAATCCTACGGTATTTATCTTTCTCTGATTTATTTTGCTTAGCATTATTATCTAGCTTCATCCATGTGGATGCAAATTACAAAATTTCATTCTTTTTTATGGCTTAATAATATTCCATCACACACACACACACACACACACACACACACACCATATTTTCTCTAATATCTGTTGGTGGACATTTGGGCTACTTCCAAAATTTGGCTATTGTAAATAAGGTTGCCATAAAGATTGTCCAGTGCTATTTCCATGATCTGGCGCTACTTGCTACATTTTCCTTCACATACACACACACACACACACACACACACACACACACACACACACACATCATAATAACTTTTTTTTTTTAAATCAAAATACTTGAAAAAAAACTCCTGTGAATTCTGAAGTTCCTCAAAGTCTGTAAGCATAGTTGGGGCACCTGGGTGGTTCATTTGGTTAAGCATCCTACTCTTGATTTTGGCTCAGATCATAATCCCAGGGTCATGGGATTGAGCCCCATGTTGGGCTCTGTGCTGGATACGGAGCCTACTTGGGATTCTCCCTCTCCCTCTTCCTCTGCCTCTCCTCTGTTCTCTCTCTCTCTCTCTCTCCCTCCCTCCCTGTCTTTCTCTTCTCTCCCTCCCTCTCAAAAAAAAAAAAAATGACTATACGCATAGTTAATACCTACACACTTTGATTCTAGTCTGGGTATAGCTATTCACCAAGGAGTCAGCACTGAGCACAATTTAATAACTGTATTAATGATTTTAAAAAGGAGGACAGCTATTCCCCAGCTTTGAAGCCTTTAGAAAACCTAAGTCTAGAGCCATTATTTTAACTAACTAAGCCCACAGCAGCCTGTTACTGCTCTTGCCTCTATTTACCCAAAAAGGTTATAGAAACTCAGGAAGTTTATCCAACTTGTCCAAGATGAATACATGAAGTGATAATAAATAGCATTTGATATGAGACCTGGTGTCTCTATATCCTTGTCCCTGTAACTAGCTCCCTGCTCTTCACCTCTGTAACATGCATGAGGGTGGGGCACCTAGGCCATCCCCTGAACTGACTGCACATATTAGGGGGAGAAGCAGCCAGCTTAGAAAAAGGAAACACCCCCACAAGTTCCTGCCTTTGAATGATACAGATGTCTGAAGCTGGCAGGGAGCCTAAAACAGAGGAGTTATGTTGTCACATTCTCCTGTGCAACTGGAAGTGCAAACCTGTGGAATCTCCTCGGCTGGAGGTCTTTACAAGTTACATAACCCTCTCTCCGGAGTTACCTAAGTGAAATGTACCTGGAATTACTCTACACAACTGTTCTCCTAAACTTCAGATCACAAAACTCCTGGAGGGTGGTGGGTGGAATGGAGTTAGAGAAATTGGCCAGCATTACACACCCAGTTACTGTTGTTTGGAGATTAAATAAATAATACATCTCTCGCTTAAATACACTCCTATTCTTCAAATAGACCTAGATGTTGTGATTGATACAATTGTTCCTGAATTTATAGTAGTTGAGTTTTTTTGTTTTTTGTTTTTGTTTTTGTTTTTCTTTCTTTTTTTCTTTTTTTTTTTTGCCATCATGGATTTTCTCATTTAACAGATAACCAAACTTCAAAATGTTATTATGGAGAGTGACAATTTTTTCTTTTTTTTTATTTAAAGTTTTTAATTTTTTAAACATTTATTTTTGAGAGACAGAGTGAGACAGAGCACAAGCAGGGGAGGGGCAGAGAGAGAAGGAGACACAGAATCTGAAGCAGGCTCCAGGCTCTAAACTGTCAGCACAGAACTCGACATGGGGCTCAAACCCAGGAATCTTGAGATCATGACCTGAGCCGAAGTCAGATGCCTAACCAGCTGAGCCACCCAGCTGCTCCTAGTGACAACTCTCCTTATGCTCATACTATAAAAGGCCAGTGTCCTCAGGACTATACAATCACCAACTTTTCCTTATGCAAAAGTATATTCTCTCACTCAGAAATACATTTCAGGGTAATTTTACAGAATCCACTCCCACCCATGGAATAGCAAATAAATTGTTCAGGGATCTTCCGGTTCAAAAAGACAGAACACATTAGAGAGAGTTCTGAAAAGTGCAATGGTAAGATTAAATAAGAGATGGATTACAGAGACTTCTTACAAAGAAAATGGAAGTGGGCATGAGTTTGAATAAGTACCAGCAGGGGGATAAACAGGGAGGGGATGATAGCTCCGTGATTACCTAGGAGATGTAAGTGCCAAGAATGCAGAAGTATTATTTTGCTGCATACAAGCTAGAAGTAGCCTATCTGGGATTAAAGTAGGGAAAAGCAGGAAATTTGCATTTCCCACAGGTACTTCCTATTTCATAGCGATCACGACACAATGAAATTCAGAATAGAAAAGTAAAGAAATAAATCCATTGTGCATTCAATATTTGAAAAGGGAGCCATGGAAAGACTGTGGACAGCAAGGAAAAAACTGAAAAGAGGAGTTTATAAATATAATAACTTACAGGATGTCTAAAGACTATTTTAAAACAATTTACTGGAGGCTCAGAATAAATGTATGCCAGAGTTCAAAATTATCACATGTTTGAAAAGAAAGTCCTGTATGGCTTGATGGTTTGGGAGAGACTGCCAGGGTTTATTTTTAATAGTGGTTTTAAAAAAGAGGATATAACATAACATTTATTAACTTAACCATTTTTAAGTATACAGTTCCATAATGTTAAGTGTATTCACATGATTGTAAAAGGTCTCCAGAACATTCTCATCTTGTACATCTGAAACTCTGTACCATTAAACACTAAGTCTCCATTTCCTCCTCCCCACAGCCCCTGGCAGCCACCATTCTACTTTCTGTTTCTATTTGACTACTTTAGATAATTGATATAAGTAGAATCACACAGTATTTGTCTTTTTGTGATTGGGTAATTTTATTTAGCATAATATCCTGAAAGTTCATCCATATTGCAGTATGTGACAAGATTTCCTTCCTTTTTAAGGCTGCATACTATTCCATTGTATATATCACATTTTGTTTATCCATTCATACATCCATCAGCATTTGGGCTGCTTCCACCTCTCTGGTATTGTGAATAGAGACTGTCAATGTTTTTTAATTGTACTTTTAATCTGAGGCTTAATCCATTCATATAAACACATATAATGTTTGCTATTCTTTCTGAACTCAAGGGATAGATGGTTAACTGTTCAAAACTAATCATTTCCCCTCTTAAGTAAACAAGCCACACACACACACACACACACACACACACAATCCCACCACCAACAGCCAAAAAAAGCAAACAAGCAAAAACAACCCTGAATATTTGAGTGTTCTACCACCAAACAGCGGTAGAACCAGTGGGTATCTGTTAAACTATAGGGTCTTAAAGTTATGCTTTGTTTTGAAAAGGAGGGACTTCATGCTAAGATAGCACAAATTTTATTTATTTGTTTTAAATGTCACAGATTTTAAAGTACAAAATATCTGTAAGTTCTTTATTATATAACTCTCTTTTCAAAACAGTGGGATAATATATCCTAGATAGAATTCAGGTCACTTTGTTCTCTGGAGCAAAGCTTCTGTGATTTTCAAGGCAACAAGTACTCAAACTGTCATTAAGACACCTCAGTGATGTGCCAATAGAGTGCCCCTCTGCTCCCAAGTGACACGTTCCTTTTGCAGAGGCTTCGAAGACCATGCCCTTCTACTTTGGTGTCTCTCTCTTTCTCAAAACCAGTACCACCTTTGCTGCCTCATCTGGGAAATACAGCACAGAACAGATGAGAAAGGGAGGAAGAGAAAGATTTAATATCTTTCTCATTATGTTTTAAATAATCAAATCCCTGGCCTACACTCACCCATACAGCTACAGATGTTCTCTAAATTGTCACATGTTTGTCATTTCTCCCCTCCCCTAAATGTTCCCAAACTAACAGGACATTAAATGAGAAACTGCCTCTCCATAAAATTTGCTTATTTTACTATTTGTCTCCCTCAACAATGCATCCTTCTCATCATCTGTAATGTGCAATCAATTGCATACCCCCGGGGAAGGTTGTTCATTGGTCATTTACATGATTGAAGAATGGGGAAAAGGAGACACTTCAGAGAATAGAGGTGTTTTAATAACCTCCAATTTGAATCTCTTCTCACTTTCCACCCCCTACTGACATAATATAACAAAAATCACTACCCTTACCCTCTCTCTGAAAGGATGTTTCATAGTTTCCCTTATGTGATACAGTATTTTATTTATTGAGGATATGCTAGAACTATGCCAAGCCATTAAACCCTATGGGAATCCCTATGCTGGCTGAAACAGGGAGATCACCATGGAGACATCTCTGCTCCACTGGATGATCAGCAACAGCTGTTGAGCCAAGCTTGGGAGCCCTCTCAGACTGCTTATCCCACAAATTGCATTAGATAGAACCATAAATGCCGCATCTCACTTAGTGTCATAAGAATTAGACATTTTCCAGTAGCTTTGCTTTGAAATCAGAGTAGTCAACAGTTCCCAGAATCTTCCATACCTATTTGAAATTCCCTGACCTTCAGTGACTCCTCTTGCTATCAGTTAGATGGATGGAATTCTTCTGTAATCAATCTCCACCCAAAGCGTTCACCCCAAGCCCTGAGCTTAGCAAGCAGGGGAAAGCAAGAAGGTGTGGGGGCGCAAACTGTCTTCAGAGGGCAACTTAGAGTCTTTGCTTCTTTGATGTTATATGACACTAATGCATGGCTTCTACCAAATATACACTGAGGCTTAGAGGAATATCAGACTTGGTCTATGATGTTTTGTGACCTACTTGCTTTCCAAAAGTATGGTGGACCTTGCAGAATCTGAGCTGAATTGACAGCCAGCAAAGAAGCAAAAGACGGTGAGTGAGCTATAAGAGCTTGTTCGGCAATTAATTAGGGCCACGTAACATTTACAGGGAGCTCCAGTCCCTGGCTGATTTATTTGTAGACCTGGCTTTGGATTCCCCACTTATGACCAGCAGTCCAAATCTACTATGAGTGAGTTTCTTCTATTGGTAAGGAGGAAAGTGGTGCTACAAACTGAAAGCGATAAGAGTTCATCTCAGAAACACTAATGAGTAATATTTTACTTCAGAGGCATGACTAGCTCTCACCTGCCTACAGAGTCTGGTCTCAGACTTGAAGCAAAGGCAGAGTCTGGGTTCTCTGCTATGAAGTCAAAGAACAACAAACCTGATCTTCTCATAAGTAATGCTCCCCAAAAAGGACTGCCTTGAGAGCATCACTGCATACTTTGAGGATACCGTAAGAGAAATCTTCCTGGATAACTCTCTACACATGTAGCTTTGTTCTAGGCACTTCTATAAATGAGACTTAATAAAAGAAAGTTTCAGGGATCTTGAGATATGTGATAGGGTAGTGTTTATGCAGATAACAAAGGAGTAGAAAAGTTATAAAGTTCTAAAACAAATTTCTAAAAAAACGTCAGTGAAGAAAACCCATTAGTAGGAAAATTAAAAACACTGGTATTTTCTCGATAAGCAATGCAATCAGAGTCTTCTCCAAATGAATATACCTTTGCAGAACAAGCCTATGAATTTCAAGAGCTCCTCATGAGAGAATGAACACAACCTAGAAAAGGTATTCAACTAAACCAATCTGTTATATGATAAGTTTAGCAGATCCTCAATCCAACTACTGAATAATTGATGAAAAAAATCAAGTCAAAGCTTTGGACTGTAACAATTAGAACAAATCAAGCTATATATGGAGTTATGGTTAGTATTAAAAGGAAGTTCCTAGGGGCACCTGGGTGGCTCAGTCGGTTAAGCATCCGACTTTGGCTCAGGTCATGATCTCGCAGTTCCTGAGTTTGAGCTCCATGTTGGGCTCTGTGCTGACAGCTCAAAGCCTGGAACCTGATTTGGTTTCTGTGTGTGTGTCTCTCTCTGCCCCTCCCCTGTTCATACTCTGTCTCTCTCACTCTCAAAAATAAATAAGTAATTTTTTTTAAATAAAAAATAAATAAAAGGAAGTTCCTGTCTCGGTCAGTAGGTGGAACATGGGACTCTAGATCTTGGGGTTGTGAGTTCGAGGCCTCCTGTTGGGTGGAGAGCTTGCTTAAAAATAAAATCTTTTAAAAAAGCATGTTCCTAGGTAAAAAGTAAGAGAAGTAGCTTTAAGATTCAAGTTAAAAAACCCACAATTGTAAACAAAGGAAAATCATGTATATTTCTTGATTGCAAAAAAAGGAAAAAAAAACCCCACATAATGCACTCTAATATCAAATTGGTCAGCACAAACCTTGCAACTAGGAGAAAGACAAGTCGCAATGAGAGTAAACACTGAGTGGATGCTTTATAATCAAAGTTCAACATACATCCAAGGGGTACTTTAGCAAGGATCAAAGACAAAATCTGAAAGGAAGTAAAACATAGAGGATTCTTACAAAATCAAAATAAGCATATTGTTCTATTTCAAGATATAGCATGAAAGACATTAAGAAAAAGACCTGAGATTCAACACAAAGGTGATATTTTACCTGCAAAGTTTCCCACATCGGGAGTCTATAAAGCTAGGAACAGGACTGGCTTTATGGGTACGTAACTTGTGTAGTCACACAGGGTTTCACACTTGGAAGAGCCCAGAACTTGGCTAAATGTTCTCCTACTGCCAACTTTAAATTAATAGTTTTTGCACAAGAGAGCTCACATTTTCAGTTTGCACCTGGCCCCACAAATTATATAGCTGTCCTGGCAAAGTTCATACCAAGAAATTTTTGAGAATGAGGGAAAAGGAGAAGCAAAGGAGAAAAGTATAACCTAATAAATACAAAGTGATAGGAAGTTGCTATTATTTCTATGTTCCAGTTTCTGTATCAGTTCTTGAAACTAATGGTCTCTGTATTAGAAAAGTTATCCCAGATTAAAGACTTTACTCTGATATTTCGCCATTCCCTCGCTGTTAGGGGTTTTGTTTTGTTATGTTTTGTTTTGTTTTTATAGGCCACATCTCAAAACCCACTTTCTAACATTTTGGTACTGAGAATGGATTTACAGTAAAAGATCTAGCAATTCCCTCATTAAGTAATATTTGAGGATTTAGAATCCACACCAGGAATGGAAATGGTTGAAACTATCTTAGCACAACTGAAGAATTTCTGAGGGAAAAACTTGATGTAGTTGTGTTACAAGAAATACACAGCAAATTGTCCTCTCAGCCACTACTGAATTATAAATAGTTTAAACATCAATTTATTGCTTCGGGGATCTCAAAAGCAAGAGGTGCTACCATTCTAATTGCTTAAAAAATTCCCATTTGATGTCCAAGGGCTTGAAACAAAGCCTGATGGGTAATGTCATCTTAGCTAAAGGCAATCAACTAAACAAATCATTAACAAGATGCTCACGTCAAGGGCTGTGTGCCCCCAAAAGGCATTTTATAGCTCAATCCTTTGAAAAATTACATAAAATTTGGTGACAGGCAATGGATAACTAGCAGACTCTTTAAAGCCTCACTGAATGCAAGGATAGATCTGACCTTCTTTTCTGTCACTAATATGGAAGTAAGCACTAGGGATTCTTGCCTTGTGATCTCAGCTGGAGACTGTGCAGACCCTCTACAGGAGAGTGCTTTTTATTCAACAATCAACAAAATTCCTCAAGATGGCATGTAACTTCCTCACGTTGGGCATATCTCTGTCAACTGAGGTAGGAACAATAACAATGGCCCACATTTTTTGCCTGGGTTTCCTACAAGCTTTCTGGAAACAAAAATCTGAAAATGGCTTAGGATGGACGTACCAAAACTCCACTTTGTGAGGTGAGCACAGTAGTAGTCAAGCTTTCGGCAACAATTACTATCTTTCTTCACCCCAATTCTTTATGTGGGGCATTGCATGGTATGTTTAAGATGTATTTAATGTAACAGTGAAAAGGCTCTGCACCATTGCCATCTCCAAGTGTGAATAGTTCTGAGAGGAAAAAAAATGCTTTGTTTCTGGCCAGAGAGAGAGAACACCAGCAGGACATCCCCATAATTCTCTAGAACAACAGTAATAAGGGCCAACATGTATTTTCGGCTCAACCTGGGTCAAATACTTTGCAAACATTAGTTTCCCCGAATCCTCACAACCTAATGTTACAGATGAGGAAACCACGACGCAGCTGAGACACACCATCAGTAAGTGATAGAGCCAGATTTGAAAGCAAGTATGTCTAACTCAAGCTTTTGCTTTTTTAATTGAATTATAATTGACATATAATATTATGTTAGTTTCATGTGTACCATGTATCGATTCAATACTTGCACACATTATGAGATGCTCACCTCCATAAGTACATCTGTCACAATATAAAGTTATTATAATATTATTATAGTCCATTCCACCACATCTCACGAAAGGGTATATTTCATATCAGGCAGATAGGCTTTAAAATAATTAAGTCTGGATTTTCCTCGCTTTATCTCATCACATATGTTTTATCACCTCCATCGTCATAAAGAAAGGGGAATACAAAGGGTAATGTGATGCTATTCAGGTCCTTAAAACAAAGCACAATTCTGAAGGGAGCAGGACACACCAACAATATTTGTCAACACCCATATACTGAGAAACTGCTCTGTAACAGCTGCTGAGCCAAGCAGAGGGGAAACAAGATGAGAAAGACATGACTCCTGCCCTGGGAAAGCTTCTTGGATGAAGGTGGAGAAAGATCAGACTTAACATCTTTATATTTCTTGCATCTGTTGGAAGACAACAGCATCCGGGACATCTGGCATAAGGAGATACAGCAAAAGCTCATACTTCCGCAAGCACAGAGGAGGAAAGATGGCAGAGAAGTAGGGAGCTCTGTTCATTTCACTCACCCCCATCTCTCAAACTGAGAAGGTCTGAAGCCATAGGACAGAGACCACTGAGAAAACAACCTCATACACGTGGCTACCTCAATAAACAAGCCAAAGTACACATGGTGGAGAGTCCCAAATACCACTACCAGTAGGGAAATAAAATAACCAATGTCTCAACAAGAGAGACCAAGAGACACAATTCAAAGAACACTTCCTGAATGGACAGGCCCTGGACAGTCAAAGAGCCTTCTTTAATACAGCAGTACTCGCAGATATAGAGCGTATAACAAGCTTTTAAAACTAACAAGAGACAGAAAGCTAGCAAAAATGACGAAACGGAAGAACTCTCCTCTAAAGAAATTCCAGGAAGAAATGACAGCTAAAGAACTGCTCAAAACAGATATAAGCAACATAACTGAACAAGAATTTAAAACGATAGTCATAAAATTAATTCCTGGGCTTGAAAAAGTCATGGAAGACATCAGAGAAGCTATTGCTATAAAGACTATGGAGCTTAAAAATAGTTGCAATGAATTAAAAAATGCTATAAAGAGGTGCATAATAAAATCGAGGTGTCCAATGCACGGACTGAAGAGGCAGAGAGGAGAATAGGTGAATTAGAAGTCACAATTATAGAAAAAGAAGAAGCCGAGAAAAAGAAAGATAAACCGATCCAGGAACACGAAGGGAGAATTCAAGAGCAGAGTGATACAATCAAAGGGAAAAATATCCGTATCATAGGAATTCCAGAAGAGGAAGAGAGAGGGAAAGGTGCTGAAGGAGTCCTTGAACAAATTACAGCAGAGAACTTTCCCAATCTGGGGAAGGAAAGAGACATTGAAATCCAAGAGGTAGAGAGAACTCCCTTCAGATGTAACTTGAATCGATCTTCTGCATGACATATCATAGTGAAACTGGCAAAATATAAGGACAAAGAGAGAATTCTGAAAGCTGCTAGGGATAAAAGGGCCTTAACATACAAAGGGAAACCTATCAGAATAGTTACAGACCTATCTACTGAAACTTGGCAGGCCAAAAAGGAATGACAGGAAATCTTCAATGTGATGAACAGTAAAAATATGAAGCCAAGAATCCTCTATCCAGCAAGCCTGTCATTCAGATTAGAAGGAGAGATAAAAGTCTTCCCAAATAAACAAAAATAGAAAGAATTCATCACCACTAAACCAGCCCTACAAGAAATCCTAAGGGGGACTCTATGAGGGAAATGTTGCAAGGTACGCAAGGTACCAGAGACACTATAAGCATGAATCCTACAGAGAACACAATGACTCTAAACTCATATTTTTCAATAATAACACTGAATGTAAATGGACTAAATGCTCCAATCAAAAGGCATAGTGTAGCAGAATGGATAAAAAAATAAAATCCATCTCTTTGTTGTCTACAAGAGACTCATTTTATTATTTTTTTAATTTTTCTTAATATTTTATTTTTAGGAGAGAGAGAGACAGTGTGAGCATGGGAGGGTCAGAGAGAGAGGAAGTCACAGACTCTGAAACTAAGAGACTCGGACACCTTCAGATTGAAAGTAAGGGGATGGAGTCAAGAAAGCTGGAGTAGCTATACTTAGACAAACTGGACTTTAAAGTAAAGGCAGTAACAAGGGATGAAGAAGGGCATTATATAATAACTACAGGGTCTATCCACCAGGAAGAGCTAACAATTATAAATGTCTATTCATCAAATATAGGAGCACCTAAATATATAAAACAACAAATCACAAACAGAAACAATCTTATGGATAAGAATGTGCTAATAGCAGGGGACTTGAATACTCCACTTACAGCAATGGATACATCAACTAGACAGAAAATCATTAAAGACACAGTGGACTTGAATGACACATTGGGCCAGATGGATTTGACAGGTATATTTAGAACTCTACCTCCTGAGGCTATGGAATGCACTTTGTTCTCAAGTGTGCATGGCACATTCTCCAAGATAGATCACATACTGGGTCATAAAGCAGCCCTCAATAAATATAAAAGAATTGAGATCATACCATGCACACTTTCAGATCACAATTCTATGAAACTTGAAATCAGTCACAGGAAAAATTCTGGAACACCTCCAAAAACATGGAGGTTAAAGAACACCCTACTAAAGAATGAATGGGCCAATCAGGCAATTAGAGAAGAAACTAAAAAGTATATGGAAACAAATGAAAATGAAAATACAACAATCCAAACTTTATGGGATGCGGCAAAGGCACCCCTAAGAGGAAAGTACATTGCACTCCAGGCCTATTTCAAGAAATTAGAAAAAAGCACAAATGCAAAATCTAATAGCATACCTAAAGGAACTAGAAGGAGAGCAACAAAAGTACCCCAAACCCAGTAGGAGAAGAGAAATAATAAATGTCAGGGCAGAAATAAACAATACAGAATAAAAAAAAAAAAACAGTTGAACAGATCAATGAAACCAAGAGTTGGTTTTTTGAAAAAATAAACAAAATTGACAAACCTCTAGCCAGGCTCCTCAAAAAGAAAAGAGAGAGCACCCAAACAGATAAAATCATGAATGAAAATGGATTTATTACAACCAACCCCTCAGAAATAGAAGCAATTATCAGGGAATACTACGAAAAATTACATGCCAACAAACTGGACAACCTAGAAGAAATGGACAAATTCCTAAACACACATACACTACCAAAATTCACACGGGTAGAGATAGAAAATCTGAACAGACCCATCACTAGTGAAGAAATTGAATCAGTTATCAAAACTCTCCCAACAAACAAGAGCCCTGGGCCAGATGGCTTCCCTGGGGAATTCTACCAGACATTTAAATCAGAGTTAATGCCCATGCTTCTGAAGCTATTCCAAAAAAATAGAAATGGCAGGAAAACTTCCAGACTCATTTTACAAAGCCAGCATCACTTTGATTCCCAAGCAGGACAGAGACCCAGCAAAAAAAGAGAACTACAGGCCAATCTTCTTGATGAATACAGATGCAAAAATCCTCAACAAGATACTTGCAAATCGAATGCAACAACACATAAAAAGAATTATCCACCATGATCAAGTAGGATTCATTCCTGGGTTACAGAGCTGGTTCAATATTCGTAAAATAATTAAGTCTGAAACATCAAGTTAAAATTTTTCATGTTTATTTTACTTTTTTAGAGAGAGAGGGAGAGAAAAAGGGAGAGCGAGGGAGGGTGTGAGCGGAAGAGGGCAAAGAGAGAGGGAGACACAGTAGCTGAAGGAGGCTCAAGGCTCTGAGCTGTCAGCACAGATCCTGACATGGGGCTTGAACCCACCAATCCTGAAATCATAACGTGAGCTGAAGTTGGATGCTTAACTGACTGAGCCACCCAGACACCCCTGAAACATCCACTTAAATACCTATGCATGTTGTCACTTCTCTGCTCAGACACTTTTAATTGCCTGGCATAACAAATTTCTTACCTGGAATTCAAAATCCTGTATGATCTGGCCCCAGCCACATTTTTACACTCATTTCTTCCTACTCTCACATATTTTCTGACTCAGTTATTAATTGAACAAAAATCAGTAGGGGTCACACTAGTTAGCCCCTCAGTTGTTGAGAACAATATACCCTCCTTCTTATTCCTCCCCCAGTCACTAATGAACTTAAGCAGTTAGGGAGCACCAACCATTTTTCTCCTCAGACTTTGCCACTTAGAGTCTCTGAGGACTATTTAAATAAAATTGTTACTGTGAAGAGAAACATATGTACGTGAAACTGGAGTAATTATTTCATTCAACAAACATATAATGGAACTGGACTGGGTCCTAAGGATAAACGCAAGCACAGGCTCTACCCTCCAAGAGTCTTTAGTCTAGAATATCACGCTCTCTTCCAGCTGCTGTCCTAATGATTGTACCTTTGTAGTTACATTTCTTGAAAAGTCTATATTCGCTGCATACACAACACAATCTCCACTTCTCTCCAAAAGCAACAGCACCCTACAATTTCCCTCATAGTGAAATCCTTCTTACCAACTCAATAACTATCTCCCCCACCTCTTTGTAATCCAATAGACCTATTTTACTTTTTTTGACATCTTTAGGATAATTTATATTATTCATTTCACCTGCCTACTTGAAAGTCCCTCTTCTCCCCCTATTTTTTGGTATAATGTTCCCCTGGTTTTCCTCTCTATCTTCCCCTTCTTGATAAGCCATATGGGTTCCTCTTAAGTGGTGATATGGCCCAAGGTTTTGCTCTTAGCCCTCTTTTATTCTCACTGTACCTTATTTTTAAGTGTTATTTATTTATTTTGAGAGAAAGTGAGTGGGGGAGGGACAGAGAAAGAGGGAGAGAGAGAATCCCAAGCAGACTCCATTCTGTCAGTGCAGAGCCCACTCCACGCTATCAGCACAGAGCCCAACATGAGGCTCAAACTCATGAACTGTGAGATGAACCCGAGCTGAAATCAAGAGTTGGACATCCAACCAACTGAGCCAGTTAGGTGTCCCTGTACATCATTATTTTTCAAGGTGTGGTTCTGGGAACACATGTGGGTCATGTGTCATCACAAGCTAAGATGCTCCGTAAAAATGTAAATTTCACTGTCATTTACTATTTTAGAATCTCGCAACATCCAAGAATCTACATTGTAATTCAGCATCCTAGGAGATTCAGATATACTCCAAATATTGAAAACCAATGTTCTGTATAAACAATATCAACTGAACTATGTAAATCTTTCCTATGGCTTCAGGTACCAGCTATATACTGAATGTAGAGGCTGGTACATTTATAGTTGGTATATAAGGAAGTTGAGAAAATTCCTTTGAGATGGCTTCTAGGTTTTCTGTAAAGCAGAAGTTGAGGTCATATGTTGAAAACGAGAGCATAGGGTTGGAATAGAAATGAGAAAAGCAGTGGATCAGTGAAATACATGTGTGAGGAATAGCGTGGAAGCCCCAGCTGAAGCTGGGAAAGTATCATGTAATTTTTCTGTATTTTTGGAGAGGGCTTTTTTTTTTCATCAACCTTGATATAGATATATAGAGAGCAAATAGATAGATTGACCCAAAAGTTGAATTTTTTCCAAGAGGTGTGAATAAAAAATTATGGTCAAGAAATTTAGAATATTTAAAAAATATAAAGGTTATGGACAATAGGATCTAGGCTACATAGAAAAGAAGTCACAAAAGAAGACCAATAGAGGTTTTGATGCCACCAAAATACAGGTGTAATAAGAGTAACAGAATTAAAGAACTGGAGAAATGAGTGGCCATTGACAGAATGGGAAATCTAACCATGAGAGACTCTTAAATACTGAGAACAAACTGAGGGCTGATGGGGGTGGGGGAGAGGGGAAGGGGAGTGATGGGCATGGAGGAGGGCACTTGTTAAGATGAGCACTGGATGTTATATGGAAACCAATTTGACAATAAACTATGAAAGGAAAAAAAAAAAAGATTTCTAAGATGAAACAGTTTTTGGTAATGGCAATGTCCAAAGTGTTGACATGAAAGTGGGAAGTTGAAGTGGAGGGTTGATGAAGATTAAAAAATAGAGAGACCAATGTATTGGAAAGGTTGTCCACTGTGGACATATGAAGTCACCAAGGATGAAGATGGCAGGGCTTGGAAGGGAGAATTCTGTGAGTCAAAAGTCTCCAGGGAATAAGGAAGATTGGCCAATGGCAGCAGGAGCGGTGAGCATCTCATCTATTGCAAAACTCTGATTTCTTGAAGAGCCAAATTCCCTATTGTGGTATCCAAGATTTTTCATATTCTGATACCAGCCTCAATTTCTAGCCTGGTTGCAATCTATTCACCATTATATGACCTCCATTTCAGCCTCAATATGCTGTCACCACTTCCCACACAAATGCCACATCCTGTATTATGCATTTCCTGATCCCTTCTCTGAACGTTGGTAGTACTTTACTGGAGTCATATCTACAATCTAAGGATTTTATTACAGTTATTTGCATACATGTTTTCTCTCCTACTACTGTCTTTGATTCCAGGGATGATGGCATATACATCATTGTAATACCCCACTTAGCACCTAATACAGTGCTTTTCACATAGTAAACACTTGACAAATATTAAATTTATAATGTCTTAATTTGTGTTATACATTTATAATTGTTTATACTAAATTTATAAATTGAAGAAAAATTGATGTCTGTTCAAATATAACTGGAATATGTTTGGACTTATTGTAGAACTGCTGAGTAAGTTAAGCAGAAATACATGTTTAGTCACTTTTCCTAAAAAAGGAATTCACTTTTTGTGGCTGGAAGAGTCTGCAAGCTAAACAATGGCCTAAGAAGAATCTGCAGAGTCTGCTTCGATAAGATAGGAGAGTTTCTGATCAGAGGCAAACAGTCATAAGAGATTAAAACATTCCTGCAACTTGAAGTACAATAGTGATTTCCTAGAATGTTGGCTTCTCTTTAGAAAATGTTATTGACAAGAATGTTTGAAGGTAATATATATCCTATGAATACATCAAAGCATAATGTAAACAGGATGAGGTGACATCAAGTAAAATGGGACATAAATATCCTCTGTGTTATGTTCACTGAATGTTACAGTGCCTAATGCTGCTGGAATTGTTAAGGTATGTTAAATAGCCTGGATTTTGTTTTGCTTTTTAGTAAATTAATCCTAATCTAATATATATGTATGTACACACATTTATATGTACATAGATTATATAGATGGTATATATTATATATGTGCATGTTTTTAATTTTTCAATGAAAATAACTGTATTTGGTATTTTTAGCAGGAAATCACTCTTACTGGAAATCTTAATTTCTGCGAGACAATAATTATGTTCCCCTTTAGGATTTTCCCTTGCACCCTAGAGAAATCCAGTAATTTATTCAGGAATACCCTCCTTTGTCTCAGGGCAATCCTGAAAACACACAGGTCAAATCCAATGATAATGAAACCAGAGGGTCGTGTTTTTATCGTCCACTGTCGTTTGGGATGAGTCAGCTATAGCTGGAGCTTTTGGGACACTTTTTAAAAATTTATTTTGAGGGGGGAGGGGCAGAGAGAGAGGATCCCAAGCAGGCTCCGCACCATCAGTCAGCACAGAACCCATCTAGAGGCTCCAACCCATGAACTGTGAGATCATGACCCAAGTTGAAACCAAGAGTTGGACACCCAACTGACTGAGACACTCGGAAGCACCTATCACTGGAGCTTAAAAAAAACTTTATTGGAATATAATTGACAGCCAAAAAGCTACATATATCACACATACAACTTGACAAGTTTGAATATAAGTATACATCTATGAAACCATCACTACAATCTATGCCATAAACATCTCCATCACCTCCAGAAGTTTCCTCCCACCCTACTTATTGATTCATTTAGGTGGTAAGGACACTTAACATAAAGATTGCTCTCTTAGCAATGTTTGATGTATACAATACAGTAATATTAGTAATTATCTAAAATAGTCGAACTCTTTGAAGCAGAAAGTAAAATGGTGGTTGTCAGGGGTTCTGGGAAGGGGGAAACGAGTTGCTATTGGTCAAAGGGTACGAAGTTTCAGTTATACAAGATGAGAAAGTTCCAGGGCTATACTTCCAGCTCAGTGCTTCTGGTTAATAATACATTGTATTGTGTACTTAAAAGCTAGAGCTTTGGGATTTTTGTAATAAAGGTTTTGTCATTTGCTAGAGGTACTTTAACCTTTAACATGGAGGTCAGTGTTCTCTGCCCTAAAATAGAAATTTTAGTTCCTACCCAAGCTACTAGAGGTCCTTAAAATGTGGGTAAAGCAATGTGGGGGTAGCAAAGTTTCGGTTGGGAATTTAAGAGAGAAGCAGGGTGGCAGGAGTTTACAGTCATAAAGGCTGTAGATATCATTATGTGGAATGATGTATTGAAACCAACAACTTGTTCATATTTCAAGTTGAAACCAAATATCACAAATGGCCCATCTCAGGTGTTCCTCATGTGTACCTTCCAGATGTGGAGTCAGAGAGCATGCATTAATGTTTACCTGCAAATACACCTGGAGTATTGTCTCCAGAATGATATATTCAAAAGAGTCCTGAAACCACCCCACAACTTACTCCTTTGCCTATATCAGAGCTAGTATCTTCTCTCAATGTATACGCTTCAGAAGGTTCCACTGACCTCCCTTAATGTGGAAGAAACAGCTACCACCAGGGGCTAACTAGGGGACTCCATTTTGAAAAACAAACAAGGGTGAGGATCTCCACCTGAACAGCTAGCTGAGAACCATGGACTCTGGGAAGGACATGAGGCAAGTAAGTTTTGATACTGAGGCTGGTAGAGAGAGGCTCAGAGTGTCTCACAGGGTAGGCTTGGTCAACATGATGTTGGGAATCTCAACAAGTAAGCCTCAGACACTCAGATACAATGGACAGACAGGCAGGGGAGGCCTGAAATGGAGAACAGAATCCCAAACCAAAGTCATGTGCTTTACACTTCTGTTAAACCAGTTTGTCTGAAAAATAATTTACATGAAGTAATATTTATTCATTTACACATAGAGATCAGTGAGTTTTGAGAAACAAATACATAGTCGTGGGTCACGTAACTACCACCACAACCAAGATACAGAATATTTTCATCACACCAAAGAGTTTGTTTGTGCTCCCTTGAGGTCCATCCCCTTCTCACAGCCTAAGGCCCTGACAAACACTGATCTTCTTGCTGTCCCAAAGTTTTGCCTTTTCTAGAATACTATATAAATGGAATCACATAATGTGGAGTGTTTTGTTTCTGAGTTCTTTTACTTAAGCTTCTGATATTTTTTCTTTTGTTGTATTAGTAGTTCATTCCTTTTTATTGCTGAGTAGTTTTCCACTGGCTAGCAATGCCACAAATTATTCATCCTTTCCCAGTTAATAGACACATTTGATTTGTTCCAGATTTTTTTATGAATAAAGCTACAGTGAATGCTTGCATACAGGTCTTTGTTAGGAAATACATCATTTCTCTTGAGTACTTACAAGTTGAATTGTGTGTGTGTGTGTGTGTGTGTGTGTATGTGTGTGTGTGTGAGAGAGAGAGAGAGAGAGAGAGCTATATCCTTAACTTAATGAGAAACTGCCAAATAATTTTTTAAAAAATTTTAATGTTTATATATTTTTGAGAAAGAGAGAGACAGAGTATGAGCAGGAGAGGGGCGGAGAGAGACGGAGACACAGAATCGAAGCAGGCTCCAGGATCTGACCTGTCAGCACAGAGCCCGATGTGGGGCTCAAACCCACGAGCCTTGAGACCATGACCTGAGCCAAAGTCGGACGCTTAACCGACTGAGCTATCCAGGTGCCCCTAAATTACTTATTTAAATGGCTTATTATTTTGCAGTCCCAGCAACGATGTATGACAGTTCCAGCTATTGTGCCTCCTCACCAGCACTGACAAGTTTTTGTCTTGTTGTAGATGTTAGTCATTGCAGGAAGTGTGTAGTAGGAGCCCCCTGTGGTTTTCATTTGCACGTCTCCATTGACTGATGAAGTTGAACATCTTTTTATGCACTTATTGATCGTCCATGTATCTCCTTCGGTTAAGTGTCTATTCAAATATTTTACCTATTTTCCAATTTTAAAGTTGTCTTCCAACTATCGATTCTAAGAGTTTTATATATGTTCTGGATACAACAAGTCTTTTACCATATTTCCTTTGCAAATATTTTCTCCTTGTGATTAATCTTTGCCTTTTCTTTAGGGGCTTCTGCAGAATAGCAGTTTTTAGTTTGATGAAGTTCAGTGTATCCATTTATAGCCTTTTACGGTTTGGGTTTTGTGTCCTAAGAATGATTTACCTAATTCAAAGTCACAAAAAATTTCTCCTATGTTTTCTTATAGGGTTTCTATAATCTCAGCTCTGCTATTTAGGTCATAATATATTTCATGTTAATTTTTACATGTAGTGTGAAATAAACTTTGAGGTTCATTTTGGGCTTTTTTTTTTTTTTTTTTTTTTTTGCATCTGGCTGACCAATTGTTTCAGCTCCATTTACTGAAAATACAATCTTGTCCCCGTGGAATCACATTGGTACCTTTGTGAAAAATCAATTGATCACATAAGTCTGGATCTTTTCTGAACTCTATTCTGTTCCACTGATCTAAATGTCTATTCTCTTATTTACTAGAAGTCTTAATATCAGGTAGCGTGAATCTTCACATTTTGTTTGTCTTTATTAAAAGTGTTTTGGCTATTCTAGATCCTTTCATTATTATATAAATTTGAGTATTAGCTTGTAAATTTATACCGAAAAACTCCTTCTAGGACTTTTTTTATTGGTTGTGTGAAATCTATAGATAAATCTGGGGAGAAGTGACTTATTGACAACATTGAGTCCTCCTACCTGTCCATTTATCTCAATCTTTTAAAATTTCTCTCGGCAATGCTTTACTGCTTACAGCATATAGTCTTGCATATATTTTGTTACATTTCTTCCTAAGGATGGCATTGTTGAAGTAATGACAAATGTTACTTTAAAACTTATTTTAAAACGCACAGTATTTCAGGGGTGCCTGGGTGGCTGAGTCAGTTAAGCGTCCGACTTCAGCTCAGGTCATGATCTCACAGTTTGTGGGTTCGAGCCCTGCGTCAGGCTTTGTGCTGACAGCCGGCTCAGAGCCTGGAGCCTGCTTCAGATTCTGTTTCTCCCTCTCTCTCTGATCCTCCCCTGCTCATGCTGTCTCTCTCTCTCACACACAAATAAATAAAAACATTTAAAAATTTTTTTCTTAAATTCACAGTATTTCATTGCTAATATATAAAATTACAAGTGATGTTTGTATATTGACCTTGTATGGAGACTTTGCTAACTCATTTATTAGTGTGCTTTTGTAATTTTTTTCTGCAGGTTAGTTGGGATTTTTTATGCAAATGAATATGTTCTGCATGAATAAAGATAATTTAATCTCTTATTACCAGTTGGGATGTTTTTTTCTTGCTTTATTATACTTGCTAGAACTTCAAGTTCAAAAAGTGTTGAGAGTGGGCATCCTTGCCTTGCTCCTAATCTTAGGAGGAGGCATTCAGTCTTTTCCTACTGAGTATGACTTAGCTGAGGTTTTATATAAATCTCCTACAAGTTCCAGATATTCTCTTCTAGTCCCAGTTTGCAGACTTGTCGGTTTTTTTTTTTTTTTAATGTTTTATTTATTTCTAGGAGAGAGAGAGAGAGACAGCGTGAGCAGGGGAGGGTCAGAGAGAGAGGGAGTCACAGACTCTGAAACAGGCTCCAGGCTCTGAGCTGGCTGTCAGCACAGAGCCCTACGTGGGGCTCGACCCCACGAACCGCGAGATCATGACCTAAGCGAAAGTCGGACGCTTAACCGACTAAGCCACCCAGGCGCCCCATTGTGGGTTTTTTTTTAAACTCATGAATGGGTTTTGAATTTTGTTAAGTAATGTTGCTGCATCTATTAAGAAGTTCATATAAATGTTTCTTTAACTCTATTAAGGTGATGAATTATATTGATTTTTAAATGGTAAACTAAACTTATATTCTCATGTGTGTGAGTCTCTGTATTTACTGCGCTTTGGAAAAACATTAATGCCATGATATTAATCTGGATTGGAAATGCCCCTTTTAAAAAATATGCAATGGGGTCACACAAGATGTTAATAAGAGAACATAGGTTGAAATAGAATCAGACCCATGGAAGAACTAAGAGAAAGGGGTTTTAAAAAATAAAATAGTAAAAGCCATGTATGTTTTTATTCCCATACATTAGTACTCTATACTAAGTGTTTCAAGATTGCACGAATGATAGTCGGATGATCTATGCTATCTATGCTTTTTTTTTTTTTTTAGTTTATTGTCAAGTTGGTTTCCATATAACATCCAGAGCTCATCCCCACAAGTGCCCTCCTCTATGCTTTTTATCTGCTTATTTCACTGGGGTGGAGGTCATTGTAATCCCTTTTTTCATAGACTTGGTGTTGTGCTCAGGTCATACTAATTGGGAAGATGTTCTGAACCTGTGCACGGTGGAGCCAAATGTCAGAAAAGAGGCACACAATTATGTGGTGCATTTGAGAACGTGTGTGTGTGTCTAGTTGTGGTTCCCAGATGCAAATGCATTTAGGGTCCTGTTCTTTATTATGAGTAGATAAAGTCAAGCCTGTTTTAAAAATGTTTTCATTAGGTTTGTTTGGAAATGAACACGTTGAATAAAATAGAAGTGTGGTGAGACAGTGTCATGGAATACACTGCAGCTCCTGGCAATAACGTAAATGTGTATTTACTGATATAGAGATATATTAATGGATCTTTGTTAAGTAATGGCTCAGGTTATACAAACAGCATTTAGAAGTGACTCCACTTCTTTAAATGGAACATCTGTCTAGTGGTATAAAGGCACAGAAAATATTTTGGATACATACATATCTCCAAAGATTAACAGTGGCTTTCTATATGTTATGGAACCACAGGAAATTTTGTTTTTGCATTCACATATCTACATTTTCTTATATGCATTTGTAGAATGCATTGTGTATTAGAAAGAGAAAATTTTAAAGCATTTGCTCCACATAAAATACTCTTCAGAAATGTTTAATCTCTTTTTTAAAATGTACATCAATAAATAGGAAGACATCCTCTGCTCACACACTGGAAAACTTAATATTGTTAAGATGGCAGTACTACCAACAGATTCAATCTAGTTGATTAAAAGTAAAAAGGTAAATATCAAAATTTGTGGGATGCCACAAAAGAAGTATTTCAGGAGAAATTTACTGCACAAAATGCCTACAGTAGAAAAGAAAGCAGACTGCAAATCAATGACCTTGGGTTCTAAGAAAGTAGCAAAAAAAGAGCAAATGATAATAAAGTTAATGGAACAAAGGGAGTAATAAATATCAGAGTATCAAACAATTAAATAGAAAGCAGAAAAGCAAAAGAGAAAATAATGAATGCAACCAAAAGCTGGTTCATTGAGAAACAAAACAAAATAAGTAAATCTCTAGTCAGACCCATCAGGCAAAAATGAGAAGACATAAATTATTAATATCAAGAATGAGAGAGATGACATCACTCTAGATACTGCAGATATTAAAAAGATAACAAGAACATACCATGAAGAGCTTTATGTCAATAAATTTGACAAGTGAGTTGAAATAAACAAATCCCTTGAAAGCTACAAACTAGCAAAGCTCATTCGAGGCTAAACAGATTACCTTAATAACCCTATATCTATAAAAGAAATTGAAGCTGCAGTTAAAAACCTTCACACAAAGAAAAAGTCAGGCCCAGGGGTGCCTGGGTGGCTCAGTCGGTTAAAGTGTCCAACCTCTGCTCAGGTCATCATCTCGCCCTCTCTCTCTGCCCCTCCCCTGCTCATGCTCTCTCTCACTCTCGCTCTCAAAAATAAATAAAAACATTTTTTTAAATTTTTTAAAGAAAAAGAAAAAGCCAAGCCCAGATGACTCCACTACTGAATTTTACCAAACATTTAAGAAGGAAATAATAACAATTGTATATAACCTCCTCCAGAAAATGTAGGAGAGAAAATATTTCTCAACTAATTCTATATGACCAGCATTACCCTGATATTAAAAGATGAAGGCATTATACAGGAAGAAAAACACAGGGGCACCTGGGTGGCTCAGTGGGTTAAGCATCCAAGTTCAGCTCAGGTCATGATCTTGCTGTTCAGGGGTTGAAACTGTTCTGACAGTTCAGAGCCCGGAGCCTACTTCAAATTCTGTGTCTCCCCTCTCTCTCTGTCCCTCCCCTGCCCACACTCTGTCCCTCAAAAATGAATAAACGTTTAAAAGTTTTTTTTAATAAAAGATTAAAAACCTAGAGAAGAAAAACACAGACCAAAGTCCCTCATGAGTATCAATATAAATATCAATATATAACAAGAATAGCATATCATGACAAAATAGGATTTGTCTCAGAAATGCAAGCTTGATTTTATATTTGAAAATCAATCAATGTAATTCACCCTATTAAAAAAATGAGTACCACATGCCGAATTTAACATATGCAGTAAAACTATTTGCCAAAAGCCAACATTCATTCTTAACAGAGCAGATTGAGAAATAAAAGGGACGTTCTTCAACTTGGTAAAGAGCATACACCAAAAACCTGCAGCTAACATTAGAACTGATGGTTATATATATATAACGGACTACTATCTTCCTAAGACCAATAAAAACCAAGATGTGTACCCTCATCATTTTCTATTCAACATTGTACTATACTATTTTCTTCCAAAGACCAGTCAAAAGCAAGGCTACGTCATGACAATAATAGAAAACTTGAAGAGAAAAGAAGAAGCCAAGAGGAGAAAATGAGATGGGGTGGGGTGGGGGTGGGGGCCAAAGGTCAAGAAAGGAGCCAGAGGAGAAGAGAGAGCACGGAGGCAATGGAAGCAAGAGAACATAAAGCCTGATCAGCACAATGTCCGTTTGGGTCCCAGCAACAGGTCTGGGAGCACAAATAGGCTCCATCCCTTGTCTCCCAACTGGGACTGCACCTTGCATCAATGGGCCCAAATCTGTTTTCAGATTTCTCAAAGGCTGGAATCTTCACCCAGTGGTCTCTAGGGTATGGTATCAATCAATTCATGTTGAGCAGTCATTTGCACTTGTTATTTTGTAAGAAGAAATCAATTTGAATATAGACAGGTATCAAATGCCTTCATTCGATTAGACAAAGAGCTAGATAAGCCCCTTGCTTGAATTAACCATTGAGAATGGCATCCTAGTTGCATGTAACTCTTTTTTTTTTTTCCTTCTTTCCTTTTAAAGGCACAGGAGACAATATCCTTTCAGGAGAAACACTCTGTGACAAGGGAGCAAAAGTCTCTCATGAGGCTGAAGATAGGGGTAGAAAATACTCCCCTTGCATTTGTTTCAGTACAATTACAGATTGTTGAATTTAGGATGGATTTTGAGAGGTTTTGTTTTTTCCTCTCCAACCTTCCCCCAATAGGGCAAATGGCAGACCAAAATCTTTCACTGATGGTTAACAAATTATCTCTCTGTGCTTGTGTTGACTCTGAAGTCTATGGTCAATGGTTTCTTTAGCTGTTTTCTTTGGGGGCCTACATCGCACCAGAGAAATACCTTTTAAACTATCAACCAACCAACCAGCCTCAAGAACAGAAGATTCAAATCAAATAGAACACACCCTACGTCTACAGACACCATTGAAATTGGCAAACAGCTGTATCATGTGTGGTGGGGAATAAGTGGGATTAATAAGAGACCCAGAGTCGGGAAAGCTGGTGGCTTATAGGTCTACCTAAGGTCCAGTTTGGATGAAAGTGTTGCTCCAGCATCCATGCTGCCCCACTGAGCTCTGTGTCCATCTGATGCTCTCAGAGTGGCTGCTTTCGCTGTAACATCCCAGGTTCTGGTAAGAGAGATAGATGCTCTCATGCTGACCTGGCCTCAGAGCAATACTCAGGGTAGGCCCCGAATTGCTCTGCCCCCTCTTCCCACAGACGTCTCTTCAGTACTGCACTGGGAAATTTCTACATTATCGGCCTACATTTTGCCCGTTGCCCTGAAAAATTCACTCAGAGGCTCCCCAGAGAGCTTTCAACAGTCAACTGCACCACCAGCCTCCCTCCTGGTGGCCTCTGTTCTGATCTCTGGGGCTGCCGGGGTGAGGTGCTGGAGTCCAACACAAGTGTTCTCCTGCTACGACTGAGAGCAGAACCCTCCCAGGATTGACCCTGTTGAACCAGGCGGCCACTGTCAGTGGGAAAGCTCAGGATGAGCACATCTTGCTGTTTCCTCACTGTGGAGCTTCTACGTAGGCTATTTGGGTAAAGAATGTACACCTTAAATATATACAATCTTTATTTGTCAATTATACCAAAATAAAGCAGGGGGGAAGCAAAAAATAAATTTAAAAAGGAAAGCAGTATTTTCTACTACTGAACTATATACATCTCAAAATGTTAAGATGGGGTCACCTGGCTGGCTCAGTAGGTTAAGCATCTGACTTTAGCTCAAGTCATGATCTTACAGTTGGTGAGTTCGAGCCCTGCATCAGGCCCTGTGCTGACAGCTTGGAGCCTGGAGCCTGCTTTGGATTCTGTGTCTCCCTCTCTCTCTCTGCCCCTCCCCTGCTCATGCTCCATGTCTCTCTCTCTCAAAAATAAACATTAATTTTTTTAAATGTTAAGATGGTAAATTTTATAGCATATGTTTTAACCACAATAAAAAGTTTTTGAAATAAAAAAGAATGTAAGAATGTAGCTTTAAGAATAATGTAAAACCATGGGGCACCTCGGTGGCTCATTCAGTTAAGCGTCTGGCTCTTGATCTCCATTCAGTTCATAATCTCATAGTGCATGGGATTACGCCCCCATGTTGGGCTCTGCACTGACAGAGTAGAGCCTGCTTGGGATTCTCTTTCTCTCTTGTCCTCTGCCTCTCCTCCACTTGGGATTCTTTCTCTCTCCCTCTCTCTCTGCCCCTCCTCTGCTCACTCATGGGTGCACACTCTCTCTCTCCCAAAATAAATAAACATTTAAAAAAAGAATAATACAAATCCACTTGAACAATTATTAGCCCATGTCATACAAGAGGCAACACAGTAATTGGCAGTACTGATTCTAGAGTTGGCCATCTTAGTTTCTATGCCAACTCTGTTTGACCATGGGCAAGTCATTTTTCTGTGCTTCAGTATCCTCATTTCTAATATGGGAATAATAATCATAATTACCTCACAGGGTTGTTGGGAGCATTAAATGAATTAATACTTATAAAGCACTTAGAATAAGGCCTCAGCATAATAAACACATTGTAATTTGTAATTATTGTGAACCTTGGTGACCTGTCATGACCTCTCTACGAGCCTCCAAGGCCTCATTCAGAACCCTCTTCCCAAAGCAAACACACACACACACACGCACACACACACACAGAGACAGACACACACACACACACAGATACACACACACTAATACACTCTCATTGGCTCAGCCTCCTACGAATTTCATGAACAAACTCTGAAGAAAATGGAATGTAGGTCTAGAACCAACTGCTTTGTTTATCTCTGATGGACATTAGCCAGGTCACCTTGGCTGCAGTGCAGAGCTCTGCATAGAAGAGGAAGGGAAGGAGGTTAATCCAGCCAATCATAACACACTTAGACTGGACAGATTTACTGAATTGCTTACGTTTGAAAGGATATGAATCTTTTAAAACACTTACATAAAACAATTGCCCTTTGATCTCCAAACTACTAATTTAATGAATGACTTCACTATTTCTAGATGTTCTGATAATCAACATTAATGGGACAGCCACACCAACAGGCAAGAAGCTGGGTGGAAGTAGAAACCCCCAAATCAAAAACTAGGACAAAATGACTAGAAATACAGACTCTATCTCCAAGGCAGCTCTGCCCTTTTAGTAATATGTAAAGTACTGAATTTAATATTAGGTAGAGGACAATATTATGTAACTGCTAAGGACATGCGTCAACTGAACAACATAATACCCAAAGAGATACCATCGAGAACAAGAAACTAAGCAACAATCTGCAGAAAAGAAGTAGTAGCTGAAACCCTAATAACCAACTTCTCTTTAACAACAGCAAAGACAATAAGGATGGTAAGAAGCCATGGTAGACTGAGTCCCTGTTCCACACCAGGCTCTGCACACACCTGACTACATTGATTCCCCACAACATTCTGTACAGCATTATTATTCCCAGGTTTCAGATGCAGAAACTGAGCTTCAGAAAGTTGGCCAAAATGCCTGAGAGCCCCCAACCAGGAAGTGACCAAGCTGTGGTATGAAACTGAGTTTTATATCAAAGCCTGGATTCTCTTAACTACACCAGCCCACCAGTTCAAAATTTGTGTTTGGTAAGCATGTACTCTTCAGAAAGACTCAAAGCTATGTGCGCCTTCCCTATAGCATAATTGTTCTGGAAATTTCACAATAACCCAAGAACTGACTATAGTATATGCAAAGGATGGGGTGGGAGATAATATGGGGTGAAGGAGGATCAGTGAGGCACAAAAGAATCAAAAGAAAAAGCATCAAGGAAACAGTAAGGTCATTTAACAACACATTTCTTTAGTGAACCAATTTTGAACTTAGATTATTGTATCTAGCTATGATTTTGAGATGTTACTTGGATCACATCTACTCATTTATGACACAGCAGAAATGTAAAGCCCTGGCCATTTTGCTTGAAACACCTGGAGCGGTGGGAAAAACACTGGATTTGGGTTCTGGTCCTAGCCTCAGCACTGTGTAAGCCATTCAAAATTTTTATGTTTCCATTTCTACATCAGTTTCATCGTACTAAAAAAAATGGATGAGGAGCAATGATGGAACAAGGAGCTGAGCAGACCCTCTCCCTAGCAAAACAATTGAACTGCTGAAAATTATATAAAACAGTCATTTTAGGGGCACCTGGGTGGCTCAGTTGGTTGAGCATCTGGCTCTTGGTTTTGGATCAGGTCATGATCTCAGTTTCACGAGTTCGAGCCCCACATTGGGCTCTGCAGTGACAGCATGGAGCCTGCTTGGGATTCTGTCTCTCTCCCTCCCCAACTCATCGCTCTCTCGCTCTCTCTCTCTCTCTCAAAATAAATAAGTAAACTTAAAAAATAAAAATGAAGGGGCGCCTGGGTGGCTTAGTCGGTTAAGTGTCCGACTTTTGCTTAGGTCATGATCTCGCGGTTCGTGGGTTTGAGCCCCGCCCCGCGTCGGGCTCTGTGCTGACTGCCAGCTCAGAGCCTGGAGCCTATTTCAGAGTCTGTGTCTCCCTCTCTCTCTGACCCTCCCGTACTCATGCTGTCTCTCTCTCTCTCCTAGAAATAAATAAAAATATTTTTAAAAAGATAATAAAATAAAATAAAAATAAAAAATAAAAATGGAAAATAAAACCACTCATTTTAAATCCCTGGGTATGGTCCTATGGGCACAGAGCTAATGGAAGAACATTCACAAGTAAATTTACTAAATCTCTGTTACAACAGCAAAAGACTTGCCTACCCTTCCCAGCTCTGTTATGGAAGCTCTAACTTGGTCATATGCAACCAAAATGACCAGAGTTTCCTTTCTCCACAGTTTCTGGTCTGGGGCTATGGTTTCACCCTGGGAGGGTTGAGATATTAGTGTTTCTCATTTCTCCAGCATATTGATCCAGAAGCTCTATTCCAGGTAGGGGTGGCCAAGGGGACTAGGTCCTTATTCCCTCACCAAGCCCCCCTTCACAGAGTAAAAGCTCTGCCCGGGGTACGGCAAGCCAAGAATACTGGCCTGAATTATCCCTGCACCAGCTTGCTCACAGGACAAAGGCTCCAAGCCTGGAGTGGCAAAGGAAGAACATCAGAGGTTGCCACCTCTAGCAAGTACCAATCTCATAGGGCAAGGTGTCACTCCAGGAAACCTCGATCCCTGGCTCCAGCTCTGGCGCAGTGGCATAGAGATCTTTCCACAGGCGGAAAAGCAGGTCATGAGGGCACAGAGCTTCACAGCTGTGCTGGAGGGGACGACTTTTACTTGGACTTGAGTATGGAGAAGTCCACGGAAAACAATGAAGATCTTGGGGTAAAATAAGAGGAGACTGGTAACTCCATGATACATGCAAAAGCAGAGCAGCCAGAAGTTTAAGAGAGAAAAACAGAGGGACAGTTAAGAAAAGCCCTCCTGGCATCGTAGTCAAATCTGGTGGGTTGGGAAGGCTGTGAGTGGATGCTAGGCTGCCTCCCCTCAGGACCAATCTGAGCAAAACATAAGGGAAATTTGAAAGCATCCCCAGGGGCATCTGGGTGGCTCAGTGGGTTAAGTGTTTGACTCCAGCTTGGGTCATGATCTCATGGTCTGTGAGTTTAAGCCCTGCATCAGGCTTTCTGCCGTCAGCACAGAGCCCACATCAGATCACCCCCCTCAAAAATAAATAAACATTAAAAATTTTTTGAAAGCATCCCCTAGCCACACACAGATGCCCCAACACAGGGCAAAAGCCTCACTGGCACAAGGGCCTTAAACACCCCTTTGACCAAACACTGAACAATAAACCACTCTGACCCAGGGGTGACTCCTAGGAAACCAGGCCTAGGAGTCACAGTCATCACAGAATATCACAGTCATCCCCGATAGTGTGTGAGACTATTTGCATGCCCAAGGCTGTGCTTTTTCAGAAGCTTTCAAAGAGGGAACCTCTAAGCTACTAGTCCCTGGTGCTCAATGGACCAAAAAATGTAAATTCCTTGAACTGTGAGAGTAGCATCCAACCACACACTCACACACACACACACACACACACACACACACACACACACAATGGTAAAAAGAGACGTAACTGGTTAACTGTGCTTAAGCACATTCCTTTGACCAACAAGTGGTTTAAGCTCATTCAAGGGTGAGTACAGGTAGCCAGGCTAAAAGAAAAAAACCAAAGGGGAAAAATCTGAGCAGGGACATCAGGGTCTGCACATTGTAGGGGAAAAGACTTTGCAGATTTAATCCAGCCAAGTTACTAAACAAATAAACAAATGACCAAGCAGTAACAACAACAAAAACAACCCCCTGGGTTGGGTCAGTATCCAGAGTTGTGGCATTATTACCCTAAATGTGTAGTTACCAACAAAAAAATTACAAGACATGCAAAGAAACTAAAAACTGTAACCTATACACAGAAGAAAAATCAAGCAATATAGATCACCTCCAAAGGGGCCCACATGTTGGCCTTAGCAGAAAGAGACATCAGAGTGGCTATTTTAAATATGTTCGAAGAAAGGAAACCGTGCTTAAAGAATTAAAGGAAGTTATGATGACAATTACTCATCAGGTAGCAAGTACAAAGATAAAAATTACTTAAAAGAACCAAATGGAAATTCTGAAGTTGCAAAATATAATAATTGAAATGAAAAATTCACTAGACAGATACAATAGCAGGTTTGAGATACCAAAAGAAAGAATCAGTGAACTTGAATAAGGATCACTAGAGATGACACACTGTCTTGGTCTGTTCTGAGTTCTATAACAAAATGCCATAGACTGGGTGGCTTATAAAAAAAAAAAAAAGTTTTTCTCACAGTTCCAGAGGGTGGGAAGTTGGAGATCAAGGTTCCAGTAGATTTGGTGTCTGGTGAGGGCCCACATCCTGGTTCAAAGATGGCCATCATTTCACTGGGTCCTCACATGGTGGAAGATGTGGCAGAGCTCTCTGGGGTCTCTCTTTTTTTATGGTTTATTTATTTCTGAGAGAGTGAGAGAGAGAGACAGTGTGAGAAGCGGAGGGCCAGAGAGAGGGAGACAGAATCTGAAGCAGGCTCCAGGCTCTGAGCTAGCTGTCAACACAGAGCCCGACTTGGGGCTTGAACCTATGAACTGTGAGATCATGACCTTTGCCAAAGTCAGACACTTAACCCACTGAGCCACCCAGGTGTTCTCTGGGGTCTCTCTTATAAGGGCATTCATCCCATTTATGAGGGCTCCACCTTCCTGATCTAACCCTTTCCCAAAGGCCCCACTTCCTCATATTGTTACATTAGGGGTTAGGATTTCAACATGTGAATTTGGGGAGAACACAAACATTCAGACCACAGCATGCAATCCGAAGACAGAGAAATTACAAACGAGGAAAATTGAACAGATCTTCAGAGAGGTGTGAAGTATCATTTAGTACACCAAACTACAATTGTTGTTGTTTTTAATTGTTTCCCCACTGCCTTCATTTTATGCTGGTTATTGCTTTAAGAGAGAGGATGAGGGGGACCTGGGTGATTCAGTTGGTTAAGTGACTTGATCTCAGTTCAGTGTGGAGCCTGCTTAAGGTTCTCTCTTTCCCTCTCCCTCTCCCCCCACTCCCCAATGTGAGCTCGCTCACTCTCTCACTCTCTCTCTCAAATAAAGAAAGAAAAAGAGAGGATTTGTTTCTTACTTGCAGCCATGATTGCCTCATATATTTGCCATTTGTGAACTGAAGGAGTAATCCATTGGGAGCAGAACTAAACTATAGATTTCTAAAGTTAGCATTTGGGAGGTAGTTTGCCAAAACTTAATTCATACTTAGAATTTTAGGTAAGTCGGAAATTTCACTGTCACAGTACCTCTTTAAAACTCCAGTAGCTATTTTGTATCTACTGTCACCTTTTCAGAATTTATTAATCATGTTTAAACACATAAAACAGAGAATGATTAGAATAATCATCTAGCTCCAACCAACAAAAGCTAAAAGTAAAGCAAAAGAGAAACAAATATTTCTAGCCTCTTCACTTAAATCACTTCAGAGCCTTATTTTAATAGTTTGCCCAGCGACAGGATTGAGAGTACCAGTTTTGTCTGACAAAACTATTAGGCCTAATAGCTCAGCCTCTCAAATTACTGACCAAAGGCCGGTCATTTTCAGAAATGGGACTGGAAACAAAATGGAAAACATTATGCTCCATTTCTTGTATAAAATCATTATTCTGTCACACGTGGACCACTATGTGCAGATCTGGGGAAGATTTAGAAAAAAAAAAACAAAACAAGTGAAATGAGAAAGGTTCCTCATAGTTTTACATAAGGGAGAGTAGAAGCATGATACACAAAAGGGAAAAGACTCTTTCAATATAAAAAGAAAGAGAGGGTCTAGGGGCACCTGGGTGGCTCAGTCAGGCAAGCATCTGTCTCTAGATTTCGGCTCAGGTCATGATCTTGTAGTTTGTGTGATTAAGCCTCACGCTGGGCTCTGCACTGACAGCACAGAACCTGCTTGGGATTCTCTCTCTCTGTCTCTCTCTGTCTCTCTCTGTCTCTCTGTCTCTGTCTCTCTCTCTCTCCTTTCTCTTCTGTCCCTCCCCTGCTGGCATCCTCTCTCTTTCTCTCTCAAAATAAATAAATTTTAAGAAAAGAAAAAGGAAAAGATGGTCTAAAAATTATATAAAGCCCCAAATAACATTGTGTTAAGTAGTATGCAGAGGGCCACCATGAGATTGTCACCAAACCCTGGAATATTACCAGTCTAATGCCTCTTCTTAAAACCTGGGGAACAAGGTGTCAGGGTATATGAAATTACAGTGAACTGGCAAGAGAAGCTACAATCAACATAGCATAGCAGTTAAAAATGCAAACTCTAGAGTCAGACTGCCTTATTTCAAAGCCTGGATCTACAGCTTCCTACTGGTATGACTTTGGGCAAGTTAGCTATGGTCTCTGGCTGGGTTCCTCACCTATAACATGAGCTAATAATAGTATTTACCTGAATAGGGTTGCTATGAAGATCAAATGAGTCAATACCACTACACAACAAGCACTACAGAAGTATTCATAAATTTAAAAATAATTTTAGTAATTACCACTTTCGTTTTTCAGAGAACATTAAGGTTCACATCTCACTATTACAAGCATTGTCTTACTTAAAGTCTCTAAGGGGTGCATAAGTAAATCCATTTCAGAGGTGAAGAAACTAAGTTTTAATTGCCAATAATGACACCAATAACTAACATGTATCCAACATCTCTAATGCACCGAGCACAGTCCTAATCCCTTCACAAATATTCTCTTTAATCTTTAAAATATCTGTGCAGGGTAGGGACCTTCCTACATATGTACATGTAACATATATATATATATATATATATATATATATATACATCATATTACATTCTACAGACAATATACACATACATACTTATTATTTTCATATACATATTATTGTGGCTATTTTGTGGATCCATTTGAAAGTAAATTGTAGAAATGATGGCCCTTTATCCCTAAATACTTCGGTATTTATTTCCTAAAAGCAAAGGCATTCTCTGACATAACAGCACTGTGATCAAAATCAGTAAATTAACATTGACACAATATTATTTATCCATCTATAGATCTCATTCAGATTTTGCCAATTGTCCCAATAATGTCCTTTATAACAATAAAATACAGAAATATGTGGTGCATTCAATTGTCACTTCCCTTTAACCTGACACACAATCTTCCTTTATGTTTCAAGACATTGAAATATTTTTTATTGTTGTTTTTATTTTAACAGTCCTTTCTGGGTTTGGAGATATCAGTGCAACATAAATGGATTTTTATATAGACATAGATAGATATGTGAATAGAGATGTGTTTGAGTTTGCCTAATGACGACCCTTGATTAGATTTAGGTTGTGTACTTTGGGTTAAGGATAACCCTGAAATGATGTTGGGTTCTTCTCTGTTTCTCTGTGCATGATATTAAGAGACACATGATGTTGATCAGTCTCATTATTGGTGATGTTAACTTTGATCATTGGTTAAGGTGATATCTGCCAACCTTTTCTTACTGTAACCTATTTTCACCTTTGTAATTAATCAGTTTCATCTGAGCGAAATACTTTGAAACTATGTAAATATCCTCAAAACTTTACATAGTAGATTTGGTAGATTATAGATTATTGCTTGAAAACATTATTACTCTTATGGTTGCCAAATGATATTTTTCTAACTCCATCATTGCTTGCACAATTTATTAATTGGCTTTCTACTCCAACAAGGACCTTCCCCTTCACCTTTTAGTTCTTTAATTATTGTTTCAATATGTACTCATGGATTCTTATTTTATTGAACAGAATAAAATCTTGTACTATCATTTATTTAGATGCTAAATTATCCTCTGTTTGGTCAGTGGAATCTTCTTAAAAGTGGTTCCTGTTTCTTTTTGAGTTACCCCCTCATGCTTTGAATAGCTTCTTACTTTCTGACACCCCAGGTTATTACAGACTCATCTTGTTCTTTTCCTGCCCCAGCCTTAAAATCAGCCATTTCTCCAAGGAGCTTGGGTTCCTCTGAGTATTTAGAAACCAAGATCTGGCACTAAGTGTGCCCACTGCTTCTTGGGTATCATTGCTTCTAAGCCGCCTCTCCCAATGTCACTAGAAAGTAGACACACACATACTCACCCATATTCACCTATATCTACTCACATATCTCTATCTATATAAAAATCCACTAGGTTGCACTGATACCTCCAAATCCATTCCAACACTACAGGGTTTATTCTATTTTTCCCATTTTCCAAAACGTAACTCCCTTCTCTGACAATGAGAAACCTGGCTGGCTTTATCCATATCAATGTATTTGGTCAGTCCTAGAATACACAGAAAGTAATTCAGTTATGTCTAACCCATGCCTCTGAGAAAAAACAGTTTACAAGCCAGAGTTCAATATTTTTTTAGAGTTCTTGTCTTTAGCCTGAGGTCATATTGTCCAAATACAGTGTTGGAAAGTCATCAGAGGGCAGGAGGAGGGGCAGCAGCCCCATAGCCCAGCTTCGTGAAGGTTCTCCTCACCAAGCGGCCTGCTCTCAGCCTCCCCGCTGCCAAGATGCCCTGGAAGAAGGTCAATGCAGTTGAAGGGGCCGGGGCCATGAAGGGAGAGCCCAAGGGATCTGCAAGGTTGTCAGTGAAACCTGCGCATTCAAAGGTAGAAACAAAGCCCAAAAAGGCAGCAGGAAAGGCTAAATCCTCTGGCAAAACAAGGGCAAACAGAAGGGAAAAGGGGAACAAAGGGCAAACAGGCAAAAGTGATGAACCAGAAAAGGAAAAACTGACCTGCACAAAATGGAGAACTGAAAATAAGTAGAATCCAGCCTATAATGAAGCAGGAGAGAAGAGCTAAGTCTGATTAGGATGTGTACCATGTCTTAGCGGTCCCTGTATCCCTGTATAGGCATAGGAGTGTCATCAACTACCTCATAAATCCATGTTTTTTTAATAGCTCTAGAAACATTTTTAAGTAGAGAATGTACTTTACCTCATTTGTTAAGTGTAAATGCTTTCACTCAATAGGTGAAATCACTTGCTGTTCCAGGTTTGGGTTTTTTTTTTTTTTTTAATGTTTTATTTATTTCTGAGAGAGAGAGAGACATCGTGAGCCGGGGAGGGTCAGAGAGAGAGGGACACACAGAATCCAGGCTCTGAGCTAGCTGTCAGCACAGAGCCCCGACGTGGGGCTCGAACCCACGAACCGTGAAATCATGACCTGAGCCGAAGTTGGAAGCTTAACAGACTGAGCCACCTACGTGCCCTTGGGGATTTTGTTTTGTTTTTATATCCTATACAAAGCATGTGAAATGGCAATCTGGAGTCATGGTCATGCCTTTACTATGTCTTCAACATTTGAAATGACTTCTAGCCCACGTTGGGTTTTAGTAGAATTATTTCCTTCTTTAATTTTAATTTTTAATATAACTTATTGTCAATTTGGCTTCCATACAACACCCAGTGCTCATCCCAACAATTTAGAATTGTTTCTTAAAGAAAACCACTCCCACCTTGGCTTCGCCTGTCAGAATTGTGTGCACTTTGTAATGTATTTAGTTGTGGAAGTCTCGTTTTCCTAATAATTTTGTTTTATGCTGTAAAGGACTGAAAACCCATGCATGCAGTACATATGATATTAAGTTGTGAATTAGTGTAACTTACAGTTGAGCAGCTTATCAATCATTTGAGGGTATTGGTACTTCATACGCTCTTAAGGAAAATTGCCCCTAAATGTTAAGCTGCAAAATCCCTGAAAAACTGGGGGTCACCTGGGTGGCTCAGTCGGTTAAGCATCCGACTTCGGCTCAGGTCACAATCTCACGGTTTGTGGGTTCAAGCCCCGTATCAGGCTCTGTGCTGACAGCTAGCTCAGGGCCTGGAGCCTGCTTTGGATTCTGTGTGTCCCCCTCTCTCTGACCCTCCCCTGCTCACACTGTCTCTCTCTCAGAAATAAATGAAAAACACTTTAAAAAACTGTTTGGAAGAAACTCATAACTACAGGGCTTTTTAGATCTTTGGTACATACATTAAAATTTGAACTAACTGTTCATAATATCTGTGTAGTGATCCTCAAACAATCAATAAAATCTCAAGTGTGAAAGAAAAGGGTTATCTGAATTAGTTCTCTTTTTCTGCTCTTCAGTACAGTTCTGTTCTGCATTTATTTTTTTAAATTTTTTAATATTTATTTATTTTTGAGAGACAGATTGCAAGTGAGGGAGGGGCAGAGAGAGAGAAGGAGACACAGAATTCGAAGTAGGCTCCAGGTTCTAAGCTGTCAGCACAGAGCCCGATGCAGGGCTGGAACCCATGAACTGTGAGATCATGACCTGAGCCAAAGTCGGATGCTTAACCGACTGAGCCACCCAGGCACCCCTTTAATTTTTTTTTTTTTTACATTTAAACACTTTATTTTTAAATGCAGAACAGAGGTGCCTGGGTGGCTCAGTCGGTTAAGCATCTGACTTCGATTCAGGTCATGATCTCATGGTTTGTGAGTTTAAGCCCCGTGTTGGGCTCTGTGCTGATAGCTCGGAGCGTGGAGCCTACTTCGGATTCTGTGTCTCCCTCTCTCTCTGCACTTACCCCACTCATGCTGTCTCTCTCTCTGTCTCTCAAAAATAAATAAATGTAAAACAATTTTTTAATGAAGTATAGCTCATTGGTTGTTAGTTGTTCCGTTTTAGGATTTTCCCCAATCCTTGTTGATTTTATCGATTTCTTTTGAGGATGTGAAACATTAACATGGCTTTAAGGGTTAGAAATGTTCAAAGAAGTGTCTCACTCATTTCATTGCTGTCTATATTTTCCACCAGATTCTCACCCATGCCTTGTAGGAAACAGATCTCATTAGTACCTAGTTTATGTTTCCTGTGTTTCATTTTTGCACAAATGAGCAGATGCATGCACATGTTCTTATTTCCCCTTTTTTCTTAAACAAAATGAAGCATACTGCACATGCTGTTTTCCACTTTGCTTTTCTCCACCTAACACTGTAACCTGGAAATCACCCCATATCATAGACATCTCTCCCATTTAAAAAAAATGTTTTACAAAGCTGCATAGTACTCTACTATATGGATATACCATGGTTTAGTCAACCACTACAATATTTTGGAATTACAAACAATGTTTTGATGAAGAACCTTGTGCATATCTATTTTTGTACTGGTGGGGGTGAACCTTCACCATACAGTAGGATTGCTAGGTCTAAAAGGAAGTGCATATGCAATTTTGTTAAGTACTGACAAATTCCCTGTCATAAGAGTTGTACCAATTTGCACTCTGACCTGCAATGCATGACAGTGCCTGCTTACTCATAGCTTCACCAGAATATTCACTCTTTAATTAAGCTTTTTATTTTAATGCCAGTACAGTTAACATACAGTATTATATTAGTTTCAGATGTACAACATAGTCATTCAACAATTCCATACATCCCCCAGTGCTCACCACGACAAGTGCACCTCCTCCCCTCTGGTAACCATCTATTTGTTATCTATACTTAAGAGTTGGTTTGTTGCTTTGACTCTCTCTCTTTTCCCCTTTCCTTATTTATCTTGCTTCTTAAACTCCACATGTGAATGAAATAATATGGTATATGTTTTTCTCTGATTTATTTCACTTAGCGTTATACTTTCTAGATCCATCCATGTTATTGAAAATGGCAAGATTTCATTCTTTTTATGGATGAATTATATTCCATTGTATATATACCACATCTTCTTTATCCATTCATCTTTTTTCAATTGTTAAATGTTTATTTTTGAGAGAGAGTATGAGCAGGGGAGGGGCAGAGAGAGAGGGAGACACAGAATCTGAAGCAGGCTCTGGGCTCTAAGCTGTCAGCATAGAGCCCAATGCGGGGCTCGAACCCATGAGCCATGAGATCATGACCTGAGCTGAAGTCGGATGCTTAACTGACTGAGCCAGCTAGGTCCCCTATACCATCTCTTCTTTATCCATTCATCTATGGATGGACACTTGGGCTGCTTCCATAATTGGGCTATTGCAAAATAATGCTGCAATAAACATGGGGGTGCATGTATACCTTTGAGTTAGCGTTTTTGTGTTTGGTGGATAAATACCCAGTAGTGCACTTACTGGACTGCAGTATTTCTGCATTTCCATACAGTTTTCCACAGTGGCTGCACCAGTTTGCATTCTCAATAGTGCATGAGGGTTCCTTTCTCTTGCAAACACTATAGACTTAATGTAGTCCCTATCAAAATACCAAAAGCATTTTTCACAGAACTAGAACAAACAATCTTAAACTTTGTATGAAATCACAAAAGACCCTGAAATAGCCAAAGCAATCTTGAGAAAGGAAAACATAACTTGAGGTATCACAATTCCAGACTTCATGTCGTATTGCTGCAAAGCTGCAGTAATCAAAACAGTATGGTACTGGCATAAAAAGAGATACATAGCTCAATGGAACAGAAGAGAAAACCCAGAAACACACCCACAACTATATAGTCAATTAACCTTTGACAAAAGAGGAAAGAGACAGTTTCTTCAACAAATGGTATTGGGAAAACTGCACAGCTACATGCAAAAGGATGAAACTGGACCAAGTTCTTACACCATACACAAAAATTAATTAAAATGGATTAAATACCTAAATATGAGACCCAAAACCACAAAGATCCTAGACAAGAACACAGGCAGTAAGGTCTCTGAAATCAGCTGTAGCAACATATTTCTAGATTGGTCTCCTGAGGCAAGGGAAATAAAGAAAATAAACTATTGGGACTACTTCCAAATAAAAAGCTTCTGCATAGTGAAGGAAACAGTCAACAAAATTAAAAGGCAACCTACGGAATGGGAGAAGATGTTCATAAATGACATATCTGATAAATGGTTACTATCCAAAATGTATAAAGATCTTATACAACTCAAAAAACATAATCCAATTTAAAAATGGGCAGAAGACACGAACAGACATTTCTCCAAAGAAGACATTCAGATGGCCAAAAAACACAAGAAAAGATTCTCAATATCATATTATCAGGAAAATGCAAATCAAAACCACAATGAGATATCACCTAACAACTGTCAAAATAGTTAAATTCAACAGCACAAAAAGTAGAGTCGTTTTTTATACCATTTAGTTTTTGACACTTTGGTACGTGAGAAAGTATTCCAGTGCATTTTTACTTTACATTACTCTCATCATGAAGGAAATTGAAAATCCCTTCATATGTTTAAGGTCCTTTTTAAAAAATTGTAGAGAATTTTCCTTGTGTGTCATTTGCCTATTTTTCTATCAGGTTTTATGGCCTTTCCCTTCCATTTTTAAGTTTTTTTTTTTTATATTTTAGGGATAGCAGCTTTTTATTTATGATATGTGTTGCAAATATTTTCTCCCAGTTTCCCTTAATTATTTTTTATCTTATTTGTGGTGAGGATGGGTTATATACATAGTTTTTTAAAATGTAGTCAGACTTATCAATCTTTTCTTTTATTGCTTCTGCATTTTAGACCTGTTAGCAAGACTTTCCCTACACTCAGCTTGAAGAGGAATTCACCCACATTTGCTTCCCTGATCTATATAGAGTTTAACCTTACACATAGTAAATATATATATGTATATATATAATATGCATATATATATATTAATCTAGTTTTATCTTCCTTTAGATGGCTAACCTGCTTTGTCAGAGTCATTTATTAAAATTTCTTTCTTTTTTAAAAAGATGTCTATTTATTTTTGAGAGAGAGAGAGAGAGCACGAACAGGGGAGGGGCAGAGAGCAAAGGAGACAGAGAATCTCAAGAATCTCTGCACTGACAGTGCAGAGCTCTGTCTCATGAACCATGAGTCCATGACCTGTGCCAAGATCAAAAGTTGGAGGCTCAATTGACTGAGCCACCCCTGCACCCCTCTCTTGATAAGAACTCTCTTTACCTTCATTTCCTTGATGAGAATACAGAGGCTTATAAATGTTGAAGGCTTAGAAAACTTACTCAATATTATACAGCTACTAAATGGAGTCAGAGATGGCCCTCTCTGCAGTGGTGACTAAGACCTATGAACAGGGAGGGCTACTGCTGCAGGCATACTCAGAGGAAGAACAGCCCACGCAGGAGTCACAGCAAGTGCTAAGACCCTGAGACAAGGGCAAATTTGGCCCATAGAGAAGGATAATGTGTCTGGAAAATGGCGAGTATGGGGAGAGTATATGAGATGATGGCAAGGCAAGCAAGCTATACATAATGTAAAGCCTTTGTGAGGATTTTGATTGTACTGTGCCATGGGAAATTTCTGGAAAGTTCTAAGGACTTAGGTAGTAAGTTCTAATTTATGTTTTTAAATAATCAATGTTGGCAACTGTATGGAGGATGGATTAAGAACAGGGAGTCCAGGGGCACCTGGGTGGCTCAATCAGTTTAGTGTCCAGTACTTGATTTTGGCTCAGGTTATGATCCCAGGGTTGTGGGATCAAGCCCTGCATTAAGATCCACGCAGAGCTTGGCGTCTGCTTAAAATTCTCTGTCTGTCTGTCTCTCTCCATCCGTCCCTCTCCCTCTCCCTCTCCCTCTATCTAAAAAAAGGGGGGAGCCCAAATATGTGCCAGTTGCAGAAATCTAGAACTTGTGGTAGTTTATATCAGCATAATGGCAGTGGAGTTGGAGAGAGATAGACAGATTCATTGATCATTGAATGTAGCAAAATCTGGAGCAACATAGAGTTGCTTTGCCTTGGCAAATAGTGCATCATACCCCAACATTTCTTCTAGCTGCGGTGGAATTAAATTGAGCTCTAGAGTGATAGACAAACTGAGGGTACTGGATATGGAAGAATTTTATTATTATCTTCAAGTATGAAATGGAAAATTCATACAATCATGTTCATCTTTGACACTGCATGGTTTATGAAAACAAAAACTGCTTGGTTTTCACTTAAGCAATATGAATATTAGTTTACAGAATATAAGATATATGAGGCTGTGTAAGCCCTATGACCTAACTAACAGCAAGTATCTCTGGTAATGACACCCAAAGACAGTTTTGAGGAGAGGATACAGCTTTGAGTATCTTTTCATGATACTCATTTCAGAAGACAAAGACTTGCCCACAGACATTCCATACTTCTTTATTTGCTCTTCTGGATGGAACATTCATAAATATATCTCTTCAGCATTCATTTCTCTGATCTCTAAACTCATGTATCTATTTTCTTGATGTCTTCATTTATATACCAAGCAGCAGTTCATAACTACCATGAGCAAACTTATGTTATGCCTTGCTCCACATTTTGTTTCTCTCCATCTTTTTCTCAAGTCGTCAAGTCTCTACTTTAAAGTAGAAGTTGAACCCTTTCACTTTTCTCTGCTACCACTGCTACAAACCTAGGCAATTCCACAGTCATCTTTTGCCTGGGCTTCTATAAAAATCTCTTAAGTAGTTTACTTATATCCAGTCATATCTCTCCATCATCCGTTCTCCTTGCTGACATCAGACATAAGACATCAGTCTTAAAATACATGTAAGATTTGGGCACTTGTCTGCTTAAAACCCTTCAATAGTTTCCCAATACTTTTCTTGCCTCAGCACTATTGCCATTTCAGGCCAAAAATTCTTTGCAGTGGGGAGCTGTCTTGTACACAGCATTCCTGACCTCTACTCACTAGAAGCTAGTAGCAGCCCATCCCCAGTTGTGACAATTCAAAATTACTCCAGACATTGCCAAATATCTGCTGGGATAGACGGGAGTGCAAAATCACTCCTAGTTCATAACCATGAACCCAGAATAAACCTCAATTCCTTCTAAGTGCCTGTAAGATCTTACATGAGCTGAACGCGGCTCACCTCTCTGATTTCAGTGTGTATCATACTTCCTTATGCTCATGACATTCCAACCACAATAACGATTTGTTGTTGTTGCCACCGGTATGTGCTCTAGCTACACAGCTCTTGCCTCCACATAAGCTAATCCTTCTTTTTTAAATGCTTTCCCTAAATGTGTCCCTGTCTTGCACCACATTTGCTTATTTAACATTTGCTCATGCATCATATTTTCCATGAAGTATTTCCTGATCCCCTAGACCAGTCAAATTCCTCGTATGTACAATCTGAAGTCACTGGCACACTTGTGTCTCAGAACCTCTATCAGCTCGTGTCCCATGAGGGTAGGGGCCATGGCAGTTTTGGGTCACAACTGCATCTCCAGTGCTGACTCTAGCGTCAACTGCCAGGGATCCCCCACACCCAGTTTTGTTCAGATATAACTGACACACATCACTGTATAGATTTAGGGTGTACAGCATAATGATAATGTTTACTGCAGTAAGTTTAGTTAACATCTATCATCTTACATAAATACTAAAAAAGCAAAAGGAAACTATATTAAGGCCTTCCCTTAATAATTACATCGTTGGATTATTGTGAAGATTAAATACAAACCCGTAGCAGCATGCCTAACATGATAATAATTCAAGAAATGCTTGCTACTATGATCATTATTACCAATCACTATCACTATCTTTGCATCAAGAATATATGACCATAGGTAGCAACTCAACTATAACTTTCCAAATAATTATTTCCCCTTTGGCCCAAGAGAACTAGCTCTTTTCTCTTCCAAATATATGAATAGATTGTTCCATTTTCTGATTTGATTTTTTTAACTTTAAAAAGTAATTTGAATATTTTACTGCTGAGAACAAAATAATAATAGTCAATTCAGTATGGTCCTCACTTGGTTAAAAACTTGGTTTCTTAAATTTGACTTCTCCTGGAACTTAATGTCTTCTCTTAGTGCCTATCTACCTGTTCTTTTTCTTCAGCACCATCATTAGAACAGATGGCAGCAATTAGGTAATGCTCTAATCATTTCCTATTAAGGAACATTCCCAGATTCATTTTCCAAGGCCAGTATTACCTTAATACCAAGTCAGATAAAGCCATTACAGGAAAAGAAAACTACGGACCAAACTAAAAACTTTCTGCATGGCAAAGGAAACAATCAACAAAATGAAGGACAATCTCTAGAATGGGAGAAAATATTTGCAAAGCATAGATCTGATGAGGGGTTAAAATTCAAAATGTATAAAGAACTCCTACAACTCAACAACAACAACAACAACAACCAAAAAACTGATTTAAAAATGGGCAGACAACCTGAATAGACATTTTTTCCAAAGAAGATTTACAAATGACCAACAGGTACATGAAAAGATGCTCAACATCACTAATTATTAGGGAAATGAAAATCAAAGCTACAGTGAGATATAACCTCACATCTGTCAGAATGGTTATCGTCAAAAAGACATGACATAAGTGTTGGTGAGGATGTGGAGAAAGGGAACCCTCGTGCCCTATTGGTGGGCATGTAACATGGTACAGCCACTAGGGAAAAGAGTACGGAGGTTCCTCAAAAAGTTAAAAACGGAATGACCATATGATCCAGCAATTTCACCTCTGGGTATATATACAAAGGAAATGAAAACAGGATGTTGAAGACAAAGTCATACTCCCATATTTATTGCAGCATTATTCACAATAGCCAAGATATGGCAACAACCTAAGTGTCCTCCAATGGAAGCACAGATAAAGTTATACATATATATATTATATATAAATATATGTATATATTATATAAATAAAGTTATATATTATATATATATATATATACACTGACACATATGCACAATGGAATATTATTGAGTAATGAGAAAGAAGGAAATCCTGACATTGCAACAACATGGATGGACCCCGAGGGCATTATACCAGCTGAAACAATTCAAAGAAATACAAATACTGTATGATATCACCTATATGTGGCATCTCCAAATGCCAAGTTCGTAGAAACAGAGAGTAGAATGGTAGTTACCAAGGGCTGGAGGGTGAGGGAAGTAAGAAGTTGGTCGAACAATACAAACTTCCAGATAGAAAATGATTAAGTTCTGAGAAATCTAATGTACAGCATAGTTAATAATACTGTATTATATACTTGATCGTTGCTAAGAGAGTAGATCTTAAATGTTCTCACCACAAAGGTGAAATGGTAATTATATGATATGATATGAGGTATTAGCCAACTATGGTGGTAATCATATTGCAGTGTATAAGTGTATCAAATCAATATGTTATACACCTTAAACTTACACAGTGACTTACACAATGTTACATGTCAATTATATCTCAATAGAGCTGAGGGGGAAAAATAATTGCCTTTATACTGTGTAACCAAAATTTACAAATCTAAAATAGAAGGAACCTGTCCTGTTGACAAATTGATTTTAACACAGCAAGATGCCTTTCAGACTTCTCACACCCAGAATTATAAGGGAATAGATTTGTATTGTTTTAAGCCACTAAAGTTGTGGTAATTTATTGGAGGCAACAGATTGACTTCAACAATTCCTTGGATTACCTGTACATCATAAAAATCAGAGGATTAGATTTTGCCTTTCTAGGTTAAAATATCAACGTACTTGAAATTTGGGGATTGTACATTCTGATTAATAGAACATTCAGTTTATTTTATTTTGTTTAGTTATGAAAAAATTTTAAACACAGTAAGTAAAGAAAATAATATAACCACCTATGTATCTACTGTTGAGACCTTATAAGAGTTACATTTTGCCATATTTGCTTCAGACTCTCTTCCTTTTTAAGAAATAAAATATTACTCAGTTTGTTCTCAACATTCAAGAGTCTCTCATGGTTTGCCTCCCTCCCTCTCCCCCCCACACTTCCCCCCTTCTTCTCCTCCACGGTCCTCCATTAAGTTCCTCCTAATTCTCCAATACGTGCAAACATATGGTAGCTGTCCTTCTCAGATGACTGATGGGTATGGGGGAGAGGGAAAGGGGGGTGATGGGCATGGAGGAGGGCACTTGTGGGATGAGCACTGGGCGTTATATGGAAACCAACTTGACAATAAACTATTTAAAAAGAAAGAAATAAAATATTACTGATAAATGAAAGTTACACTCCTCAACTTTCTCCTCTCCCTTCTTGAGTTTGGTGTATGTAATTGCAATGTATGTTATTACACTGTTACTACACATGTATAGATTCATAAACACTTCATTTCTATGCTCAAGCATACTTGTCCAGCTGTGTGCTGCACATTTCCACTTAGATGCTCAATTGCCCCTCAAAACACACATGCCGAAAACAACATAGCCTCTCTCCTTCGAAATGTGTTCCTCTCATAAACTTTCCATTTCTATTTATGGCTCCACCACACTGTCTGTCAGTTACAGAGACACAAAGCCATTCTTTGCTTCGTCGTTCCTGACCACTCAGCGACCAGGCTATGCTGATTTCAATTCTTCCATTAAATTAATGGACACCGTTTATTTTAGTTACTACCAGTACTACTTTAATTCAAAGCTTTGTTGTAATATGCCAGAATTAATCAAACGGTCTCCTAATTATGTTCTTTCCTGTGATTTCTCCCATGTCCTTGTCCTTACTACACAAAGTTACCAGATTTTCTTTTACACTCCTTTGACCATGTCACTTCGCTGCTCACAAAGCTTCAAGGACTTTCTATTGCAAGGTACAAACCGTCTGCAATGCAGTTATGTCCCTGTACTTTCTGGCCCCAACCTACAACACTTTGTGCACACATGTATTAGAGCCCTAAGTACATTGTTGGGTAATTATCCATTAATGTGCTTGTCACTCACACTGAACTATAAGTTCCCAGAGGCCAGAAACTGCTGTATTCATCCTCGTTGCTCTAGGCCTAGCCTGTATTGGATGTTTAATACACAGAAGCTAACTTGAATAAAACTGCTGTGATATGGGATCATAGTAGTCGCATGACAGTGGGGTGGGTGGTGAGGGGTTCAGGATGGTGCTGTCCTTTGTATGAAGGATCTCTCCCCCCATCTCCCACCCCCACTGTCTCACTTTTCCCCCTCTTTTTCTTTCTCAAATCAAAAACGAAGTTTTGAGATATTGGTCTGTAGTTTTCTAATGATGTGTTTGTCTGGCTTTCTTATCAGGGTAATACTAGCTTCGTCAAATGACTTAAGAAACATACACTCTTCTATGATATTTTGAAAATGTTTGTGAAGTATTGCTGTTAGTTCTTATTAAATAAATACTTGGGAGATTTTACCAGTGAAGTTGTTTGGGACTGGGCTTGTCTTTGTGGTACTTTTTAAATTAGTAATTCAATCTATTTACCTGATATAGATCAATTCAGATTTTCTGATTCTTCTTGAGTCAATTTGTATAGTTGGTGTTCTTTAGCAATTTGTCTATTTTACCTATGTTAATTTGTCGGGCTACAATTGTCCATAGGATCCTTGCATAGTCCTTTTTATTTCTATAAGGTTGGTAGAAATATCTCTCCTTTAATCCTGAGCTTAGTACCTAGACTTTGTTCTTTTTTTCTTGGTCAATCCACAGAACAGTTTGCCAGTTTTCATTGTCACTGAGCAAACCAATTTTTAGTTTTATTAATTTTCTCTATTCTTTTTCTATTCTCCATTCATTAGTGTCTGCTCTAATTTTTAATATCTCATTGCTTTTGTATGCTTTGGGTTTAGCTTGCTCTTATTCTAATTTCTTAAGTTGGAAGTTTAGATTGCTTTCATTCTTTCCTGATTTTTAATAAAGATGTTAATGACTATAAATTTCCCTCTAAGCTCACCTTTTGCTGCATTCCATAAATTTTTGTTTGTTGTGTTGTCATTTACATTCATCTCAAAATACTTTCATTTGTGATTTCTTCTTTGACCCATTGTTTATTCAGTGTGAATTATTTAATCTGTATATATTTGTGGTTTTCTCAAATGTTATTCTATTATTAATTTCTACTTTAATTCATTGTTGTTGGAGAATGTACTTTGTATGATTTCAGTCTTTTTTAATTTATTGAGACTTGGTTTATAGTCTAGCATTTGGTCTATCCTGGAGAATGCTCCCTGTGTTCTTGAGAAGAATGCATATTCTGCTATAATTGGGTGGCATGTTCTATAGATGTCTATTTCCTCTCCCTTATTGTTGTACCGATCTATTCTAGTTGTTATAGCCATGATTGCAAGTGGGGCATTGAAGTCACCAACTGCTCGTGAACTATTTCTCCCTTCAATTCTGTCAGTTTTGCTTTATGTATCTTAGGCCTGTTTTTAGGTGCCTATAGTTTTATAATTATTACATCTTACTGAGGGACTAACCCATATATCATTATGACATGTCCCTCTTTTTCTCCAGTAACAATTTTTATATTAAAGTCCATTTTTGTCTGATATTAGGATAGCCATTCTAGCCCTCTTTTTGTTGCCATTTGCATGCTATATCTTTTTACAGAACTCTGGAAATTAACACAGGTTGTCATCATTCTAGAATTCTGAAAAAGTTAATTCCTAAAGTTTTTGCTAGTTTTTTCATTGCTTTTAGAATAAACATTTCAGAGGTTCCCATTGTCATTTTTGCTGATGTCATTTCTTAATTCATTCTGTGAGGACATTTAAATATTTCCCTAAGTAAATTTCCCTAAGTTTTGAGTGAATTTTAGTATTAATTTCTGATATTATTGCATTATGATCTGAGTACCTACTCCATATGGATAACTTTATTCTGTTAATTGGTGGAAATTTTTCTTTTAACTTGGCATTTTAGAATTAGAAGAAACCATAGTTAACTGAAGTTTAAATAGAAGCCTGCTTTTCATTTCTTGCTGACAATATTTCTTATGCATATGAGCCAACAACTTTCATGGGCCACTCAGGACATAGACACTAATGAATACAATGGAATATTTCTTTTTTTAATGTTTGTTTGTTTGCTTGCTTGCTTGTTTGTTATGAGAGAAAGAGGGTGAGAAGGGGAGGGACAGAGGGACAGAAAGAGAACCCCAAGCACACTCCACACTGTCAGCACAGAGCCCAATGAGGAACTCCAGCTCACAAACAGTGAGATCATGACCTAAGCCAACACAAAAAGTCAGATGAGCCACCCAGGTGCCCTGAAATAGAATGTTTCTATGCTAACTGAGGATTTTGCAATGTTCAAGGGTCATCATTTGGATATATGCTTTGGTGTCAAAATGATCTGGATCCAAATACAGTCTAATACTACTAACTATGTGACCTTGGATAAGTGGTTTAAAGTCATGTCCTCGGACAAGTTACTTAACATCACCAATCATCCCTTTCCTCATCTGTAAAATTAAAACACACGACATCTTTTAGAGGGTTATTGTCAGAATTTTAAAAATGAGAGATGCTCAGAATGGCTGGAAGAGTATATGTGAAGGAATAAGTGTAAAACGTTTGCCGGATCACAGAGATGAACACGTGGAGTGTTTTATAAACCTTTAATGCTTTCCCGGTTTCCTTATATAGCTGTCATAGGAACATTGTGGGAAACTGCGTTCAATGTAAAACTAAGACACCCTCCCTGCCTTCCAGAAGATTTGGTACTATTTAGTAAGTAAATCGGCAACATTCCAGTAACTTGAGAGTTTTAATTGTTTGAGTTCCACTTATCTGAGTTTTTACCTATCATCCATAATTGAGTGCTAAGAAATACTCTCATGATCTTTTGAGTACATAATTTTGAAAAGGAAAGAGAAATATTAAAACTAATCACTCACTCAAAGGTCAGTGATAAATACTGTATTTAACTTTTTTAAGGGTCTTGAGTGGCATCAAGTATTATATTTCTGAAAAAGAAACTCATCTAGGAAAATTTGGTTCAAGTGAACTGAAATTAAGCTTCTCCATTCATTCAGTTACCTTCCTTTGATTAAATGTGTTTTGTGTTGAAATTCCAGTATAAGAAGAATAAGAATAAGAACAAATCTTAAGTCAATTGGGGGGTAATTAGGCACCATTAGCAGTTACTGAGAATTCCTCTTTCATTGTATTTAAATGTAGTCATGTCTTCAGAGGGTTTAACCTTTTTTAAATAGCATCATTTGGCATTAAGAAAGAAAAAGTGAATCATTAGTAAAATTCAAGCCATCCTATTCTACTTTTAAATCTGCATTCACCTTTCTACTCTTTGAATCCATCTAAGCTCAACTGTTCATCCCTTTCATTTCCATCCTCTTCAGCTCTTCCTCATGTTTGCCTCATAGATAAAAGACAGGAATACAATAGCATTAATTTTATGTAGTGTGCAGACATGCAAATACTTATGCTCACTTTTCAACATACATATACATCTTACTCTTGAATGTCCACTTTGGGGCCCATAAAATGTATCCATATGTCTCATCTATTTATCATAATAATCCTTTGAAGTTGGTGGTTTTATCTCCATTTATATCTTTAGAAATGAGAAAGCCCAAATTTTATATCCACTTTAAACTAAGTTTTCTTGGGGTGCCTGGGTGGCTCAGTTGGTTAAGCATCCGACTTCGGCTCAGGTCATGATCTCATGGTACGTGGGTTTGAGCCCCACTTCGGGCTCTGTGTGACAGCTAGCTCAGAGCCTGGAGCCTGCTTCAGATTCTGTGTCTCCCTCTCTCTCTCTGACCTTCCCCTGCTCACACTGTCTCTATTTCTCTCTCTCTCCCAGAAATAAAATAAAACATAAAAAAGAGTCTTTAAAAAAACTAAGTTTTCTTACCTTTCTTCACTATTTACATAGTTTTCCATATTTCAAACATAGAAATAAGTGTTGTCGCCCTTGGGGTCACACACTTATTCCAGTGGGATTCAAGAGCTTTCAACATTTTGATCCTCCTCTTTGGGAACCATCTTTGGAACCCATTCCTATGACTCTCAGTGGTGTGAAAGTTTGGTCTTTAGAGAGTGGATTTAATTTTTGGAAAGGACGTGTAATCTCCAAGAGCCAAGTCTGATGAGCAATGGGGGGTGGATCAAACTGGGTAATGCTGCTTTTGTTCAATGGCTAGGTGTGGATCTGAAGGAATGAGTGTGTTTTTCTTATGTGACTCAGATACTGGCTTTAAAGGCATTTCCCCAGGAGGAATTCCAAAATGTAAAGTACTAGCATTGGAGAGGCTACCTTTGAAAGATAAAAGACAGTTGGATATTGTAAACGCAGAGAGTTTTGTTGGAAACAAAGTATTCTTATGCTTTTTAGGCAGGCAGTGGTTATTACAGGGTAGAGCACCAGTCTGTTCCCTGAAGATTTAAGTATAATTTTACTTTCATTGACCACATCTTCCACACAACCAAGCCTTCAACCACTGAGCAGGAGTCCCTTATTGTGAAAACTCCAGGCTCCACCTATTCAAATAACATTTAGCTTCTCAGTTCCCTTAGTGGGCATTCCTTTAGGATCAAAATGAAAAATGAACGGAATGTCCTGCTGATGTGGAAAAACATCTTAAGGAAGACAAGTACATCTATTGATTGAATTGAGGAATCTTAAAAGTTAGGTGACTGGGGTGCCTGGGTGGCTCAATTGATTGGGGATCAGATTCTTGATTTCAGCTCAAGTCATGATCCAAGCATTGTGGGATCAAGCCCCATGTCAGGCTCCACGCTGAAGATTCTCTGTCTCTGTCTCTCCCTCTGCCCCTGTCCTTCACTCATGCTCTCTCTCTCTCTCTTTCTTCCTCTCCCTTTCTCTCAAAAAAAATTTTTTTAAGTTAGATGACTTACTTTAACTCTTCCAAATATAAAGAACTTGGTCGCATGCTGTACTGTGCTGATAGGGATGGTGACTCAGTTCAGGACCAAGAAACAAATGTAACTGGCAACATTCAACATCCTTTTAATTATGGGTGGCCACAGTGTTACAAAGGACTTTAAGCAAGGATCCAGCAACAGAAGCATGCTGAAAAATACATAATGGGACTCAGGAGAAATCACAGGAGTACTAAGGAGTAGTCATGGTTCTATGGTGTCTTTCTTCTTTGCTACTGAAATGCAGCCAATTCTTGGTGGCAGGGCACACCCCACTTGCACACAGCCCACTTGCACACAGCCCACTTGCACACAGCCCACTTGCACACAGGCCACTTGCACACAGCCCACTGCACAAAAGAGTAGGACAAGGAAAAGGGGAGAAACTGTCAATGTCTCTCCAGAAGATCATCAGATTTCCATACTCTTGTGAAGAAACCCTGATGCTTCTTCTTATAATGCTTTTTCTGGAAGGAGAAAGCATCTGAAAATTGACTTTCGTTAGGGTTCTTAGAAGCTATAAAGCCAAGGCGGCCAGCTTTGGGTCTTTCTGTTTCATTATTGCAATGACACAGTCAGGAGTTCAGTCCGTAGACCCCTATGCAGTACAGGAGCACACAAGTACGCCTTTAACAATGTCCACTTGTGGGGTCCCTAGGTGGCTCAGTGGGTTGAGCATCTGACTTTTGATTTCGGCTCAGAGAATGACCAGGGTAGTGGGATCAAGCTCCATGTTGGCCTCCGTTCTGGGTGTGGAACCTGCTTGGGATTCATTCTTATTCTCTCATTCTCTCTCTCTCTGACTCTCTCTCTCTCTCTCTCTCTCCCCACTAGTGCATTCATCTTTCTCTAAGCAAAATAATAATAATCATAAAAAAGAATGTCCACTTGTGATTAGTTTGCTGCTATGGCATAAGTTTCCTTAAAAGACAAAGAGCCCTGCAGAGAGATAGTAGTGACCAGAGAGGGCCACCCTTAATGTGTGCTTTGACTTTTCACTTTTACAGCCAAGGCTGGACTGCTCTTCTCCTTTTGGGCTTTGATCTAAGTCCTAGTCATTCATTACACATTAGGAACCATCAATTTAAATTCCACTGTCTTTCCTCATACTGTTCTCTTTTGCTTGCCTTTCTAGGTTCATGAAAAGAATTCTTTGATACAAACAGTATTAAGAGAAACCAACAGTCCTTCTCTATTTCCATATTTTCCTCTTTCTCCACCCCTTCTCTCTGTCTCTCATTGTTACTCTTTCACTCTTTTTATTAAAATAACCTGCATTAGGAAGCCTTCTATTTGTACCTGAGTATTGGGCCCTTTAAACTTCCACATAATTCCAGAAGGACAGAAGAAAAACAACTTTGACAATGAACTACTTAAGTATGCTTTATTTTTAAAATTGCTTTTTCCTCTGACCTTATGTAAAATGTAAAGGTTTTAACAGTGTTATAGTCACACTCCCACTTAATTGTCACCAGGGCAACCTGAACCTTCAAGCAATTGGCAGAAGTTGCAGGTGCAGGTGGAATCTGGGGAAGCCTGCACCACCCAGGAGGCCTGCACTCCAAAGCTGGTTACCCTGCTACCTACACAGTGGGAGAGAGATCTGAGCTGCTGAGAACTATTTCATATATGCTAATTGAAGCCATCAGTGGTGTTTGGACGTGACAGGATGCGTGGTGGTGCATCGTTGGCTTTCATGCATCTGGGGGAAAGGATGCAGGCTGCAGGTTAGCTTCAAAGAGCTGCATTTACCAAGGAAATATTGCACAGTGCATGAGCTGTCATCAAGAAGCTAGTAAGGTTTAGGGAGGTTTTGTTTGTTTGTTGCTATTGTTTAGAATGAATGGTGGCATAGGCTGGTGGAGAACTGCCAATATCAGAGTTTTCTCTCTTTGCCTTAGAAAAGAGAAAAGTAGATCTTGGCCTGAAGGATAAAGGAGACGAAGATGGGGAAATTTGGGTGGGAGACAGCATATGAAATATGAGAGATTTAATGCACTCACCTATAGTTTCCTATGTTCTTCTGAATCATTCTGTTATCTATTCTTGAACCTATACAAAATGCAGTTGTAATTGGGGTGGGGAGGTATTGATTCGGCCTCTGGTGGGGAGCTCTCAGAAGATATCTAGTCTAACCTTTTTCACTATTTTTTATTCTTTCATTTGTTCTCTCCTTAATTTATTTATTCATCAAACACTGTTGAGTGCCCACTACTTTTAAGGTACTAGTGATACAAACATATGTCAGACATAGTCTCTGTCCTGAAAGACTTCATACCCCCATCAAGGGACCAGAGATGGAACAGTGCATTAGCAGAGTGGAAAGTAAACAGACTGAGTTGGGTCCAACATACAGTGAGAGCACAAAAAGGGAGGATGATCACTTTTGCCAAGGTAAGTTTAAATAATAATAATCCAAAGAGCAGGTAACAGCATTACTGATGAAGAAAATAAGGACTGGAGAGGGGAATTCAGCTGCCCATGGTCTGCGTGGAGGCAGAATTTGGCACTGTCTTGCCATTGTCATAAAGAAATTTAGAGTCACACCTCAGCACATTACTAACAGGTTGGCCTTGTCCCTGTAAATATTCAAACATACCTGAACCATCTACTCAAAGTACACCACAGAAGCAAAATCACACTCTCTTGTGGAATATGGGATGCTAGAGAGAATGATCACAGAGAGATCACAATGTTCCCTCCCCTCTCTCCAGGCGTATTCTGCTCAACCAGAGTCACCCAGACTTACCCAAGCAAGAAAGCCTGGACTTTAGAGTTCATGAGCCTTTTGCTAAGTGAGCTATCTTTTTTTAAATATTTTTTTAAATGTTTGTATTTGATATATATAGAGAGAGAGCATGAGTGGGAGAGGGGCAGAGAGAGAGGGAGACACAGAATCCGAAGCAGGCTCCAGGCTCTGAGCTGTTAGTACAGAGCCCAATGCGGGGCTCAAACTCAGAAACCACAAGATCGTGATCTGAGCCAAAGTTGGGCACTTAACCGACTGAGCCATCCAGTGGCCCCAACTAAATGAACTATCACCAGGACTGATGGTCTGGGTTCGTAAAGGATTTGATTTGTAAACACCCATAACTGAGGGCTTAGATCAGTTAGAGCACATGTTATCCTCCTCTAGGAGTAAAGAGGAATCCTCTCTGCTGGGGCAGTATCAGCAAGGAACACTTTTATTGCATAAAGGGAAAAAAATCTCCCCTTCTCCTCCATTAATCTGAAGGCCTCATTCCCCAGCCATGCTACCTTCTGGAAATGGTATTTGAGTTCCTTACATAACCAAGTTGAAAGGGCTCCTTAAGACTCCATCAGAGGGTTTTATTTCATAAGGCTTGAACATTAAGGAAAACAACAACAATAAAAACAACAACGTCAGACCCAATCTGGTATTCTGTTTTTATCATTACTTGTTAAGAATGAACACAAGGTGGGGCGCCTGGGTGGCTTAGTCAGTTAAGCGTCCGACTTTCGCTTAGGTCATGATCTCACGGTTCGTGGGTTCGAGCCCCACATCGGGCTCTGTGCTGACTGCCAGCTCAGAGCCTGGAGCCTGTTTCAGAGTCTGTGACTCCCTCTCTCTCTGACCCTCCCCTGCTCATGCTGTCTCTCTCTCTCTCTCTCTCTCTCTCCTAGAAATAAATAAAAATATTAAAAAAAAAAAACAATGAACACAAGGTTATAGCCAAATCATGGAAAGAACCTAAGTGTCCATCAACTGATGAGTGGATCAAGAAGATGTGGTATATTTATACAATGGAATATTATGTGGCAATGAGAAAGAATGAAATCTGGCCGTTTGTAGCAAAATGGATGGAACCTGAGGGTGTTATGCTGAGCGAAATAAGTCAGGCAGAGAAGGACAGATACCATATGTTTGCACGTATAGGTGGATTAGGAGGAACTTAACGGAGGACCATGGGGGAGAAGGGGAAAAATAGTGGGGGAGAGGGAGGGAGGCAAACCATGAGAGACTCTTGAATGCTGAGAACAAATTGAGGGCTGATGGAGGTAGGGGAGAGGGGAAGGGGGGTGATGGGCATGGAGGAGGACACCTGTTGGGATGAGCACTGGGTGTTATATGGAAACCAACTTGACAATAAACTATATAAGAAAAAAAAAGAATGAAGACAAGGGTAAGAAATAATTACCTCACTTCTTTCCTTGAACATTTAAAGCATATTTATGAAATAGACTCATATTCTTTTTGGAGATAAGATTGTATATCATAGGGAATAAGATGGTGCATTATTTACTTGAGACTATGCAATAAATTGATAATGGGACAGGCAATGATACAGATTCTCAAGCCAGGATCTAACTCTTTTTGGGTCACATTTTACTATTAGAAAGTAGAAGTGTATGTATAAGATGTGTAAATGAATACATGTCATGGGTCAACATTATCTAGCTGGCCAATGAATGAGATATTATAAAGTCTCTTTTTACATACTGTCACTTAAATAGGAATGCTAGCTGAACAAAATAAAAGGAGATTATGATAGCGTTTGTAAGTTTTTCTTCTCATTTAAAAAATTTATGTCGCAAACTCTTTCATTGGGCTTCATATGTACATAGTATTGTAAAACTTCTAAAAGCTGTAAACTCATTTAAGTCTCATAGCTACCTTTTGAGGAATATAATATTATATGCCCAATCTATAGATATTAAACAAGCTTATTTACTTAAAACATGTTTAAATTATGTTAGAGAGAGAGTATGCACGAGAGCCGGGGGGGGGGGGGGGTGGTGAGAGAGATAGAGAGAGAGAGGGAGAGAGAATCTTAAGCAGACTCCATGCTCAGTGTAGAGCCCAACATGGGGCTCGATCCCACAACACTGGGATCAGGACCTGAGCCAAAGTCAAGACTTGGACACTCAAGTGACTGAACCACCCAGGTACCCGTATACAAGCTTATTTAAAATGAACATTTGTTAAAAAAGGAAAGAAGCAGTTACGGGTTTATCTCCCATAATTACTGAAATAAAATAGACTAATTTTTCTCAATAAAAATGGTTAGATTCAAAGGCATGTAGAAATTAAGCAACCCACATTTGGACAGCAAAAGGGTCAAAGAAGAAATCAAAAAGGAAATTGAAAAATACATCATGAGACAAATGAAAATGTAAACACAATATACCCAAACTTATGGAATGCAGCAAAAGCAGCTCCAAGAGAGAAGTTAATATCAATAAACACCTATATTAGGAAAAAAGAAAGATCTCAAATAGGCAACCTAACTTTACACCCCAAGGAACTAGAAAAAGAAGAACGAATTGAGCCCAAAGTTAGCATTAGGAAGGAAATAATAATTTTAGAATAGAAATAAATGAAGTACAAATTAGAAAAATAGGGTGCCTGGGTGACTCAGTCAGTTGAGCCTCTGACTTCAGCTCAGGTCATGATCTCACAGCTTGTGAGTTCGAGCCTTGCATCAGGCTCTGTGTTGACAGCTAAGAGCCTGGAGCCTGCTTCAGATTCTGTGTCTCTCTCTCTGTCCCCCTCCCGATCACACTCTGTCTCTCTCTCAAAAATAAATAAACATTAATAAAATAAAATAAAATTTTTACTTATAAAAAGAAAAATGATAGAAAAGTTCAGTGAAACTAAGAGTTGTTTTTTTAAAAAGATAAGCAAAATTGCCAAATCTTTAGCTAAACTAACAAAAAAAGAGAGAAGACTCAAATGAAATTATAGATGCAAAGAGACACAGAAATACAAAGGATCATAACAGACTACTAAGAACAATTACATGCCAATGAAGTGAACAATCTAGAAGAAATGGATAAACTTCTAGAAACATACAACCTACCAAGACCGAATCAGGAAGAAATAGAAAATCTGAACACACCAATAACATAAAAGATACAAAGACTGAATGAGTAATCAAAAACCTTCCAAAAAGAAAAGCCCAGGACCAGATGGCTTCACTGGTGAATTCTACCAAACATTTAAAGAAAAAATAATACCAATCCTTCCCTGACTTTTCCAAAAAAATGAAGAAGAGGGAACAGCACTTCCAAAATAATTTTACGAGGCCTTCATCACCCTGATACCAAAACTAGATAAACACACGACAAGAATATGAAATTTTAGACCAATATCCTTCATAAACATAGATGAAAAAATCCTCAGCAGGATACCAGCAAACCGAATTCAACGATATATTTAAAGGATTATACATTATGACCAAGTTGGATTTATTCTTAGGATGTTTTAAATCCACAAAATCAATCAGTGAGATACACTGCATTACCAGAATAAAGGATAAAAATCATACGATTGTTTCAAAAGATGCAGAAAAAGCACTTGACAAAACTCAACACCCTTTCATGATTAAAAAAGCCTCTCAACAATGAGAGTTAACTCTCAACTCTAACATCAATCTCAATGGTGAAAAGGTAAAAGCTTTTTTCCCCTAAGATCAGGAACAAAATAAGGATGCTTGCTCTCAACATCATATTAGAAATCCTGGCCAGAGCCATTAGGGTGAAAAAAAGAAATAAAAAGCATTTGAATTGGAAAGGAAGAAGTAAAATGGTCTCTGTTTTTAGGTACGATTTTATATATAGAAAACCATCAAGGCTCCACCAAAAAACTATTAGAACTAATTAACAATTCAGTAAAATTGCAGGATACAAAGTCAATGCACAAAAATCAGTTGCATTTCTATATACTTACTAACAATACAGTATCTAAAAATAGTTAAAGCAATTCCATTTGCAATAGCACCAAAACAATAAAATATTTAAGAATAAATTTAACCAAAGAGGTAGAAGAACTGTACACTTAAAACGATAAGGCATTGTTGCAAGAAATTTAAACAGACACAATAAGTGGAAAGATAGCCCATGCTCTTGGAATGGATGAATTAATATTGTTAAAATATCCATACTACTCAAAGTGTTCTGTAGATTCAATGTAATCCTTATCAAAATTCCAATGGCATGTTTCACAGAAATAGAAAAAGTAATCCTAAAATTTGTATGGAAGCACAGAAGTGCCTAAATAGCCAAAGCAATCTTGAGCAAGAAGAACAAAGCCAGAGGCATCACATTTCCTGGTTTAAAATTATGTTTCAAGGCTACAGTAATCAAAACAATATGGCACTGGCACTAAATACAGACCCACAGACTAGTGAAACAGAATAGAGAACCCAGAAATAAACCCCACATACATGGTTAACTAATTTTCAACAAGTAGCCAGGGTACACAATGGGGAAAGGATAGTGTCTTCAAAGATGTTTGTTGGGAAAACTATATATCCACGTGCAAACGAATAAAATCGGACCCTTATCTAATAAATACCATACACTAAAATCAACTCAAAATGAATTAAAGACTTAAACTTAAGACTTGAAACTATAAAACCCCTAGAAGCAAACAAAAGGAAAAAGTTTCTTGGCATTGGTCTTGGCAATGATTTTTGGATATGACACCAAAAGCAAAAAAGCAAACATAAACAACTGGGATTGCATCATATTGGAAAGCTTCTGCACAGCAAAGGAAACAATAAAATGAAAGGCAATCTATGAAATGGAGTAAAATATTTGCAAATCATATATCTGATAAGAAGCTAATACCCAAAGTACACGAGGAATTCATAAAACTCAACATCAAAAACAAACAAACCCAAATAAATCAATTGAAAAATAGTCGAAACCTGAATAGACATTTCTCTAAAGAATACAATACAGCTGGCCAAGAGAAATATGAAAAGGTGCTTGACATCACCAATCATCAGGGAAATGGACATCAAAACCTCTACCTGTTGGGATGTACTATTATTAAAAACAACAATGAAAGACAACAAGTATTGATGAGGATGTGGATAAAAGGGAATCCTTGTAACACGGTTGGTGGGAATGTAAACTGGTACAGAACTCATGGAAAGCAGTATGGAGGTTCCTCAAAAAATTAAAAATAGACCTACCATATGATCCAGCAATCTCACTTCTGGGTATAGATCCAAAGGAAATAAAACTAGCATCTCAAAGAGATACATGCACCCCCATGTTCATTGCAGCATTATTCACAATAGCCAAGACATGGAAACAACCTAAATGTCCATCTATGGATGAATGGATAAAGAAAATGTAGTGTATACATTCAACGGGATATTATTCAGTCTTTAAAAAGATGGTAATACTGTCATCTGCAACAAGATGAATGAACCTGGAGGCATTATGTTTAAGTGAAGTAAGCCGGACACAGAAAGACAAACACTATGTGATACCACCTGTATAAGGAATCGAAAATAGTCAAACTCATTGAAGCAAAGAGTAGAATGGTGGTTTTTCAGGGGCAAAGGGGGAGAAGGAAATGGGGAGGTGATGGTTAAAGTGTACAAAGTTTCAGTTTTGCAAGATTAGTAAGTTTTCAAGATCCACTACACAGTGGAGTGCCTATAGTTACCAATCCTGTATACTTAAAATTTGCTAAGAAGGTAGATTTTATTATAATAAGTGTTCTTATCACCAAACAGAAACAACAGCAATAATAATAAAGAGGAAACTTTGGGAATTGGTGTATATGTTTATGGCTTTAGAGTAGTGACGGTTTCACAGATGTATACTTACCCCACACTCCTCAAGTTGTGTACATTAAATATGTACAGTTTTTTAGGTTAATCATAACTCAGTAACTTAAAAGAAGCAAACATATTGCTTTCACAATAGTAAAAGGTAAAAAAAAAAAAAAGACTGATTAAGAAAAAAATGCCCGTTTTCATTTTTCTGTGAAATCAATATCTATGGTCCTTGATCCTGACTTATCTCCCAACTCTGTCCTTCTCCCTGACAATGAAATTATATCATCATTGACTTTTTGAAAGAACATGGTAAGTGCCATGTAATTACAGACTATGTCTGAGGAGCAAAGTGGACTTGGCATCCCAACACTTCTGTTCTCTTTTTGGCTGGTTTTAGTTGTATGAAGGAGGAAGACTGGTGGATCCAATTGCCAAGGCCGATAGAGTGCGGACATGCAGTGCCAGCTTCATGCCGTAACTGGTGATCACACTTCAGTAGAACCTTGCAACACTTCTTATAATCCCAGCTGGGCCTCCCCTGAGCAGAGACAGCAATTATGTGTAGTGGTTTTCAGATGTAAACAAATGTTCATGGGGGACTGACTTATAATCAGCCAAGTCATTTCATTTATGGCTTGCATCAAATTGGAATGAAGGTCTCTGATCAGGGAAACTGAGCATATTCATTTACTGTCTCAGCAAGTGTTTTTAGAACCCAGGTACATTTCTCTTTCCCTTCAGAGATATGACTGTACAGCATATTTAAGGCTCAGTAAGTACTTTAGAAATAGATTGTATCTTAAAAATAACTCTACATCTCCTATTATACTTAGCTCAAGTACACCAGTGTGCATTTGGCCATTTTCCATTGCTATTATTTCTTATGACTCAGTGCCATATGCCTGGAAAGGGATAACATAGAAAATTATATTTTTACGGGAACTTTGGTGGTCCCATATTACTTCTCTGTCTCTCTGACTGTATCTCTTATTAACTATGCTTCAGTGAATGCTTTCAAATGATGATGGCTTCGAGAATCATATTTAAAAATCTAGAGAAAAGACATGCTAATACTTTATATAGAATGAGTAAAAAATCATATCATTTTTCACCCAATAGTGAGAAATCAAAACTATGAAAATTAATGGACAGATATGGAAAATGTGCACTACATTCTGAACCATTATGCCCTGCGGTATGCTTGTCTCACTCAAAAGTTTGTAAGACCACCATTCATTAAGGGATGCGGGCAGTTGGGGCATCTAGGTGACTCAGTTGGTTGAGCATCCAACTCTTAATTTCAGCTCAGGTCATGATCTTGTGGTTTCAGTGGGCTCCAGGGCTGCGTCAGGCTCTGTACTGATGGTGTGAAGCCTGCTTGGGATTCTCTCTCTCTCTCCCTCTCCTTCTCCCTCTCTCTCTCCCTTTGCTCCTCCCCTGTTCATGCTTGTGTGCATGCTTACTTGTTCTCTCTCTCTCAAAATAAGCAAACATTTTAAAAGGGAGCTGTGGGCAGGATTTCAATTCAAAACACAGAGACCTGCTAGGCACTTTGGTGGGTGAAAACAAGTTAAGTGAAGTCCTTAAGAAGAGGTGTGTAAGCTTAGGTGCCTGGGTAGCTCAGTTGGTTCAGCGTCTGACTTCGGCTCAGGTCATGATCTCACGGTTCGTGGGTTTGAGCCCTGCATCAGATTCTGTGCTGACAGCTAGCTCAGAGCCTGGAGCCTGCTTTGGATTCTGTATCTCCCTCTCTCTCTGACCCTCCCCTGCTCACGCTGTCTGTCTCTCTCTCATAAATAAATAAAACATTAAAAAACTTTCTTAAAAAAGAAGAGGTGTATAAGCTAGTTTGGAAAACAAAATAATATGCGGGAAAGCAATTCAAATCATTAGGTAAGCAGTCTGTGACTGAGTATTAGGCTTTGAATTAAAGTAGGCAATGAGTATGGGGCACCTGGGTGGCTCTGTTGGTTAAACATCCAACTTTAGCTCAGGTCATGATCTCGCAGTTGGTGAGTTTAAGCCCCACAGCGGGCTCTGTGCTGCCAGCTCAGAGCCTGGAGCCTGCTTCCGATTCTGTGTCTCCCTCTCTCTCTGACCCTCCCCTGTTTGTGGTCTGTCCCTCAAAGATTAAACGTAAACATTTTTTTTTTTCAAAGTAGGCAGTGGGCAGAGAAAGTTTCCTGGGGGATTGACGACCTCCAGCAGCCCTTAAAGAGAAGGAAAAGCGGGACTCCCCCATGGATGAGTTAAGAACTGTGCTAAGACTGAAGGATTTGGCTTCAGCCTCAAATTCTGCCTCTTTCTAGCCACATAACCTTGGGGCAAGTCTATTATGTTTACCTCACGAACACTTATAAAACATTCCACAAGTGGCAGACACTGTTCTAAGTGCTTTGTAAATACTCACTCATTTAAACCTTATAATAATTCTATGATGTAGTCATTATTATCCTCATTTTTACGGTAGAGGAAACAGAGGAACAGAGAGACTAAGTAACTTGTCCAAGACCACACAGCTAATAAGTGACAGAGCCAGGATTCAAACCTAGGTAGTTCATATCCAAGTCTATACAGAGCCGCTATGCTGTGCTACAATTTGCCCAGCTTTTCTGATGATCATTTTTCTCATTTATGAAGAAATAGAGACAATAATTCCTTTTGGCCCTATTGTGAGCACTAAATTAGAAAAGGTAAGCATGAGGCACCTGGGTGGCTCAGTCAGTTGAGCATCCAACTTCGGCTCAGGTCATGATTTCACAGTCTGAGTTCAAGCCCCACAGCTGGGTTCACTGCTATCAACCCAGAGCCTGCCTCCGGTCTTCTGTCCCCTCTCTCTCTGCTCCTCCCCGACCCATGCCCTCTATTTCAAAAATAAACATTAAAAAAAAAGGAAAAGAAAAAGTCAGTGAAAGTGCCTGGAACATAGAAGGCACTCAATAAAGAGCTCCTGCTTTTCTGAATTTCCTCTTCCTTCAAAATTCCACTTTCTCCTGGTTCTTCGTTTGAATTTCCTTGGATCTTCTACCCCTGCTTTGATTCTTGAGTGCCCATCACTATATCCCACTTGTTTTTTGAGTACTTTCTTAGTACATGTTATGTCCCCAGCCTCAAGTGCCTGTCTTACCCTACAGAGCAGGTCAACCCTCTCAGAACATAACCTCTCCTAGTCAGTGGTGATGGAGCCATACCTACTTGTGGTCAAGATAGCACATTCGTGAAGCAGTTAGAAACTTCTGTCCACTCGAGGCACTTGTTTACACAGCAGGCATTTCATAAATGTCTGTTGATTGTGTGCCTGGCCCGGCACTACGTGATGTATGGTACATGAAAAGACAGAGAAAATGAAATAGGATAAAGAGTATAGGGAGCACATTAGGGGTAAGGGAGTTTTCTGCTCCATCCAGAGGCCCATGCAGACCTTGGCGTTGCTCAGCTTTAGTCCTCAGTAGCCCTCAGGCTGCCCCCAGATTCCCCTTCCCTCTTACTTCCTTCTCAGTACCATTTACCCATCCCTCATCTGCTGGCTTCTGGGTCCAGCTTCCAGAAGCTAAGTAATCTGATAAAAGTAATCTGTGCTAAAGTGTTCATTCAGCTAGCAGGTTAATGTGTTATTCTTCCTGGGTAATTTGTTCATTTTGAGAGAGGTTTTTTGAAGACATTAAGCATGATGGCAGAAAATTTCAGGTCTCATTGCAGCCCAGAGAGGAAGAGAGTGCCCCCCACGACCCAGGCTTTCAGGATGAGCTTCATTCTGGTTTCTATGGTCATTTACAGTTTCCCTGGTGCCACAGCCACTGTCTTATGGCTTTTATTATGTCCCACCCACCCAAGTTTGGCTCAAAGAGAAAATGCATGATCCTCCTTACTCATCCTCCCTGAGCCCAGAAAGAAAATTCTCCAAATCACAAGAGAAGCTGAGAAATGGGCTATTTGGACCTGGATAAAAACAGCCAGCACTCATGATCTGGTAGGCAGTGGTCTCATTTAATTGTTACCACAGACCCCGTGAAGTAAGTACTATTATTATCCCTTCTCAAACTAAGAACCGGGACACAGAGAGGGCAAGTAACTTGCTCATGGTCAGACTCCTAAGTAAGGGAACTCAAGCAGTGTGGCTCTAGGATCTGTGCCCCTAATCACTATTCTACACCCCTCAGTGTCTCTGATTGAATTCCCCTGTTCCGACACAGCATCAGCAGCTGGACCAGACATAGCCATTGGCTCAGAGAGACTCCTCAGAGAGGCACGCACTCTCATCCCACATCGAGGACATTGCAGCCATACCCCCATTAAGCAGGGCAGAGGCAGGCCACTGCTCTGGCACTCTGACCTTGTTAACAGGAGCCTCAGGTACTCCTGGGATGAGACCACCTTCTTCCTTTCTGTGTTGCACACAATTGACAAGGAACTGTGTTGAAAACCCACCCTTCTGCACTCCACTCCAAAATGGAAAGGAATGCCTAAACCTGGTGGCTGAAGGTTTGATAATGGACAGCTGACATGTGACTAATCCTATTTTCTAAAAGTAAAAGGAAGATTTACCAAACTACCTCTCTCCAGTAACACTATGGACATGTCAGTCTCTTCTCTGTCCCTGATATGCCCTCTGAATTCCTGCTCCTAAGCCAACATGCACACTATGCCTCCAAATCTGCACCGCCCTTTACCTTTGCTCACTAATGGAGCACTCACTGTGTTAGGCGCTGTAAATGTTTTCAACACCTTGGCATATTTAATCCTACCATATGTGCTACAAGGAAGATTCTAGAATTACCTGCATTTTATATATGAGGAAATTGACAGAGATTAAGTAACTCACCCAAGGTCACCATAGTACCAATAGATACTTTTTAGCTTCTCGCCTGTTCTCAGCATTGGTTCATTACCATTCAGTTTCTTCTCAGGTTCCACCATTAAGGGTACCTGTTCATTACCCATATTACTTTCACAATATTATGAATACAAAATACAATGAGATCGTGATTATTGTACCAATATATTGCATGGAGGTTAGAGCATGTTTTGGCATGACTAAAAGTCAGATATTTGAAAACTTGAAAATTGGAATAGCAAGGGTTTCCTGTACATGCGAATATGAATCTTTCACATTTATGTTCGTTGTTCTTTCTGTGATGACAAATCTAATAGAATTAGGATATGAAGTGCTTTCCACTTGACATAGTTTAGGGCCTTGCAGAAGCATTTGATTTGGCCTTGGCCATGCATAAATAATTAAAAGACAATCCAATCTAGGGGCCTTTTAAAAAGCACTTTAATGAATTCAGCTCATTCACTTATTTAAAAGGAGTAAAAAGCAGTGTTTTCTTAAACAGATAAATGAAATACATGTCTATCTGATATTTTAATCATTCCAAGAATAGAGGCACAAAAAGAGTTCAGTACAAAAAGAAAACAGGTAGAGTAAGGAGGATAAAGAAAGACAAGAAAAGAGAAAAAAGACAAAAAGAGCTCAGTAGAAAAAGAAAACAGGTAGAGTAAGGGAGATGAAGAAAGAGAAAAAAGAGAGCTAGCTGGAAGAGAGAGAAATGATGAAAGAGACAAAGGGCTGCAGAAATATTTGTAGATGATAAAAGGGCAGTTGTTGAGGAATGAGGGGAAGACAGAAATGGCAGAAGGTGAGAGAAACAGAAATAGTTTATTTGAGGGGCACCTGAGTGGCTTAGTCGGTTAAGCATCCGACTTTTGCTTAGGTCATGATCTCGCGGTTCGTGGGTTCGAGCCCCGCGTGGGGCTCTGTGCTGACTGCCAGCTCAGAGCCTGGAGCCTGTTTCAGAGTCTGTGTCTCCCTCTCTCTCTCTGACCCTCCCCTGCTCACGCTGTCTCTCTCTCTCTCTCCTACAAATAAATAAAAATATAAAAAAAANCGAGCCCCGCGTGGGGCTCTGTGCTGACTGCCAGCTCGGAGCCTGGAGCCTGTTTCAGTCTGTGACTCCCTCTCTCTCTGACCCTCCCCTGCTCACGCTGTCTCTCTCTCTCCTAGAAATAAATAAAACATTAAAAAAAAATTTATAAAAAAAAAAAAGAAATAGTTTATTTGAGGGGTCTAATTCTCACATCAAAACATTGATGTCTCCAATTTAATAGTCTTTTATTAGACACATTGCCAGAATATAAAAAGCTTTTAAATGTCCCCAGTATTAGCTTAAAAAAAAAAACAAAACATAGATACAAATCTTTGGGCGCTCCAGACCATTATCCTTATGAACACTCATGGGTACAGTCAAAGGGAAAATATAATTTTGCCTTCTAACCTTTTATTACTGTTTTTTCCTGTACAATTTTATGTTTTTCTGCAGTGTTCAAATAATTTCACTGCATTAATATATAAGGGATAGCTTAATCATTCACTTAGTATTGGATATTTAGGTTGTTTTAAGGTTTTTGATATTGAAATGAAGGCTGCTTTTTTTTTTTCTTTTTCTTCTTTTGAATTATTATGTTAGGATAATTTCCTGGAATCGGGCTCCTTGGTTCAAGGACATTTTTTATGATTCCTGACCCATTTTGCAATGGCATCAGCGACTTCATTGAGCCTGTTCTTCTAGAGCCTGTATATTACTGGGTTTTGTAAATTATTTTTGGCAATAACATTAAGTATCAAATGGTGTCTCCTAGTTGGAACTATGTATAACTATATATATATTTCTCCTAGCATGATGATACTCTTTGACCCTTTGTCCCTTGAGTATCTGGTAATGGTCTTGAAAATAGTAGCATGTCTGTATACAGTTTGGATGCTACTCCTTTATCCATGATCTTCCTATAGCCTTTTTGCCATTTAATCATAGTTTGATAATGATTTTACATTTTTGTATTATATTGTACTCTCTGATCAGTCTTTCCTTTGCAATGGTTTCTATTGCTTCGACATTTTAACAATTCCTATAAGCTGAGTTATATACTCTAGTCTATTGCCAGGTTTTTAAGTTTTACTTAAATGTTTAATTTTTTATTCAGGCCGAAAGAATCATTATGTATGGTAAGAGATAAAGGCTTACATTATTTTCTCTCCATATTTATGATCAGTTACCCCAGGTGAATTTACTGAACAATGACTTCTTTCCCCATTGTTTTGTTATGCTTTGTTCATCAAACATTTAATTCATGCATTTATTATAGCCTTTTCCTGGTCTCACTATCGTATTTACTGATCGATATTTCTGATCTGCATTGGAATTCTGCCATTTTAACCGCTGTTAATTTATAATACATGTTAACATTTGCCACTTCCATTAGATGTGTTTCCCTAGGACAGTCGTGTACAATTGTTACTACAAATTAACGTGGTATCATTTTTGAAATAACAGATGTCTTCATTTGAATTGTTTGCATCTATCAATCAACCTATCAGCATCATACTATTGGCTTCTCATTCTGAAATGTGGTGTGACTTTCCATTTACTCAAGATTGCTTCATTTCCACCATAAAGGTGTCATAGTTTCCCTTTGTCTCGCACTCTTGTGTATATTGACTTGTTTCCAAATACTTTAACCTTTTTGCTTTATTGTAAACATGTTACTTCACTTTTTTGTTGGCTTATTGACAGTTATTATACTGGCTTTCTAAGACTACTTGTCTTGTATATGGTGAACTCTGTAGCTCTGTCTAAACACTTTAAGCAAATTCTATAGCTTTTCTAGGTATATTCTCTTACTTTATCTTTTTCTTTCTAAGATTTTATTTAAATCCAAGTTAGTAAATATATAGTATGGTATTGGTTTCAGGAGTAGAATTTAGTGATTCATCACTTACATTAACACCCAGTGCTCATCACAAGTGCCCTCCTTAATGTTCATCGCCCATTTAGCCCATTCCCCATCCACCTCCCTCCAGCAACCCTGCTTTTTCTCTATAGTTAAGAGTCTGTTATGGTTTGCCTCCCTCTCTGTTTTTATCTTATTTTTATTTTTCCTTCCCTTCCGCTATGTTCATCTGTTTTGTTTCTTAAATTTCACAAAGGACTCAAATCCTTTGATATTTGTCATTCTCTGACTTATTCTGCTTAGCATAATGCACTCTAGTTCCATCCATGTTGTTCCAAATGGCAAGATTTCATTCTTTTTGATGGCTGAGTAATATTCCAGTGTGTGTGTGTGTGTGTGTGTGTGTGTGTGTGTGTTCTAGGTATGCTCTAATGTTGTCTAAAAATTCTCTATCTTTAATTTCCTCTTTTCCAATATTCACTTCTAATTTATTTTCATACCTTACTACCAAAATAAGAATTTCTCAGAACCACTGAACTTACAAATGAATAAAAGCTGCCTTACTTTGGTCCAATTTTTATGGGAAATGACTTTGTTTTTCCAGTTGGTAAATTATTTCCTTGTTTTTGAATTTACATTCTTTTTTTGAATTTACATTCTCTATCATGTTAAGGAGGTAGTTCACTATTTCTATATATAAGAGATGTTGGCCATAAAAAGCAGTTCGATTTTTATCCAATACCTTTTTTTTTTTTTTCATTTACTGAGATGATCATGCATTTTTTTTTTTTTCAAAAACATTGGTTTTTGGCTGAAGTCATCTTTATATGTCTGGAATAAACAATACTGGATCAAGGCTTAAACTTCTTCTTTTTTTCTTTTTTTAAACTTTTTATAGGGAGAGAGAGACAGAGACCACAAGTGGGGAGGGGGAGCAGATGGAGAAAGAGATGATCCCAAGCAGGCTCCATGCTCCCTGTGGAGCCCATAGGGCTCGATTCCATGACCCTGGGATCAGGACTTAAAAATGACCACTCGAATTACTAAGCCTCCCAAGTGTCCCAAGCCTTATATTTATTTTAGTAGGTTGCTGTATTTTATTGATAGCATTTTTATTAAAATGCCCACATCAATGAGAGGAAGTATGGTGTACTGAAAGGAGCAACTGTCTGAGTTTAAGTCCAACTGGACCCTATAAGGGCTTTATTTGGTACTGTGCAGAAATTCAAAGCATGGGCCCTATCCTCAGAGATAACTAACTCTGAATCCTGGTTTTGCCACTTAGTAGCTTTGTTACTTCGGGTAATCCTCACTTTTCTGTTCTTAACAAGAAAACATAATAATAATTACTTCATAGAAATTGTTGTAAGGATTAAATAAGCTAACAAAGAAAAAATACCTTGCATGGAACATTTTCACATTAAATTGTTGAAATTATAACTATCATATTCCTACGTGATAATAGGCCATGCTTTTCCTTTTTATATAATTCTTACCTTTTGCATTATTCTTACATTTTTGTATTAATTTTGTCTGTATCATGCTTACCACATTTCTCTCTAAGGAGAATTTTAAGAAATATACCATACTTTTCAACACTCAGGGATAATTTGTATAATATATTATTCAAAGGCTTGCGGGGAAAAATTGTTTTGTAAATCCATCAGGCCTAGATGTGTTTTGGAGGATGTGACTCTAATATTTTTCATGTTTTCTTCTGTGTTTATTAGCACATGTCCAGATAATTCTGACAATTTTGCCACACTGAAGGAAAAATCTGAATTTCAGGAATTTTCTTTACCACCTGAGAATTGATCAATTTGTTTTCATGCTTCCAATTTTTTTGGCATGCAATTAGTTATTACATTGTCTTCTCTCTTATTCTGTAAGAAAAACAGTCTGCATCATTTTGCCAAGGGTTTACCTTAGAAGCCAACATTTCTTTGATCATCTAGACCTTTTTAACAATCCAATTCTGAACCCCCCCCCCAATCCTGGTTTATTAGTCAGAACCTTTTCGTTAACCAAAAACTCCCAATTCCCACCTCTGAATGAAAATGGCTCTTCAGAAATGGATGAATAATCAGTGTCTTGTAGCCATCCAACCACCCTTAACTGGCCAGAGGCTTTTGTATGGAATGACCACAAATGCTATCGGGGGCTTCAGCCTGTGAAGCCATAGCAAGAACACAGCGGCAGCAAACAGTACTTAGTATTTGCTAATAGTGTGAGGCTGGTGAGAATAATTCTACAGGTTCAAAAGGCAAGGGAGATCCTTTACCTTTTGTGCATAGCACGACCCTGCCCGTATCCGCTGACAATCTTCTGAAGAGAATAAAAATGAGTTATTATGCCTTGACGGGAGTAAAAGTAGAATTTTGATAGAACGCATTGAGAGTTTTCAAGAGCCCCACTTGCCCAGCGTCTTTAAAAACACAGCAACATCCATCGGGTTGTGGATTATAATAATCCTCTGTTACTAAACCATTACATAACTTGGAGAATTCTTTCCTGCCTCAGTCAAAGTTAATTATATTTATTGGAAGGATATGTCACTTGAGAGGCTGCTACATCCTTATCTGGAGTTTTAGCTGTCCATTTGTCTAAATGCCCACCACTTAATGCTCAAGCATGAAGACACAGTGAGAGTATGGGAGCATGTGCCCTGAGAGTACGTAAATGTTTGCTTTGCACACCTCTGTTTGACTGGCTTTGTTTGGGGGCAGAGGGACTTACCTTTGAAGATCCCACAGGACTAGTGGTTCTGAGACTCACCCGGAATTCGAGGGGAAACAAGTTGAAGACCTCAGCCACCGTAATGTATATACATTAAGAACTCATCTTGTGGATCAGTCAGTGTGCAACTCGATTTTTTCTGGGTCGTGCCCCCAATCATGCCTCAGGGGAAGAAAAGAAAAGAAAATGTTGGTTAGCTCTAACTACTCTACTAAAGTGGAAAGTAATTCCAAGGTGAATCCACCCTAAAGAGCATATAAGCCCTTTTAAAATGCTGAGGGGAGGGGACAGCAATTTCCACTGTCTTTGAAAACACTCCCCAGTGACCTGGTGGCAGAGAAATTTGCCTGGCTTCATTTGTGGAGGTTGTACCACCCTGGATAAAAAGATGACAGTTTACTAGGCTAAAATTTGTTTATAAGGCTATTTTCCTCTCCGGTGCGGACATTTGCGATTTTCACTGGTCAGAAATCTCAAGCCGAAGAATATGTCGAGGCTATGCAAATGGACTCATTTATGACCTTACATTCATAATAAAACAATTATTTCACCAATGAAATAACAATAAAATCGAGCCAGTTTGTGTGGGACTAGGGAAACCGCGAGTGCCCCATAGGAGATGTGGTTTGCAATGGTGGACAGAGGTAAAAGCACTGATGTTGACCCAAGTTATGTTTAGTATAAAGACTCCTTTGTTGACTCAGGCTGATAACAGTTCCTCATTTGTTAGATCATTGGATGTAAAGTTATATAACTGAGCCTTGCCCTTCTCTCCAGACTTCTGTGGTAGCCAACACCTCCTAATTTTAGTTATGGTAGCTCCTGTACTGCCAAAGCCACTTCCTATATGTCAGCCAAGTTTGACTTCCAGAGTGGTGCAGGTAACTTGGCAGGCTCGAAAGGAGATGAAGAGAGGTGATTAGGATTTACCTTTTTTCCCTTTTCCCTTTTATTTCAAATAACTAGAAACTCCTGCCTTCTGTTTAACTTATGCTAGGATTCTACCCATTACTACCCAAGGATCAGATGCTGTCCCTGTGCATTGTCCTGATAACTTTTACAATGCTTGCCAATTGCCTTGGTGGGAGGGGGTGTATCTCAATTATTTAAAGGCAGTTTGTGCCAGTGTTCGCCTTCCAACCATTATGATCCTGCTCCTATTATCTGGCATTTAACAAACAGACGTTGATTTCTTGCCTAAAATCAGCTGGAGAATTCTATTTGGATGAGTTCCGCAGAATTAAAAAATAGAATTAGCCTGAGATTTCACTGGGCTCCGCAACCTGTTACTTAAAAATCTCCTGCGATGTTTTCACACTTTCTGGAGAGCATGTAGATCTCTGTACTGGGGTGAAGCAGTTCATGGGCAGGAGAGCAGCCCATGAATTGCTATGAGCTTGTCACCAAGGATCTCGCATATGCGTATGTTATCAACCACAATTGTCCTCATAAAATTAAATAAAAGCACGCGTTTATTATTGTGGGGCTCCAATTAAGGGACAGCTGGTGTTCCCATTACACTTGCATTAGATCAAAACTGGTAATTTAGCTGTCCAGATGCACGTTTTTTAATCAAAATATAAAACTGCATTGGCTTTGTCCATTTCCCATTGACAAGTATCTGGGACTCTACCTTCGGGCTCTTGCCACCCTTCAAACTCCATCGAAGAAGAGGAACCATTGGCACAGATCAACATTCTCCTGTCTGAGGTTCTTAAAGGGAAATCAAGGATTGGGGCATTCATAGAAGGGATATCTCAGGAAGGCAGCTGGTGAGTTGTTGGTTTGGGTTGGCTTTTTTCTTTTTTTTTTTGTCTTCATTCAGCCGATATATTTATTGACAATGGTCCTTTTTGCAATTGCCTGTTTCACTTTACCTGTATCTGAAGTGACTCTGAGCGTACAGCTTTGAAGCGCGCTGCATTGCTCATTGGCACTCCAGTTCCTGAAGCTCTCGAAACTTTGCCGCTTCCCTCCCCCCTCTCCGGGGATGTGTGCGAGCTCTGTTTGTTTTCGCTTTTGTAAAACCTGAGCGTTACGATTTGTCCCCCGTTCCCTTAATAAAGAAACGACAGAGAGCATTTGCGGAGGGGGCTGGGCCGCCGGGTTTGGGGGGAGAGGCGCCACACCCCCTGAGAATAAAGCCCGCGCGGCGCTCTCCGAGAACCACGCGCGGATGAACGGAGCACACAAAGAATACGCTGAGCGACCGAACAGCGCCCTGCAGGAAGAAAGTGCCCGCACTCGGCGCGGGAGCGGGAGCGCGACTTTTGGCGCTCTTTGGGAGCGGCGGGAAGGAGGCCGAGGACAGGCGCGGGTGGGCGCGGAAGCCGCCCGCCGCTTGACTGGCGCCCAGTGGGCAGCGGCCAGCCGGGGCCTGGAGCCGCGCGCGCCGAGCCAGGTGAGGTTGGCGGCTGCGGTGCGGGACGCGCCGCGCTTACCTGGCCGGGTGGGGCGGGGCCGGGCGGCCAAGGGCCGTCCCGCGCGGGGGCCGTCCGCGCGCCGCTCGAGCGGCCGGCGGACTTGCACGCGAGTTGCCGTTTGGGCGCCCGAAGTCCCCCGGACCCCGCGGCTCCCGCGGCGCGTCCGGTTGGCCGGGCGCGGGGCACCGGGGCGCCCACGGCGGCGGCGGCGGCGGCGGCGGCGGCGGCGGCGGGCTCGGCCGCGCCGGCGGGTGCAGGGCACGCCTTTGGCGCGGCCGGGCGGGGTTGGGGCCGGGGTTGCCATGGCAGCCGCTAGCCCGGGCGAGAGCCCCACGCCCGCCGCCGCGAGGGAGCCGGGAGCTCGGAGGTGTGCTCCGCGCGGACTGAACCAAGAGCCCGGGAGAGCGGGGGACGGGCTGGGGGGGGGCGGGGGAGGCCCGGCTCGGGCGCCCCCCGTCCCCCAGCGCGCCGGCCTGCCCCGAGCCGGCGGTCCCCGCGCTGGGGAGAAAAGAAAAGCCCCTTGCCACGGGGTCCGAAGTGGAGGCTAGCGGCAGCCTGGGGGGCAGGCAGGGGGGCCCGGGGGAGCGCAGGGATCGTCGCCTCCGTCCGGGAGTCCCCGTGCGCGTGTCTCTCGCCTTGACATTTTACACCCCACAGCGGCGACTCAGAGGAGGGTTGCACGTCCCAGCCCTGAAGTTCTGTGGGTGGGGCGGGTTTTAATTTGCTTATATCTAATGATTTCAGGAGCCTCGCTTTAAAATGGCGGCATTCAGTACGCACCCCTGCTAGAGGCTCTCCCGGCACCGGGGCCACCTCGCGCAGCGCTGCTTTTGCTTCTGTCGCTAACAGATGGCATGTGCCGCTGTCGCTGTCGCTGCCCCCGCCGCTGCCGCTGAGAGCGGGACCCCTTAGCCCCTGGGCTTGCGCTGGCAGCAGAAGGTAAGGCTGGAGACGAGTTGGGGTGTGTGAGAGCGGCTGCCTTCCTAGGACGCCAACGAAATCACATGCCTTTTAAACTTTAGTTTTCAAATGGCAAGTAGAAGGAAAAGTAATCCTGCAACTTTGTTGCAGTGTTAGGGCTTTCATCTTTTCTTCTTCTTCCTGCCTCTCCGTCTTCCTTTTCTTTCCCCTACGTTTTCCCCCTTCGTGTTCTTCTTCTTTCTTTTTATGTTCATATTTGTTTGTAATTCAGAGGGACTTCTGGCGTGGCATATCGTCGGCAGATGCTTTTAACCACTGATTTCCCCATGTTCGAGCGATACCCTGAGCAGTGCCATAGCTTCCTTGCACAGCCGTTGTCTTTTCCCGCTCTGGATCCACACGTTTGGCAGCTTGCTTTTACTGCCGGCATCTGAAGGGCATGAGTATAGATTTTAGGAGACAGTTGAAAGGTAACTTTATTTTAAGCATTCACACAGTAAGCTGTTAGGGTAAGAAAACGAAATTAAATCAAGGCAGGTAATGAAACAGCATTGAGGTGATTCATTTGTGTAGTTTTTATATTACTGTAGTGGACCTACTGTTTTTCTGACTACTGTTCATTGATATATATAGATACAACAGTGAGGGTGAATTTACTCTATTGCTGTAATTAAGGTAGTGTGTTTTAAAAGAGTTCCTTTTTCCTCAGTGTTCCTAAATTGCTTAATTGGGCATGGGTCCCCACATCCGGGATAAAGCCCATGATTATTAGCTGGTATCCTATCTCTACCCATGCATTAACTTCACGGGAAAGCATCAATTAAAACAAAATTATTGCAAGATTTAATTTTGAAATGCCTGCTAATTTTTCACTGCGTTGACTCCCCAGTTTAAACAATAAGTCTGGGTGATTACTGATATAATGGTTGGAAAGTGGACTGTTGAAATCGCAGTAAAAGTCACCAAGTGACTGGGCGTCCTTAATACAATTCATCCAAAGTTGGGTTTGTCCCCCCTCTGAGAAAAAGCATATTGACAATAAGGCTTTACCAGAGACTTCAGATTTTTCTAATTATATTTATATTTTCTTTTTTGCCTCTGCAAATGTTTGAATACTTTCTAAAGTTGTTGTTTTTTTTTTTAATTTTCCCGATACCTTTGGGAAACTTCCCTAAACATAGTCTAAAAGGGCTTTTGCCCATAGCCAGCTGCTATTATTCTGCCTCTGTCCACTTTTTACTTCTCTCCAAGCAATAGATGCTACTTGGCCAGGCAGACTCTCCTGCTATTAAATTTAGCAAGCTTCTAGGAAACGATGAAAGAGATTGTTTTGCACCTATTAAAGGACAGTGCAGTTTTCCTGCCCAGGTGCCATGGTGTGCATAGAGAGAGAGAGAAACTGTTTACAGCGGAATTTGCTGTATAATAAATTTTGCATCAGCTTTGCAAGATTATTGTTGAGAGAAATGTGTGGGGAGTTCCTTGCTTCACATCCAAAAGGAAAATTCCTGCAGGTAAATAGATACCTGCATTTTTTGCCCGGGGAAAGGGTTGGAGTGTGACCCCAAATAACTCCCAGTTTTAGAGATGATATACCTGGATCCCAGTTCTGCAAACCCTGCCTCCTGGTGTGCTGCCTGTTGCTGAATGACTTTGGACCAAATGCATCCTTTAAAAAAAAAAAAAGTGAAAAATCTAAGCCTTGGGGCCAGAGCAGACAAGCTAAGTGAGCGTCGGAGACGTTAGGGGGAAATTTTGCCAGTGAACATTCTGCAGCATTAGGTAGTGATGAGATTAGAGACACTGTGTGAAAACATCAGTGAAGGAGTTTGCCAGGAAAAAAATGTTTTGAGAGAGAATTGATATAGTGCTAGGCTAGAGTTGGTGACTGTATGTTTTGCTCTACTTCTAAGAATTACTTCCTTTCTCTAATTTGCTGCTTTAAGCACTCCCAGCGATTCCCAAGACTATTATAAAGTACCTTTTCTTTCCTTCAACTGTCCACTCCAGGCATTCTCACAACAGCTGCTTTTTAAGGGGGATAAAACCTACAATTATCAGCTGGTATCCAAAATATCTTTGGTATTCCCTTGCACCCACCCTTTACCCAAGCAGTGCTTTGCACAAAGTAGATACTTCAGAAATAGTGAATCAAAAAGAAAAGCGAGTAATCTGTAGACGCACAAAGGAGCAGATTTTATGCACAGCTTTTAATTGAAGCAGTCCACTTTTAGTGTACTTGCAAGAACCTAAAAATTTCAAGTAGGTGAGCATGTACACTTTCCTAATTGCACTCAATTTGCTTCTCGCTCTGTACCTCTAGACACTGGTGTAATTCATTTTCCTGACCAGTAGATGTATTGTTATCCGCCCAGCTCTGCAACATGAAAAAGTAACCACAGCAGCTTGGTGGGGGGGAGGGGGGGAGGGTTTGTCTTTTGAGGCTGCATAGTACTGCACATGCTGGACCAGTGACAGTCTGTTGGCCGATGTGCAGATGCTGACAATACAGGTTGAGGCACAATTTTGTTCTCTACCCAGCTGTCTTTTGATGTGAGAGGGAGAGAGAGGAGGAAGGGGGTGAGAAGCCATCCAGCGATGACGATTTTCATTCCTAAAATTGTACATTTCTCTGACTTAGAGCACAATAACTTCAGGAAAGGGGCAGGATGTTTCCACTTGGAAATAACTCACATTGGTAGGATGACAAACAAGGATTGGGGCATAGCAGACAAGAATAAGTTACAGTGCATGCTTGACAAGTAATACGATCCCATAATTAAAGGTAGATAAAAGTCACTGCCGTGTTAAAACTATCAAGTGGCTGAAAGTGCACGGGACCACACTCCCCTTTGCTTGTTCACTTTCCTTCCATGCTGTTGAGTTTTCTTAAGTAGTGTCTCACAAGCTAAACTGATGCCCCCCCCCCACCACCACCCAGTTCTCAATGTGTGTGATGTCAGAAAACAGAAATCAGAAGTTGTGTTTCTTTTTGGGCTGTTGCTGCCTCTCGTATGGAGTGATATAGTTCTCACTTCAAAAATATAAAGAAATTTGTACCTCAGATAAAATGAGGTGGGAATTTTTTTTTTTTCTCTAGGAGAATAAGCCGTGTTTGGGAGCAAGTAGTTTAATTTTAATTACCAACCAAACAACAAACAAACACGAATTATGACCAAAAAGAAAGCAATTACATCTGTCTTCATGTGGGCTTTCAGATCTTAAGGAAACCAGATGATTCCGAGGCATCCTGCTCTTCCTGAATGGTTATATGTTGCCTCAAGACAGCCAAATGATGGTGTCGGAAAGACAACTTTGATAATTAGGATAAATAAGGTATCAATTACATTATCAAGTGTTAATGACATCCATGTGACTGCAAGGGATCAGAAAGATTTTTTTTCAGATCATTCTAGTAAAAACACAGTATTGATCCATCATTTATTTCAACTTTGTATTAAATGGAATGACAATGTTTTTAAAAGATCGGTGGGAAGCATCATACAGTCTGGGAAGAGAGACCTTATTTTTATCTGAGAAATAAAGGTATTCCCAAGTTGTCTGGGTACATTGACACGAGCGTACAAGTGCACGCGTGCACAAATGAGTTGTCATTTTAGAGCAATTTATACAGCTATGCATTGATTTCTGCCTGGAAGATTATGGGAAAATACCTATTCAACTCCAGGCAGTTAACTTTCATAAAAAGGATACTCAAGAGGAAAGAAGAAAGAAAGGAAGCCTGATTTAAGTGTACGTGTGTGTGCATGTGTGGCATGGCGTACGTGTGTGGTGTATGTGAATATAAGATACATATATATCCACATGTATATTCACGTGCATACATATACAGCACGCGTATACATTCTCCCTCCGCAGGTATATGATGCTTTTCAAGAAACTCAAGCATAGTCATCCCAGAACTCTGTAACAGCTGTGAGAACAAAGTGTTAAGGGAAAGAAAGGAGCCTGGTTAGAGATTTAGGAATCAATTAGGCACGCTTGTTAAACACGATGTCCACTCTCAAGACCCACTTCCATCAGTGCTAAGTTGGCTTAAGAGTAGGAATGATTTGTTTCCAATTTTAGGCAGGAGTTTGTTTTATGCCGGCACAGTGGGTGAACTCAAAGGGCCCAGAAAGAAAGGGCTTCCAATTGAGAAAAGCAGTCTGGACAGAAATGCAGGGGCTTGGCACTAGAAACTTCCGACAGGCTATTTGATCTCCAGAGGACACGGGAGCATCCTAGAGACTGGCAGTTAGCTGGCTCTTCTTTTCCATTTTTGGATCACTCAAATTGCCTCAAAACCGTCCCCCATCGGATTCTTTGAAACCTGAGCTCCTTGGCATTCCCTGCAATTGGTGTTGAAGTTTGAGAAAGGTTTCTTCAGGTTTCTTCAAGTACAGGTCACTCATTAGGCAGGTTGCTGGGTCTCCTTACCTCATAGCCTCAGTGCCTGGCACATAGTAGGTTCTCAGGAAAAGTGTGTTGAATATACAGAAGCATAGATTAGTCTAACTTGCTCTTATATTTTATGAACATCTTTCCCGTGATTTCAGGTAGCAGTGTCTATATCTTTATTGTCCAAACAAATCAGTGGCCACAACAACCACAGACAGACTGAAGTCTGGGTTGAATGTCCAGTAGCAACTCGAACAGGTTCAGGGAAGTGCAAGAAGCAGCAGCAGTTGGGCTGAGTCCTCAAGGAGTGGCCTACAAGCCAGCTGCTATTTTTCTGCCACTTGCAGTTGCATTTACTCTATCTACCTCCCACCCCAGGGAAATGAGTCTTCAACAAGAAGTTATGTAGAAGTAGTTCTTCAAACCATTGCACCAGAATTAAAAAAAAAAAAGAACAAAGTGGGGCTCGGATGTCTCATGCCATGTGTGGTTTATAAAGTGATGAAGTCACAGACACTAACCAAAAGGACACTGAGAGCTGTCTCATTTTCAGTTAAGCACCGATTGCCCATTTGGAGGTTGAATTTGCATAGGGTTTTGTTTACCATGATACAGGTATGAATGGCGCCTCTTTTTACTGTATCCAGAAAGCAAAGTCCACACGGTTGGAGAGACAAGAGCTGCCATTTCAGATCTACCACAATCATCTTTTGTGCCGGCAGGACCATCAGTCTTTAGGTACAACCTTTGCCATCTCCCTTTATGTGGGAATATGAAGAGACCAAACAAGGGGGTAGGGTTTTTTTGGGGGGAAGGGGGGAAGTGGCCTGTTAGCAAAACAGAACAAAACACGAGCAAAACAAGCTGAGAGCTTGTATTTCACCTTTTGTCTTGCAGTCTTCAACCTTCAGGAGGGAAAACAAAACAATGCAAAACAAAAGCACTGTGTATATATTAGCTTGGGCATATATCCCTCAGTCTAATTTCTATTTCTTGCCTTACAAACGGAGAAAAATGAGATTGTCACATGCTGTTAAGGTAGCTGCTTTATTATGATTGGGTTCATGTACTGTGTAGCAAGCACTTTTCCCGAGTTGTTGAAAAAATGCGGAGGGACACATGCATAAGGACCCAGGACACAGTGGAGACCACACTTCCCCTCAGTGCCCACGTGGAGGTTGCGCTCATACTCCTAAAGGTCGGCGTTCAAAAAATAGTCCAGTTGTGGGTGCTCTTTTGTTAAAGGGCACATTGGCGTTTCCCAAAATGCTTGCTGTCTGTAATGGATGAGGATCCCAAAGAAGAGGAGTGTATTCTTTTCAGAAGTGATTTGGACAAAAATTTAAACTCTTAACTCATTTATGTCAGCGTGTTTTTCTAAGTAATTGGAGAGCATGAAGGAAAGACCTAATTATTTCACCCAGAAGGATGAAGCGAAAAATAGCATAGGGTCCCATTTTCTCTCTAAGGGCTTCAAACTACAGAAAACAGTAGAGAGGAGGACCAAGGTACCAAGCAACCCAATCTGTTTCATGAATGCCTATGGCAGTGACCTCAGCTGCAGACAGAGGCCGCATCAGTAAGCGCTCTGCCAGCTTTCTGAAGCCAGGTCTGGGCTCTGATTGACAGGCACCCCAAGAGAGGACCTGTTTGAGAAAGGCTTAGGTTTGGGCAGAACTTTTGACTAGGCAACTCGCTGCCTGACTACCATTTATGAATCCTCCCTCTCAGAGAGATCAACCCGGTTTTGCTGGGGGACTCGTTTGTACATACTGAGAGCTTCAAAGTACTGATAATAGAAGGGCAAAATGCTTTTACTCTCTGACTAAAACTCCCCTTCCAAAGCTCCTTTGAATTGAGAAGTTGACAGGCTGGAACAATGTGGCATAGGCCTTGACATTTCATACTGCTGGAAAAAGACAGGGATACCTTCACGTGTTGCAAAGAGTGTGATAATGGTAATACTAATAAAAGGACCTGAAATATGATTCCTTGGAAAGCTGTCATCCATGCACACGCTTTGAAGTCCCATCATGGGATGGTGAGAGAGAGGCAGGGGAGAGAGAAGCCAACTCTAAGAAGTGAGTTCCCCCTTCTCTGGAACATTGTAATCTGCCGTTCTCTCCTTTACTAATAAAATTGCGATTCTGAAAATTGATCCTAAATGAACAGGAAACAACGAGGCTGTTTAAGATCTGGCTCTAAAGGCTTATTTGACTAAGTGGCCCATTCCTGTAGGCATGAAAACGCATGGATTAAGTGACTGGTTGTGTGGCTCGTGCTAAGTAAAAAAATAAATTTTTTGGTAAAAGTTACCTTTTTCACTTTCAGACCTCCTTGTTGCCTCCCATGTATCCCCAAAGAAATTTTTATATTTTTAGCCATTGAAGAAAACAGTTCAGACAGAGGCATTCAGAAATGGTGACATGCAGTGACAGGAAATGCTGCTTGAGCTGGTCTCCTTCAAAACTTAGTGAGACCACAGCTGGCTGATTTGCTCTTAACTTCCTGTTTGGGGGCTATTTGGGTCAAAAGTAGCAGTGTTTTCCATATAGAATTCTTTTTTTTTTTTTTTTTGCTTTATTCTGGAAGGCCACAATAAATCTGTCACTGGACTGCATGTTTTGTATATTTTATGGACTGTATCATGTGGTTTGAGTTTAATTTGGAAGGCAGTACTTTTATAATCAGGAGTCCCCCCACACGCACACATGTGCAACTTTAGGGTCTGGGATTGCATGGGCCTTCGAAAGTTTATAGCTCTATTTACACAATAGTGATTGCTGAGGAGGGCATTTCCTGCCAGTTAATGACTGGTTGGAAAGGCCAAAAGTCCAAAGCCAGGAGGAGAGGACCATTCATTAAATGCCACGAAGGGACCAGCGCTCTTTTATCACGAGGCAGTGAGGAGAAAGTGAAACTGCATTCTGCCTTTTGAAGAACCCAGAGCTGCATATGGATGTGGTGCCTCATGGGATGCAAAACAGAGCTTCTTTCCATGACAGAAACCGACCAGCTTGCTGCATAACTAATTGTTGCTAAAGTGGACAAGAACTTAGGGATGGAAAGAATGATGTATTTTCCGGGTCAGTTTCACAGGACACCAGTATCCCATTTTGATTGCATAATATAATGAAGGTAAATAAGGTACAGGAGTACTTTGCCTTGCATGGAAGGACCTTTTGAGGACTGTAATATTAACCATTTAACCTAAGACATTCCCAGGAAACAGTTTTGTCTCCAGTATACTTCTTGCATGCTATAAAGCAGCTGAGGTGTGAAGAGTTTGGCATTGATTTAGAGCAAAAACAGGGTAAGACTGAGATTAGGTTCACATCCAGGAATTCCTGACTTCCTGGCCTGTCCTTCACTCCCTTAGCTTCCTAAGCCTTCAATTTGCCAAAACTGTTCAATGTTCATGAAAGATAAACATCTGTTCCAAATTCTTTAGTAGATACCACCACGTAAGGGAGGTGTATGACACCCCCCCCCACTTCAGAACTTAGCTTGATCCTTTACCTTGAAATGTTAATTTCTTTCAAATATAGGCGATCATTATAGGCCAGACACCTGGGTTTCTTCATGGGATTGAGTAATCTGTCACATGCACAATAAACCAAATATTAAGTTTCATTTTTGGGTCTGGCAAATGTCATTATACGCTTTTTAAAATATTCAGTAATCCAAGGATTTCTGGTCCTTACCAGTTCACAGAAGAGTTTTCCGAAGTTTAAAACACTCCACCAATGAACTGTATGCCCATTACTATTGTTATTATTAATGATACCATTAGAAGATACCATGAGCACATTTATAAACAGAGTGACTTCATGAACTAAAAAATCAGCTTCAGACGTAATTTTATTTTTTGAACATTCTTGAGTTTGAAAGTTAAGATACACTACAATTTTGCTAGCTCAGGTTAAAGACAATATTCTGATTTACAAAATATTTTGACTAAGAACAAACAAGATTTTTCTAAGTAGATGTTTTCTTGACCTGAATATTAACACTCATTGGTAATTAACAACACAGCTGCATTTAAATAATGATCCAAAAACATTAGAAGTATCTTGGGTATGTAACCCCTTCCATCTTGACGTTATTATTTTGTTTAGCAGACTCTCTCCTTATAGGTGATTCAAAAATATATTTCAAGCTGGCTCAGTTACCACAATCTGTACTAATGGCATCAAAATTAATGAAGGTTTACCCCACTGCATACGGATCCAACAACATTACCTTGTTGTATGAGAAAAGTCTATTCGTTTTATCATTGTAGTTTTTAAGTGGTGGGCAACAGCTCATTAGTGCATAATGAAATTCATTTAGTAGGTTGTGACTAACATTTTTTTAAAAACAAAACTGAATAAAATAGTAAGAAAATGTCAGAATACATCAGGTAGTAAGGTTAGATATTTTGGGTGAGACTTTTTCAGATCCATACACATATGTACTTAGGATATGAAATGTGTTTCTTACTATTTGTTTTTGTCAAAAAGGTTTGAAAGTCAGTGTTTTAGTGGATGTTCTTTCAAACTGGATCAGAAATGTTTTGTCCTCTGTTTTTGAGGGGAAGGTGGTCAAGGAATACTGTGGGCTAGGGTGCTGATACACGGAGCGATATTAGTTAAGTACCTTGAAGTTCTGTGTCTGGTTTTCAAACTGAGAAGCGAGATGTATTGCTATTGGAATGCTATAAGGTTTATTGTTTATGGGATTTTGTAATCCTGAGGAGATACACTTTGTGCAAGTGTTATGTATTTACCAAGTGGTTTTGCTAAGACATGAGACACAGAAAAGAGTGCTTGCTGGGAACAGAAACCAAAAAAAGGATGTCTTGGGGGAAAAAAAACCACTAAAGATCTTGGGATAGTTGGACCTGAGTTGCTTTTAGCAGCAAAAGAATTGTTAAAAAAATGTTAATGTAGGAAAAAGCCTACCTTATTTTAGGATGAGTTAAATGTTAGTTAAAAGAGTTCAAAAATTGCTTTTGGTTTTTATAAATCAAAAATGGTCATATCCAGAGAATATGTTTGCAAGAAGAAAGCTGCTTTTTAAACAAATATAAATGTACACATTTACCATACATTGGAAGAAAACCTGAGCATGGCTGTGTTTTCTGCGGTGAACAAAGGCACATGTTAAATGAATTTGAAAATTGTAGATGGGATGCAGAAGCTGAGCATCTGTTAAATATACGTAGGATATTGGTGTGAATGATTATACAAATAGAGAAGACAATAGCCACATAGCCTTTCTCTTTACTATTTTATACTAATGAGAATTAAGCCCAGTAGAAGAAAAGAAAAAAGCTTTACTCACATAAAGTACCGAGTATGATCTATTAGGAGACTGGAAACACCCTTAGAAGCCTGCACAGTTTCTGAGTATTCCTTTGACTTCAGTAATTGTTAGAGGGGAGGAAAATATTGCTTTCTGGGGTGCTTTGCATCTCCATCCAGTTGGATCATAAGGATCTTGTCATTGTCCCCCTCCCCATTCCCCCCCCCCACTGCCCCAATTCCTTGGCAGTGCCATTAAATCTCACTGCTGCTTTCTCAACATGGAGAATTTGAAATGAAATTAGGGTTTTCATCATAGACATTTAAATGTTAAACTTAAGTTGCTGCTCTGAAAATAAAATATAATCTCAGCTCTAATGAGTTGGTAACTAAATTCTGTCATTGTAAATAAGTTCTCATCTCCCTCTTCAGATAAGCCATATTTAAAACTTAAGAATAGAAAAAGACTTACACGGTTAATGGTTGGGTAATTGGCAATCAGTTTATGAAATGAGATGTAAAACAAATTAAGCACAATAATAAAGTGTTACTCCATCACACACACACACACACACACACACACACACACACACACACCAAAAAACCTCATTACAGACATTTCCAAATCCTGAGGCTGACAGCTTTTAGCTATTTCTTTACTCTGTTAAAGCTGTTTCAAAAGCACCAATATGTATGTTTTTAGGCCAGAGGATAGCTTGGCTTATAGCGTTGATTTCACCATAAACAACATGTACAGAGTAGCATCAGGTAGGTGCAATAAGATGTGAGCAGTCAGAGCGTTTCCAGCTGCAGCAAGCATATGGCTGGTTGTATGTTTTAGGCAAACCAGATTAGTCATTGGTTTGGGGTATCAGCTCCTTCTTTTACTGAAGCCTTCTGGGTTTTTTTGTTAGGGAATACTTGGCAAATGATTGGTGATAAGAAAAAGCTATGTAAGAAGATATGCAAAAGCCAACTAAACCCGAGTGACCACTCATTTCACACAGCTTTCTACCTTTTCTCAGTCTGTTTCTGATATATTATGATCCCTCGCAGGACACATCTGCCAAATTACATTTTAAACTTTAAGGTATACACAGAGCTCCAGACCTTCAACAGGAGAGTTCATTTTGTTTATTGTGAACAAAAATCCCCCCCCGCCCCAGAAGGCAATGAAACTGTGAGGGCAAAGTGTCTTCTAGAATGATGAAGGAAGATGGAAGGGAAGAGAAATGATAGATTTGCTTGTCTTTGGCTAGGGTAATCCCTTATACCATATTCCTCATTTGGGGGAACCCTACTGGCCGAAAGAAATTAAGATGTTGGTATTGCTGTTGACAGAGGTTTTCCTAACTGGTAAGTGAGGAAAACCCCTTGGTCCGAAGCACTGCAGCCATTAGCACTTTCAGGAAGTCTGCAGTGGTTAGGCATAAGGAAAGCAAAAGCCTGATCATGTCAGCTCCAGGAGAGGAGCTCTGGCTCATACTATTCCTCATGTTAGGCAACGGTTCAGATGAAACAAAACCCTTCTTGAAACGCAAGGTTTGTTGGCTTCTAAGTGCAAATGAAGGGAATGTTGTAAAGTGCACATGTAGGCATCTGAGGCATCATACTTTCAGCTGCCTAAAGCAGAGCAGACTTCGGAAATAGGAAGTCAGAAAATACAGTCAACGACCATCGCTTTCTTTTGTGTCATTAAGAGTCCCTTTCTGATTTGCTTGGTGTGAATAGTGGCCCAGAAGGTAAGGAGGTGAGATGTCAGAGGCCTGTGACTTCCCTTGACACTTCCTTCTGCTGGTAGGTCCAGGCCAGGTGACACGGGCTCTAGTAAATGCTACCACCGCCTCCAGGAACATCTTATACTTTTAATCAGTCTTAATATCCCTAAGCAGGAGTTTATATCTAGGAATAAAATTTGAACCCCCATTTTCACACCCAATAAAAACGTCCTATAATAGAGTGTTTATTTAGAGTCAGCTGACATTTATCGAACAATTACTGTATGCCAGATGCACTGCTAGGTGCTTTCATTTTGTTATGGCAAAATTTCCTGTAGTTACCACGCTAAAAATTACACCTTAAATTCTTCACTCACTTCAATTCTTCTGTCACTTTCAAGACAACCCTCCCCCCTCAACACACAATCATTTCTTCTTTATCTGGTCATGTTTCTCTTCATCATTTGGGAACCATCTCATGTCCTCTGGCCTGCCTCTTCTGTCAGCCAAGGCATGTATTTCCTTATAAGTCAAGCCAGCATTAATCTCTAACTCATCTGGATAGAAGAGAAAAACTGGTTTAGCTCTCTGGTCGATGGTGCTGCAGTAGGGCAGGAGATATCAGAGGATGAAGAGTGAAGAGTCAGGAAAATGATGTCGAGCAAACCAGCATCTCAAAAGCCCTAGAACTAAGTTGGATTAAACTTGTCCAGAATGTAGAGAAAATAACAAAGCAAGACCTTGGGAGTCCGTCATTTACCCCTAGGAGTGGACAGGGCAACCTAAGGAGAGCAGTAGAGGAGAACTGTCTTTGATTAAGGACTAAGAAAAGGAATGTTGGAATTTCACAAGGAAATAAAATTGAGGGAAGTAAGCATTTTGTTGTGTTTTTAAGGTAGGAGTGATTTAGGGGCCCCTGGGTGGCTCAATCGGTTGAGCGTCTGACTTCGGCTCAGGTCACGATCTCATGGTTCATGGGTTCGAGACACGTGTCGGGCCCTGTGCTGACAGCTAGCTCGGAGCCTGGAGCCTGTTTCAGATTCTGTGTCTCCCTCTCTCTCTCTGACCATCCCCTGTTCACGCCGTCTGTCTGTCTGTCTGTCTGTCTCTCTCTCAGAAATAAATAAAACATTAAAAAAATTTTTTTAAAAAAGGTAGGAGTGACTTAGATAATGCTCATCAGCTGACAAGGAGACTCAGGTGAAGCGGAATGTGATCTTTGATCCTCCTTTCACTCACCAAACATACAACATAAGAAGTCTGTGTAAATCACCAAATATGTATGGAGTGCCTCCCCTGCTGGCACAGCATCTGTGGTAATATGCCCAGTAGTTCTTGTGCAGTCTGAGTAAGTAAACCATGAAGAACTCTCCTCTTTATTCTTTTTGCCCTTAAGGTATAGGATTAAGCTTGTCACAAAAGAACTGGGGTAGATTTGAACAAAACAACACCAAGACAGTGGAATTCAGCCAAAGTAATAGGTAAGATTGTTTTTAAATGGCTTTAGAGACCTGTCCTTGCTACTGAATTTCTGTAAATGTGACTGACATCTTTCTATGGGTCAGGCTCCAGGCAAATGAAAGACAAGGCAAGGAAAGCTATAAAGAGTAATGCAGATCCAAATATAACTGCCAAGGATGTACTTTTACTTTATGATTTGCCTTTAGACTAGGATCCCATGTCAGTCCTTCATAAAGGTAGAAATTTCAACACGGCAGTACCTTCCCTGTGTTGCATTTGGCAACTTCAGTTTTCTGTGGATTTTCTGTTTTAACATGTAACTTAAAAAAAAAAAAAAAAAGCCTCAGGTCCAGATTCAATTCCCCTTATTGTAACTACCCTCCCATTTTCTTTTAGAACATAATCTTATTCTTCCTTTCTCGGAAGCTGACGGTTATTGGTACAAAATATCTTGAACACAAGCTTTGTATTTAACGTCTGGGTTGATGTTGATTCTAGTCAAAGAGAATGGGTTGTTGCTTGGAGGTCCTCAAAATGCTTTTTATTCTAAAGAAGAAAATGATGCAATTTGGCGACATGTTGAAAAACTTAAATCTTTGAAGTTATTGTAAAGGTACTAATTATCTACACCAGCATTTCCTAGTCTGTTTATTTTGCCGCATATTCCAGGTAAAAAAAAAGGGGGGGGAGTGGGGATTCTTAGATGGAATGACTTGGAATTGATAGCTAAAATGAATACCACATTCTGAGGATTAAATTGCATTAAAGCTATATTCCTTATCCCCCCCAAATATCTAGGCATATATATGTGATAGTACATACATATATAATATTATAATTTTAGCTTCTGTTTTCTTTGCTGCATTTCAAGTTACTGTGCAAATGTTACTTGTTGATAAGAATTTAAGAATATTCCATCAAGAGGAATCAAAATAGTTTCATAACATCTTCCTGCCAAGAGAGTGAACACACAAAATCAACAGTGACTTAGATTAAAAGACCCTCATCCCCAGGAAAAGTGTTTTTTAAATAGATTTCTAAAATAACTGTGAAATTTCTGCTTTGAACTTCCTGTTTATGATTTCTACTTTAAACGTCTTCCTTACCATTTGTGCCTGGAGAAAATAGATATCTATAGTATCCTCAATAGAGAAGCAAACCAAATGGTTTTACGTGTAAGTTATTGAGGATATCTTTTTACTTTGTTCAAGTAAAAATATCCAGCGGATCCCAACTTAAAATAATAGCATAAAGAAGCGTATTCAATCTGTGATCAACATTTTCCAACTCTTTGCTTGATAATTGGAAGGATTGCACAAGAAAGCAAGTTCATATGGTCAGTTTAAATTAAGGCTATTGTGTTGAGGGAATCAAACAGCTTTGTGACCAAGTTGTGAACTCTGTGCCTTTCTTAACTAATTAATTTAGTCTGATACCTCTTCAAAGGTCTTGTTCCATGTTACCAATTAACTGTACCTCTTCTGTATCTCAGTTCCTCCTCCAGGGCCTGCTCTCTGGTTTATTATTATTACAATTACTTATTGGATTCAGTAAAGAAATTGAATTTGCAGATGGATCCTTTTGGGTTTGACTAGTATCAGTGATAACACATTCTCAGAGTCCTTTGGCAGAGTGAACTTGTATTTTGTAACAAAGAGGTTTGCACAGTGAAGTTAAAATAATTAAAATGATTAATAATTAATATTAAAATAATTAAAATCAAAATAATATAGAAAATGTGTTTTCCAAAAGTGAGTACTATTATCTTTGTGTGTGTGCAAGATTAATATTGTAACAAATACCAGAGAAATGATGACTTATTCATTGAGCTTATCATGGGGAATAATCCAGCAAGCAAGACGAAAAGTGAGTGATGAGAGAAAGCCTTTGCCTCCACTTCTGCCCAGCTGCATTCAGTTGAGAGGCATATTTACTTTAAGATGCCAAGTACCTTGTCTTTTTCAAAGCTAGAGGAGTCTGGTTTTGTTGAACTTGCTGTTCCTTAGAGGTATTCACTTCTTCAGATTCGAATTCTATTTGATTTCTCTTGTGTTTGTTCATCATTGGAGCTCTCTCTCGTCTCATCAGGTCAGCTTCCATTTGGCCTCAGTTCCTGGTACAGCATTCATGTTCCTTAATATGCGTGTTGACATTCAAAGGTTCTGTAGCCTCTCTTCTTGGCAAGAATTCAATTCTCTCAGTATTTGAATTGAAAACTGCAGCCTTGTATGTGTAGAATGGTTGGCAAAAAGGGGGAAGAGGGCCAATTTATCTGTCTCCAGTCCAGAAGCTACACAAATTCAGGTGAAAAAAAACAAATCTGCAAACATGCATGGGGAGAAATCAGGAATCCCAGTTGCGTGTGACTTTTGCTATTGGCTTTCTATAGCATATCGACCCTGGCGTCCTTCCAAAGCAGTCTTTGAGCAGGTAATCACTATACCTATAACTTTAGAAAATTGCTGTGGTAATAAAGTATATCAGACATCATGTCTTCTTTTGGTTTGGAAAGGATATTTACAGACTACATATTTATTTGCTTATAATAGGGCATCCTAAGTGCTAAGTGCCTTTCCTCTGACACATATGCACACAAACACACATAGGGACAGTTTTGACTGATATTTAAACCTCAGTTCTATAGTAGAGTGCAGTGGCTGTGGGTTTTTTGCAGTTGTACCTTTCCATGTAATATCTGGCTTAAAATCAATCAATCATACCTTTTTATTTAAATTTAATATTGATTATGACCAGTTTTTAGTACCAGAATAGGCCTAACTATAGAACAATGTACTAGGGAGGAAAGGAAAGGAAAGGAAAGGAAAGGAAAGGAAAGGAAAGGAAAGGAAAGATCATATTAAGAAATGATAGGAAGGGACGCGTGGGTGATTCAGTCTGTTAAATGTCTGACTCTTGGTTTCGGCTCAGGTCATGAACTCCCAGTTCATGAGTTCAAGCCCCAAGTTGGGCTCTGTGCTCTGTGCTAACAGAGCAGAGCCTGCTTAGGATTCTCTGTCTCCCTCTCTCTCTGCCCCTCCCCCACTCATTCTCTCTCTCTCTCTCTCTCTCTCTCTCTCTCTCTCTCACACACACACACACACACACACACAAAGATAAATAAGTAAACATTTTTTAAGAAAAAAGAAGTGATAGGAAAAGGTAATATAATTTTGTGCTTTTTTAAAAGTTTGTTTAAATAACCTCTACACCCAATGTGGGGCTCAAACACACAACCCAAAGATTGAGAGTCACATGCTTTTCCAACAGAGCCAGCCAGGTGCCCTGTACTCCTTTCTAATGGAAACAGTTACCAACTCTGTGCTAAGCATTGTGATAAGCACATTGCACACACTCTCTCATCTAATCCTCACTGCAACCCTGTGATGTTGGTGTTATTATTTATCTTCTTTTTACAGATGTGGAACTGAGGCTCAGAGAGATTAGTAACATGTCTGAAGACATTCTGCTGTTAAACAGCAGCGTCAACACTTGAACTTAACCCACTGAGTCCACAGTCTGCTTAAAATCTCCGTGGTTATATTGTGGAAATGTAAAAAGGGTTTCATTGGGCACTTGAGTTTGCTGTCTGTCTCTTTCACAATGCATTAGTGACCTAAGACTGAGCACTGGATAAAGACAGTGCTGCTGGACTAAAGTAAAGGTCTGGAATGTCCAAAAGCTGCAGGCTTTCCAAATTCTAGAACTATAAATTCTTAGAAGTGGAGGGGAGAAAGCATCATTCAATTTACAGTACACTTGTTCAGGATAAGTCTGCTCTGCACATTACTGTCAGTAACAGCAACCAGACTTTTAAAAGTTATATTATGCTGAGATATACTATTATTTAATAGTGGTGATGCCTGATCTTTTTATAGGAATCTTTAGGAGATTTTAACATAAACATGAATGGAGCTATCACAGCACATTTTAAATCCCCAGTTGGTTTTTCGGATATTCAACCTCACAGGACTCTTCTGTTTCAACTTTCCATCCCATTTGCAGTTTCATTTTGTTCCTTTCCATTCCTCTCCTCTCCTCTCCTTTCCTTTCTTCTCTCTGTCTCTCTCCTCCCTCCCTCCTTCTCTCTCTCTCTCTCTCTCTATTGGTTGTTAATTCAGCATACCCTTATTGAGCACATTCCATGAGTCAGCCATGTTTCTAGGTGCTGAGGATATAACCCTGAGCAAGTATTCAAATAAGTTTTAATTCTAAGGTAAGGAACCTAGACTTTTTTCTATAAAGAATTTCAAAAGTAAGTAACAGCTAAATTGAGAGGGTTGTTGATCTAGTTTTATTTTATTTTTTTTTAATTTAGCAAGAGAACATTTTATTTATTTTTATTTTTTTTCTTCTTACATTTATTTATTTATTTTTTTTTACAAATAGTTTATTGTCAAATTAGTTTCTACATAACACTCAGTGCTCATCCCCAAAGTGCCCTCCTCCATGCCCATCCCCCCC